>NC_090935.1:666992201-667295231 GCF_040938575.1 Ambystoma mexicanum | reverse complement strand
GTGGTGTTTGTTTGGACTCTGTGATGTTACCGTCCCAGAATATTGGGGATTGAATGCTAGTGGCAGTTATTCTGGGCGAGGGTGGTCCCTTAGTTTATGTGCCTAAGCACCCCTCTACTTGCAAAGGCGGCTTACCTGCAACATTGCCATTGTATCCAGCCGAGCCGTGTGTAACATCGTTCAACATACAGCATTGCTTTTGCCTTAACTTGCCTGGTTACCTCTATCCATTGCTCTTTTTTGGCATCCAATGATCAAAGGGGACTCGTGAGAAACTGCCGGCATGCCTTTACCTCGCAGCCCAAACACCTTCCAAATGATCGTGGCACAAGGCCAAGTCATGTGACTGCTACAGCTGGCACCAAAGAAAACATGATCCCTACTAGACGAAAGTCAAAACGATTTCATTTGTCAACGCTTGTTTCAGTAGATTGAGACAGAAGGATTGTGTGCGAGAATTGTGAATGCTCACGGTTGTCCTTTAAGATTATATTCAGATTTCATTGTTTCAAATGTTTTTGTTACACGAGGACGGCTCAAATAAATAAATAAAACGTTATTGTGTTCAGTTTACAAAAGTCTCAGATACTTACGCCAGAAATCGCAGCCATTCAGAATTGCAGTCAAGGACTAGCTGCTCCCTAAGCTGGTTCAGATGTCTGTAATTTTCAACAATAAAGGGAGAGTGGAAACGGCTGACTGCTTTTGTACTGCAAGAATGAAAAAATATAAAATCAGGGTTACTAAGCAATCCAGGATGTAATCGCTGAGCACAATTAAGGAGTGCGGGGGCTTTGTTTTCATTCTGTGCGGCCTTGAAATGAATGGAACGGGAGCGGAAGTTAAGTCCCATTATGGAGGCTCTCGTCTATCGATGCCACCATCTTTTATTAAGAATGAAACACTTGGTTGCCATGGTGCTTGCAGGCCGCAGAAAGCTTTGAATCTCAATTCATAGTGAATACATCTCTTCCACTCGGCATACATGCAACTGCCTACAGAAACACAAAACACCCATGTGGTTAATTAAACACATATGAGCTTGTATAACATAGACCGTAAATAATTAGACCGCATCAGAGATAAAGGAAGGGTCATTAATCACAGTTTTAACCCTGCAGTTACAGCTGCAAGATGGGCTCACGCTGATCAGTGACAATGCAATTACGGGGCAGAGTTTAGGTTTGGCGGACGCATATTCTCCAGGCCTTGTTGGCCCCCCGGACCCAGCAGTGCTGCGAAAGGATTGCATGCGACGATGCGGATTCTCAGAGCACAGATTCCTGGCGATTTTGCGCGCCAGTTCCCCTGTCAGATCCTCGCTATGCATGTGCACGTGCACCTTGCCTGCCTCTTCGGAAGTGGCGCAGTCCACTGACATTACCATATTGATCCGCACAAATGGCCATGTTTAGTGGCTTGGAGTGTATGACGACACACACGCTGCCAAGAGCGGGTTGAGAAGAAACAGGCGGCAATGCCACTGAGTCTCCTCACAACGTCCATTTGACATTTGGGAACTATATTTGCTATACTTTTATTTATATAATACTGTATTGTATAGGTGTCTTGCGCTTTAAAGTTTTAAGTACCGCATTCAAATAATGAAATTAGAAAACTATGGTTGGCCCATTAGACAAATCGCTACAAAGTACAAGGTTGGGCTGGGAGGGTTTGCATCAATACTAACCTCCAGACCAGTGCTGGAATTGGGAAATAATTTACTGGGGGGAAACCTCTTCTCCTTGGAGGGGATGTGAGGGGAAGGGCCGTGAGGAGGAGGAGGAGGTGGGACCGATGGGCGTGGGCACAGGCCCGGTCATACGACACGGTATCTCTTCACAGAAACCAATCTGGCGATTTGAATGAAAGCAAAGTGCATTACGGGAACATAAGATTCAGCAAGGCACCCTTTTAAGGAAACAATGGAAGTTGCACTCTGCTGTTTTCATTGGTCACAATACTCACGCTTGTTGGGGGTCGCCTGCCATGGTCATCCGGCAGGCGCCCCCGGGTGCTATCTCTGTTAGCACCAGACAGTCCCACTATGTGTGGGGGTTGGGGCCTGCCCTGGACATCCGGCAGGGCCCCCGGTGCTATGGGGCATCAGCACCATGAAGTGGGGTCACAGCCTGCCAGGCCTCTGACCGTGCGGACATCGGCTGCCATCCGGGCATGCGGGTCCCACGGCATCAGGGCGGGCAGGCCTGTGCCTCCACATGTGGGCCTGCGGCCTACATCGATAATGAGACACGGACTCAGTCGTTCCTCTTTGGGAGTCTGCAGCCGCTCTGTCTCACGTGCCTGCAGGGGCTCCGTTTATTAACTTGGGCCATGACGCAGTCATGGCCCATCTTAAAGGGGCAATGCAAATGGGAGGGACACATCCCCTTAAAGGGGCAATACACATAGGAGGGTCCCACCTAACAACGCTAACAAAAAAAATGTCTGTGAATGGCAAGACATATATAGCAGTTTGGACAGCTGCAACACAGCATGAGAGGCTTTGGCTGTTTCCGTAGTCAGTCTCACATGAGTTCTGAAAGCGGTTTGCTCATTGCAGCGAGTGCGTGTAAGAGCTCGACTTCAGAACAGATCTGTGCTTCCCGGGCTAGTCCCTGGGCCAGAGCACCTCGCCATCTTGTTGCAGCCCAATACCTGCTCTCAAAGCCAGCCTTGGAAGCCCCAGCGCCCTGGGCAGCAAATAGAAAATGTGGCACCCCCCCCCTCCCCGGTGCACCCCTATCATGCGGCAGGGGGTGGGGGCAGCGGCACATTTTTCAATAGTCACGGCAGGCTCCCTATTGTTATTAAATGACCTCCTCTCCTTCTCCCGCCACACCACCTCGGGGAGACCTTGAAAGACTCACCTGTGCTGATGTGGCGGGGGTTTAATGGCAGAGTGCCCCGGGCGGCTGCCCGCCCTGCCCTAAAGTCAGCTTCACCTGCCCTGGTTTGGTCCCACCCCAAAAGTGGAGGCCTAGGCTGAACTCCTAGATCATATCCCTTCTGCACGAGACCACAAGCAACCACAGATATATTTTGGCAACATCAGTGAGGTGAAGCTTTGCGGCTATTGGCACAGCAGGCGTGGGACCCACTTCTGGCCATATCCGTTCCACTCAGGGGGACACTCAAGGGGACATTAGCCAAACTGAAGATTGACCACTGGAAAATAATTCATTATTTATAATGTCTGGCAATCCTCCAGACCACCCTTTTAGAACCTGCCATGCCATTACATTGGGGTAATGCCATATGCAAATCAGGCTTCGTCCACGGCTAGGCTACATCTCCATCTCCATGCGGTCACATTCAGGCACCTGGACACAGTATTGACGAATTATGACCAGGTCAATTCGCAAATGACTGCAAGCTGGTGCTGAGTAGCAAGTGTTGCCAACTTTGCAAGGGCGGGCAAAGTGTTGCCTCCTCAGTGTGTTAAATACTTCTCGGGTTCTGGGTTTGCCCTCCACACATGAGCACAATGTTCTATCCTTCATAAGGGTTGGAATGATATTCCCAGGTGTATGCTGTGGGGCTACACAATCAACTAATTCCAAATCCAGATCATAACAGATATGGGGGATGGGGGCCATTCCAGTTTGGGGTACAGATGGAAACAAAGGGATTTACCATCATTAAAAAGAGTTACAAATAACGCATACACTCGTGTAATCAACCCTAGAGCTTACAACACCACCTTAAGCAGACTAGATCAAGGCAGTCAGGCTGCACGGTGCCAAATACTTTCTACACACTTACATTTTCAACGTCTTTCTGCCACCATAACGCAAATGGGGTTCCTGTAAGCAAGTAACATTGCTCCCCCGCCCCACAATATAATTTAACATCTTCCCACACATTATTTAGCGCATTGCTATTCCAACTTAGAACACATACTAGTGTTCACATAGAGAATACGTAATACTAAAGCAACATAGCACCCTAAGTACAAACCTACACACTACTGCATGACTGTTGTCGTCTCCATGCCTTCACTGCCTACAGTCCATATTTACTTCTGCGACTGTCTCAGCTTTCCCATTGTACCCACAGATCATTTACCCACTCCCACACTACCCCCCCATCCCACCCATCCCCCCACCACTCCCTCTACTCTGACGAAGCAAACATCCTAGGAAGGTGTCTGCTTTGGGATCACGCTTGGGTTGATCTCCACCAACAACCATTGGAAAATCCATCCCCAACGCTCAATTGCTATTAAGGAACAGAAACATGTCTGTTATGTTTTTGTTGGTCAGCGATATAGTACTGTGTTATATCGTCTGCACCTATCGTTTTATCCTTTTATTTATTCATATTTCTCTAGTTGGCCACTTAACATGTTTCACATAATGTGTTCTTTTAAAGTTGTTTATTTTCAGACTGGGGCTCCTGCCCGGCCTGTTGCACTAGGACATACAAGCACATATAAGCACCTGGCGAAGGGTGTGTGGAAGCTTTCCCAGCTAATGAGGAGGCTCAGAACAGGGTCTTTACCAAATTTGGAAAACACTGCTCCGAGCCTCCTCAGAGCGAGAGGCTGCCATCTACTCTCACCGGGAATGGAGGTAAGTGTGCTCCCTGTGTCCCTTTCCCCCTCACCCTCCCTTTCCACATATACTCTCCCCTCCCTAACCCCACTTACCTGCACTGCTCTGTCCCTCACTGGCGCCGGTACAGCACTGGTCCCAGTGCATCTCTGCCGCGCAAATAGCTGCCATGGAAAAGGCAAAGTGACTATGCACAGTCCTTCTTCTCCCCGATCAATGGCAGCCATGTTTTTTGCATTCTTTTCTCGAGTTGAGGAACGGCTTGGACGACGTTTCTCTACTCAAGAAAAATAAACTATTAGTGCTCTGGTTCAACGTGCCGGGTTACTAATAGCAATAAAACGCTCGGAGGGGGGCGGGCATTACCGATCTGGTAATGCCCTAGGGCTTACGTTGTAACTGTTGCCCCAGGGGCATTACCAGAGCGGTAATGCCGACTCCTCAGGTTCTATTGCTTAAGTAGAATTCTCTCTGTGTAGGCCCTTGGTGGAGCTAGGGCTTTAACAGCCTTGTAGTGGAGAGGGGCATGTATTGAACTCATTCAAAAAATTACTTGCTTAAAGAAGAAATTGATGTGCTCACCTCATTCCCCACATCACATACTGGCAATTGTAATATCAGTGGAAAAAAGATTCACCCTTTGCCGTGATACAAGACTCTGCGAATCGGCAAGCAGCCTCCCACACATGTATTTAATTTCTTATCGCTGATCAGCTTAAATACATCTCTCCATGGTGTGGTGCTAGCCTCAAACAGCACTGTACGTACATAAAGTTTTAGCCATACTGAATATGTTGCATTACCTCCACGTCCCTCTTCCTCGTCACAGTACTTATTTCATGGAGAGCCCACCCTTGTCTGCAGCAATTCCAGCATTCCCAAAAGCCACCAATAGAGAACGCCCATCCCTATAAGGGTGTGGCTTACCTTTCTTAGTCCTGCATTTTTCCCCTGCTACTTCGTAGTAGCAATCCTGGGGGCCTTCTGGGCTGGCCGTCAAGGAGCTGGAGGTTGCAATGCCGCAGTGTGTTTGGGTCACAAAGAGGGAGCTCCTACTCCCTACTGGGCTTTCGAGGGTAGTGGTAGCAGAGGTGCTGGTTCCCCCTAGAAGGATTAGGGGGACAAAGAGGACCATACACCCAGAGCAAACCAGACATTTCTCCTGCCGGAAGGTTTCCTCCCATCAGCGGTTTCAGTAAAAAGCGATTGCCATCAGCCAATCCTGCCACCGGGCCACAGGTAAGGCTTAGGCTGCTCTGCCAAATATTTTCCCACTTTCTTGGTTTAAGAGAAGGAGGTTCTCTTCAGCAAGTGTTTACGCCTGTGGTCCACGGGGAAGACTACGAAGGGGGACACCATGACAAGGGGTGGTCCCTGGACAGGAGCGTCATGTGACACACCCAGCCACGGCTCCCACAGACTGTACAGTAGGGAGGTGGGTGGCGGGGGAATCAATGACTGGAGAGAGGCTAGAGGGTGGGGCCACTCTAATTTAAACACGCCATGGACGCAGGGCTTTACATTAGCAATGGGCAAGATGTCAGCAAAGAGGCAACATGTGGCGGCGTCCTTCTCCTCTTCAGCCACAACACATTCTCCACTTAGGAAAACAATGGCTGATTCTTCCAGGGAGCAGGCTAATATCCTGAGAATTCCTACTTGTCCAGTGCAAGGTACCCTAAATTAAAGAAAATTGCTACAGCACCTTCATCCTATCCTCCTCTCCCTCCTCCGCGTCTTCATCCCTATCCTCAGACGAGATGGGGAAGCCTAAAGGGTAGATTTTTGCTAAGAAGGGCTCTACCAGAGTTCTCCGGTACATGACAGTGTACGTAGAGGAGTAGGAGGAACCCGTTGTACAACAATTTGAAGAGGAAACAAAGACAGGTTTCCCTCAAATTCCAGCCATCAAGAAGAAGGTGTTCGAAGAATAAAAAGAACCGGAAATACTGTCGGCCCAAGATTCATGAATACATTATACCCCCTCTGGGAGGAGGCTAAACTTCCAGTGTCACTGGAGATTGACTCCAGCCTGACAGGAAGGTCATTGATGACAGCAGAGGAAGCACCAGTCCAGGATCCCGAGGACCTCCAGGCGGATGCTGTCCTCGAGAAAGCCTTTGCTGGTGCCCATTTATCTTTTAGAACAGGGGTCTTTGCCTCCTACATAGCAAAGTCCATGCTGGAAGACTTTCAGATGTTATATGTTGTGTGGAGAACCAGAAGAACGACTCGGAGTACATTGGGTCATAGTTAATGAAGTTTATTTAAATAAAAAGAAAACGCTCAACTTGCCCTATAGCCATGAGGGAAATTCCCTGCCTAGCAAAACTAAACCTAAGGTGTACGTCAAGTCCAAAGTAAAAAGTCTTATGTCTGAATCCTAAACAACTAATTGTCCCTACCACTTAAACGCCCAACTAAAAGGAAAAAAGGGGAGACTTGCACACTAGCCTCAGTATGGGCTTCTGTCTGGCGCGACTTGCAATGAACTTGTTATCAGTCTTAAAGGGCATTTAGAACACCAGGATATAGTATTTCCAGTCTTCACACAATCTGTCTTGATATAAATGATAATTATCTTCAATATGTGTTGTACTTCTCCTTTTCAAAGACAAAAGTGTTGCTTTCTTTTTCTCCTGTTTTGTTTCAAATGTCCAAATCCCTCCAGGATTACTCGACAAGACACTTGGCTTTCACCCACCTTGGTAGCACAGGTACTCCCCCAAAGTCCTGTGGTTCTCGGGACTGTCTCTTGTGACACAATTATAGTATTGAACTTAGGTTGTTGGCTTGTTCGGGTATTGCAGGTTTCTGTGAACTTGTGCACGTGGCTACTCCTGTTGCCGAACATTCACCTTCCTTTCTGTTGGTTTCCCAGTAGCTTTGTCGGTTATTCCAGTCTCAATATACAATGTTTGTGTTTCTTTTACAATGTTTCAGCGGGCGGCGAGCCCTTTGGCTCCTCTTAGATTTTTATGCTTTTGGGGGCTATTCCAGCCATAACATTAAACTTGTCGTATCTCTTTCACACAGTTTCTGCGGGACGTGAGCATGCAAGCTTCTCTTACAATCCCTTGCTTTTGAGAGCTTTTCAAGCCATTACATACAGTGTTCGTAACTCTGTTGGTCATACCTGCATCAATTTCGGAACTCTGTGAAACCAACCATTATGGACCTCACTGGCATCCACAAATCAATAGTGTCTGTGTTCCCGGAGGTATCTCCCATGGCGTAACAGGTGCTTACCTGGTGGAGCAGAGAGCCCCGGCTCCTCTCCTTTCTCTGGTCTCGGCATCTGTTGCTGGGCACCCAGGCCACCACTGCTCTTCATTGTTCGTGCCACCAGAGAAGATTGCCTTCTTTCGGTCTCATCTCCTCTCCTGACCGTAGCCTCCTGCTCGATAAAGGCACCCACCATACAGCCCCCAGTTAGTGGGTCTCCCTTCGCTCATGCTGCCACTGCCTCCATAGCTTGATGTGGCTCTGCCCCTCCAGGATGTCGTTTCTTCAGAGGCTCACCACTGCATAGCGGTTGTTCTTATCCCTCCCTGGGAGTCTCTTCTCCACATTCACAATCCATTCTCTCCTTATGCAAGTCATTGGAATGAATGGAATTGTGCCCGTTTTTCATGATCATGACATTCAAGTGACGTTCAGCATTACCTAAAGCCACTAGTGTCAAAGAAGGTTCTTTGTGAATTATGCTTGTAACGGGAAATGCCAAAGCCTTCCCAACATCCATATATGCAGAAATGTTGGCTTGGAATGTGAGTTCCTTGTTGGAATGAGAGTCCTTGCCCTCAACAGTGGAGACACTTGCAGTGAGGTTCCACTTGCCCAGACACCCAGAGAGGGTCTAGCACAGCAGGCTCACCTCCCTAGCCTCACATGGGGTGGCTCTCCACTGGGGGGAAGAGATACATTGTCCTGATTCCTTACCTATGCAAATAGAGGCAGGGATAGAGTGCTTCGGTCTGATTCAAGAAACACACTCCTCCACCCTTTGAAAGGGAGAATATCTTGGCGACGAATTAGAGGAGAAAATGCACTGCATTCATCAGCAGGATAAACATGCAGGTACCCTCAGGAGGCATCCCATGATGCATCCACATAGAGGGTCCCAGTTCCAGCTTCTAGACCTCCATATAGAGCAAAGGCAGGTGGGGGCAGTGAATCTTTAATCAAATGTTATGCCCTAAAGTACGTATATATAGAGATGAGATACATACATACACAAGAGCACTTCCACATGCCAATTTAGTAGTTCAAAACATTTTCAATGTATTAGTAATCAATAAATAGTAGATCTACCATAAAGTTCAAGTGATCAATAAAGCCATCCTCCTGAAGAAAGTTCCATATGAAATATGGAGAACTGAAACATGTCCAGGGCAAGACCTAGTAATTCTATATACTAGAGATGTATTGAGATCTTTATTGATCAAACTTAATTTTCAAATGTTGAGTAAAATCTAATTTTGAAGTTAGCAGATGTGATTATTATATCAGTGTTGAATTGCTTCTATTAGATCATAAACCTTTGGTGTCACAAATACTTTATTTTAAAGGGTTTGATCTTTATTGTGTTTAATTGTGTTTTATTGATTACTAATAAATTGAAAATGTGTTGAACTACTAAATTGGCATTTGGAAGTGCTGTTGTGCATGTATCGAACTCATTTCTATATATACGTTCTTCAACCCCCCAAAAAAAGGTAGAGAAATCACTGTCTTCTGTGTAGTGAATTTTTGGGTTTTCCCTCTTTATATTTATGCCCTAAAGTAGTAATATGCAATGGAAGAAAGTGGTCACAATGTCTGTCTAGATGGGGCTTTAACCAAACCAATCGGATGGGTGATGTTAAGCTGGAAGAAGAGCTTACCTGGTCTAATGCGGTCTCAGCCTCCACTATTGATCACATATTTATAAAAAATGTGGATGTCGCAGCAGTGAAGGACTTGACGATATTGAAAAATAATTATAGCATTCACGCTACGTTATTTTTGTCCCTGCTATTGAAAGATTCTGTGAATGATACAAAGTCCATGGGCAGAAGAAATCTGGCCATTGTAGGCTCTAAGAATAGGCTGACCAAGTACAGCTGGAATATTTGCAAACTAAACAAGAGGATGGCTGCATGGTGGAACAGCCTCTCACTGAAAGATAAGAGGCTTAACACATCTCCGGAGTGCTTCCCGACACTGATATCCAAACTGGGGAGAGCGGAAATTAAGGACCAGCTTACTCAAGGAAGGGTAGAGTTAGACAACAATAGTGACAAATGTGAGAATGATGCTTGTTGAGAAAAGAGATTAGGAGGCTAACTAAGAGTCAGACCAAAACGTGGGAAGTTAAGCAAAAAAGAGAAAAAGTCTCTGACTCAAAAGTATCGACTCTGGTGTAGGCAGCGCAGACTGCGGGAATACACGCAGGCCAATCAAGAGTTATTGAGGAACATTGTTAGGAAAGATGCATGCTCCATCTGGTGGACACTAAACAATAAAAGCAAGATGCAAATTCCCGTCCAAGCTTGCAGTTGATTTAGAGTTGATATCATGAATTCATGTTTTGTAGGGTTTTATTAGAAGCCATAGGCAAAAGTATATTTCTTCTCCCTTTCTTTAGAGTCTTAAGATAGTAGGTTAGTCCAGACAGGCTGGCTTCAGATTTTGAAGGTGCTGGGGAGGAAAAAAAGACCTTGGCATAAGGTCTTGCAACAAACATGAAGGAAAGAAAAGAGGATCCAATGTAGGAACCCTCCCGTCCCCTGCACTCTATCTATAATCCACCTAAAAGGTGGTAATTAGATATCTATAGTACTGCATTCAAAAGTGGGGAGTTGGATTTATAGTAACACAATTAATAGGAAATACATTCAAAGAACAAATAGTTCTAGAAGCGCAAGCTGTGTTCAAAATTTGGCAAGTGTTTTTAATTACATATTCATGAACAAATATGATGACGAGCAAAAATACATTCCACTAATTCAATATAATGAGGCGTTAAGTGTTTCGAGGTAGATCCTCTTCATCAGAAGCCTATATTGAGCTGTTGATGCTTGATGATTAGAAATCAAAAACGGAGGGGGAAAAAAATAGAACAAAAGTAAAAAAGTGAGTCAAAAGTTCTGTAATAGTAACAATGTGTGTTCTTCTAATTCTAGACATTTATAGTCTACGTGCATAGGCAAACTCTCCAGGGACATGAAAGTAAGGAAGAGTGTCTGCCCAGGGTGTGTTTTAGCCCCCACCCTCTTTAAACTGTAGCTAACAGACTTATGGGAAGAATTGAGGGCTTGGGATGGCTATGTTCCTCACTAGCTGGATCTTAAACTAGGATGCATTGCCTATGTAGATGACCTGATTCTTTTGGATTACACCCCAGCAGGTCTGCAACGGATGGCAACAGGGCTAACAAACTATCTTACACAAAATCACTTAACAATTAACCTGGCCAAATTTAATATAATGATCTGTAGCAGGGCGAACAAACAGAAAAGCTACATGTGGAAGATCAATAGTGTAGCAATTGAGAAAGTGGACTGCATCTGTTATCTGGGCTTTTTAGTTGCCGATAAGCAAAAACAGGAAGGACAGGAAAAGAAACTGGAAGGAAAGATTGGTGTATGTCTATCTTTGTTGAAAACTGTTAAAAGGAAAATGTGCATATTTACTCCTACCTCTGGTTGATTTCCATAGGTTAAAGATTGCCGCAATTGTCTTATATGGTTGTGAATTAATGAACTTTAGGAACATGGAAGTTTCTCGATACAGCGGAAGGCAGGATTTTGAAACAGGCACTAGGGCTGCCGATCTCAGTCAGTGTGAGCAGACAAGAGCTGGAGTTGGTTTCCTAGTGGGCACAGCTTATGAAACAGTCACACTCTCTTCCGCAAAATGGTAAGAGCTGAGAAACCGCATATTGATTTTTGTTTGAACGCACTAATGGAAAGGGAATCCAATCCCAAAAAACAGAGTGTTTTATGAGTCTCATAGAAGCGGGTGGTTCTATATCTGATGTGGTTTTGAAAGAGAACGTCAAAAGGTGGGATAGAATGCCGATATTCAGGACCTGGGCCAAATTAAACTTTTCAAAGGGAATACAATGTCATATCAATGGAGGATAGAACATACTTGCTAAAATTCCCCTTGTCGAAACTCTGTGATTGGTACCCCAAGTTTAGGTTGAATTGCCTACCTACACTGGAGGTAATAGGGCCAAATTTAGGAATACCGTATGAATTCCAAGTATGCAAACTCTGGGGAAAGGAATTGCAGTCTTTAGAGCACTTGGTTTTGGTTTGTCCCGTGATGGCGAATAAGAGGATTTTGACTTTCAAACCCTTCATTATTTGAACCTTAATGATTTTAGTGGCTGAATTATGGCACATACTTATGACGACTCCTCATAAGGCACTCATTCTCGCACTGATTACATTTCTGATGGTAATCCCACAGAATTGTGGGGTGGTGGCTTCCGCGAAGGCTGATTTAGAGTTGATATCAAGATTTGATGTTTTGTAGGGTTTTATTAGAAGCCACAGGCAAAAGTATATTTCTTCTCCCTTTCTTTTTTTTCTTTTTTAAACAATTTAATCTAGTATTGTACCTTCTCTAATGCGAGTGAGAAATACTGTATATTGATTCAAGTATTTTACGATGGGTTGAGTGTGTTTCTTGTGATTAATTACTTGTATGGTACTGTGTAAAAGTACCTAGTGTACTATACCACAATAAAATAAAAAATAAATAAAGTAATAATATGAACAGCTGCACAAAGTATTTGGTTTTCGAACATATCTCCAATGGTTCTTAGCTACTTTTTCTATGTTGATGGCTTTAATTTAAACGGTTATTAAGTAACATTTAAACAAAAAATAGAAAACACGGGGTCAGTTACAGGCAAGCTTTTTTTTTCTTTACAGTGGATCATTTTATAATGAGTGGTGCAGAAACTGAAAGCGTAAAGTGCCTTTACGCTTTCATTTTCCGCTCCATCTCATTTGTGTGCAATTTTGAGTCATAGGAGGGCAGCAAAGCTGAGCTAACATCTCCACTTTGCTTTCCTCCTCTGTCTCAGAAGAGCACACCGTTCTACGCCTGCAAGAGATTCATGCAGGTGTAAAATGAATGGATTCTAATGGAATATGCCTTGCATTGCATCGGCTCAATATCAGGCACATTCAATTGGAATTCATTAGAAAACGCTGCCTTGAAAATTTCTCTCAAAGCGGCATGTAGAACTGAAGAGTAAAGGCGATTTTGCGTCCTTTTACTCTTCAGTTTTCCACTCTGCTTTGGGGTTCCAAGAGCAAACAAGTGCAACTGTTGGCTCTCCTGCCTGCAATTTCCGCTTTTTTCTGAAATTACCCCCATAAGGCTTTTTTTCTGTAAGCAACGCCCCATGGCTTGTTTGACGGGTCTGGCATGTGTTTTCTCAGTGCTGGGCGTCATTGCTCAGATGTTTTCCTTGCATACTATTTTGATAATGACCAGGGTGCCCCACTGATATAGGGGCACCCTGGTCATTGCAAACTGCTCTGTACTGCTTTGCGGGTTGGTGTCTTCTGGACTTTGGACTTTCGCAAGGTGTGGTTGCACACCTTTTTAGATTGACGTTTTCTATTTACCCGAGATGCAAAAGCCAATTGGGGCAGCAAGCTCCGATTGTTGTACTCAACCTGGTACTCTGTGAAAGAATTAAATTTGGAATACCTTGTGACCCCCCCTTCTCCTACCTCAACACATTTGTAAGGCCACTTTCTTTCTTTGTGAAGTTCAGTTTGTGAGCTACTTCACCCCATGTACTCGCCACTTTTCTGGTACAGGGCCACACCTAGTCATTGGTCCACAGATGAGCAGCAAGCCGAAGGAGCTTTTGGCACTCAGGAAACAATTAAAGTAATCCAGCAATGGAGAGTGTCCACTCTCTGAACATCCTACCATGATACAGAGGAGACAGAAGATGGGTATTAATCATTAGGTCCTGTGGGTTGCTGTGCAGTTTAGGAAGAAGCACTCTGCCCTGACCCTAAAGGTGGATGGTACAATGGTGCTGGAGCAAAGGGTATTAGGTGCCTTCAACTGCTGTGTAAGGTTAGGCCAGGGGCGGCAAGGTGGGAACCCCATTGTGCCAACGGTGGGACGCGGCGGATTGCCACATTCCACCCAAAACCAAGATTGTTCGTTTAGGGGACCTTGAGAAAGTAAAATCTTTGGTCCATACCTAGAGAGCCTCAAAACCCAACTTAGAACTAAACCTCCCTTGAAGCCCTTTTAGAATGTAGTTCGAACCATAGATAAAATACCCATTTGAAGGGGTGTGCAATCACAGAATGGAAATTCTGTTCCTGCCAAACCAGGCACCCAAACAGAAAGAGCCCAACAGTCCGCGTAACAAGTTGTTTAGACCCACTCTCTGCCCAGCGGCATGCTTAGGAAGACAACCCAAAATGGCAGCAAGGGCATTAAATGACTTGCGCCATGACAGCACACATAGAGGGGGAGAGAATAAGACAAGAAGGTCAGAGGAGTAATCAAACCAACTCAGCACGTTATAGAAACCTAAAGGAAACACACCCGAGTCCCATTAGGCCAGGACTGGGATCAATGACAGGGAGGGGCTTTGTCAAAAGGGTGTGGAAGTTAGGAAAGGAGCTCATACAGAGATGGCTGGAGAAGAGAGCAGGTTGAATGAGGCTGAAGGGATGTGGACAGAGGGCAGGAGAGGAGATTTGAGCTGGTGAATAGTAAGCAGGTGATTAAGGAGGGAGCTGTGAGCATTAATTAGGTGATTCAAGAAGAGGGTGAACAGAGGAGGAAAGTACCATTACGAGGAGAGGTGGAAAGGAGTAATTGCAGTGAAAGGATTGAGGAGGCTACATTTTGTTTACATTTGTTTGTAATGCTTATGGCTAATACATTTCACGGCACACTCACACCGAATTTCATACACTTGGCGTTCCCAGGTCTGAAGTGAGACGAGTGCGCCAGAACCGGAGCATACGCGGTTACCATGTCGCCCAGCCGTGGTGACGAACATTGCAGGTGTGCTGCATTTGTGCCCCTCTTGCCCCTGAAGCCTGCTGCAGTGAAACTGGCCTGATCCATCCACCAGAAGCGGAGAAATCGTTGCTATCCCGTTTGGGAATCATCACTGTATCTTTGCCGCTGAAAGCTGCAGAGTTGTCAAATTGCCGCACTTGAATGTGCAACCGAAGTGGACTCGACTGCCGAAGTTTGGTCTGGAGTGCACCGGGGGTCGGTGAGTAATCGCAACCCTAACCGATGGCCCCTAGCACCTCCATCCATTTTTATGCATGAGTGGCCCCTGGGGGCCCCTCTCCTTTCCACTGCTAGTGCGAACTAGAGAACTATTCCCAACTCTTGGAATTGACTCTGCCCTCAAGCGGAGGCCCTCTTCGAATAGTGGGAAACTATTCATCATCGACTCACCCACCTTCCTGAGCTGCTACAGACCCTTGAAGAGACCCAGTTTTGCACATTTGAACTAACGTGTGCGCTTGCATTGCATGTACATTTGAGCATTAGGCTCCACTCTTCTTAGGGATTGGACTGTCTCTTAGTTAGGAGTGTGTTGGATGCAGAAGGGACTAAAGACTATTTGCACTGCCCGTTTCCTCCCCCTTGTAGGTTGTGGACCCATTTTGTGCATTAGCCCTTAAGACCCCAATGGTCTTGTATAAATGTATTTAGATAGGATTGTGTTGACTTAATAAGTATTTCTGTGATTTGATTTGTGTGTTGAAACTCAAAGGCCTTAAAATAAATGTATTTGTATTTTTTATATATCTAGACCCGACTGGGAATGATTTGCAAGTGTCCTTTAAGTGCAAGTGTAAGTGTGCTCATTGAGGTCTTTCAGTCACCCTCACCCCTCCTGAGACCTAGTCTTCACCACTGCCAAGCTACCTTGATTGGTCTGGCGTGTCCAGAAGGTTACCCTGTTCAAGGAAGCTAGGCTGGTCTCCTGAACCTCTGCCCACCAGGTCAGAGTTCAGAAATCCATCTTAACAAATTGGTGTACAGAGGTGGGATAGGACTGAAGGTATCCAGTGTTGCACACTAGCAAAGGCATTTCAAGTTATTCCTATCCAGGACACACAGTGACTTTGTAGTGCTAACTCTAAAAGGCCATAGAGCTACCTAATATAGTAGAAACAAGTACCTTTACAACCTTAAATGCTTTTAGATCAGAAACATTGAGAAAGATGTGTACTGTGAGGGGTTTACATTCCACATCTGGTCCAACCTTCGTCCCTTGCCCCCAAACACCGATATACTCTGCCCCCCCCCCCATCGCTTAACCTCTGCTCTAGCACCTCTCGAACCCCCCCTATATTTCCTACATCTGGTTGCCACCTACGTCCCTTGCCCGTGAACACCAATGCACTCTGACCTCCCTCGCCCACTGGCCAATCATCGTTCCGCCTCTAACTCCATGACCAGAGGAACGATACAGTGTCCCAAACCCCGACGCACCGAAAACCCTAATCCCACTCACCTCAATCCACCCGAACATATCATTCTCCCTCGATCCCCTCAAATCTATTGAGAACGACCCCCTACTCCCTGTCAACACATACCGCGCAATCTCAAACTCTCAAGCTAGAGGAGCTCTCTGGCGCTCCAAACATCACAAGACGCACACCACTGCTGCAGCTTCCCTAGGCTCACTCAAGAACTGTTCCTTCAGACCAATACCAGCCACCTCAGCACTCTCTGCCACTGACAATCCCCCTCTGACACGCACTACCACTCACCCACTCATGCAGAGCCCCATGTCTCCCCAACATCATCATCATCCCTCCACGGACACACTCCCCCATCTCAGTCCCACATTCCCCCAACCCAAACACCTCTCCCACGAAAACCCAGTAGCCCCTCGACTGCACTACTCCTCGATTAACTGCAGCCTGCATACTCCACACTGCCTGCCACCCCCCCCCCAACCTCACTCATGATACACTCTGGCCCTACTCCCCATTCCTCCCTCTACCGTTCCCTCTGCTCCTTCTCGACCCCCGCCCACAGACCTCCCCCTTCATACCCTTTCCCTTCCCTGAGAGCAGCATGCCTCACACTTTCTAAAACAGTTGCCTCATCCGCTTCTCCCTTTGAACCCCCTACCCTCTCTCACACACCCCTCTGGCAACCAAACCCTCAAAACGCAGAAAGGGTGACCAGCCCTCTCCCTCAACTCTCCATACCACACCACAGCTCCATCGTTTCAACCTCCCATCATTTACCACCCCTACCAGCAATCACTCTCCTCCCCTCTCACCCCATCTCCACCCCCTTGTTCTCAACTTCTCACCCTGTACACCTATACCCCTAGCGCCCCACAGACTTGAACCACAAACATCTTGTCCAACCTCCCACACAACACGTGCACCACTCACCACCCTCCCCCTCCGTAATGTTTCCCATCACGTCCCATGCATACCTACCTCCGCCCGCCTACTCTTCCCACTTACCAGCGACAACCCTCTCACCCGACCCTTGAATAGTACATGAAGCCAGATCATCCAGCACGCCCCCATCAGTCTGTCTCAACCACGCTGACCTATCCTACCAAACCTTCCACCTCACTGGACACCCATGTCCACCGAGCATTCCCTGCGGCGAGCGTAACAAAAATCACCTCCCCTCATGAAGTCACATGTCTCCTTTTCAATGCCCATTCTGTGATGAGAAACAGACACAGCTCCTATACGCTGACAATCCTGACTTCATTTTTATCACTGAAACTTTGTTCTCAGACGATTTTGCCACAGTCGGACACAAGGCCTCCCCCCCCTGGCTATCCCTTATCGCTCACAACAGACCTTCTTGAGGTGGCGGGACGCAGTCCTCAACAAACCTCACTTCTCATCTCACTCGCCCAATCCCAGGCATTCAACACTACCTGCAAATCCCTTCTAGTAAAACTCTCACTACCTTCAACAATCACTCGCAACTTCCTACTCATATACACATTTACAGGCCCCCAGGATATGACAGACATTTTCGCCAACAATCTGTGTGACTCAATAGCTACCATCAAGGTAAATCGCCCAACTCTCACACTATTGGGAGATTTCAATATCTGGTTTGATATGCCCAACAAACCCATCCTCCGGTCGACAGTCTAGACACCCTCAACCTCTCCCGATTTAGCACTGGTCCAACTCACTCTGGTGGTCACACCCTTGATGCGATCTTTAGCACCTATGACATCATTTCTATATCCAATCCCAAAGCGCTTATTTGGACAGACCACTCTGCCATCCCTTTGTCTATCCACACACCAGCCCGTCCTCCCACGGCTCCCTCTGCCCTCACTTTTGATCTCAAATGCTGGAACAAAGTCAAAGTACTTCTGACCTTCACGAAGCCCTTCTACTCCGGCCACCAGCAACGCTGACCTGTGGTAGACCCCTAACCATCGGATCCTTTGACTCCTGGCTTAAAGAATCACTAATCCCTCACAACCTCTCACACCCTGCAGCCTCACGCAAAGGACTATCAGCGAAATGGTTTACGCCCTACCTGAAGACCTTCAAAAGTCGAAATAACTCTCTTGAGCACAAATGCAGAGCATCTAAAACCGCCCTGAGCAGATCTATGGTCGCCCACCACCACTGTATCTACAAATCCCAGATCCGAAAAGCCAGAAAGGCCTACTACAGTAAACGAATTCTGAACTGTGGCAGCAGCAGCAAAGAACTCCACAAGATCATCTCCGAATTCGTGAAACCTACTTGCACCTCTACCCAAACCACCCCCACGACCACAACGCCAGCCTTTGATACTTTCCAACCCATCTCAAGAAAAAATTCCTAAATCTACTATCCGGCAGCAGACCCTCCAGATCCCACCTCAACTCCTGTCCTGCCTCTCTTCTGAAAGAAATATCCTCCTCTACTTGCGCAGGAGAACATGTAAGATCCATACTAAATGACTCCCTGACCTCTGGCACCTTTCCAGAAGCTTTCCAAATAGTGCATGTCAAACCCCTTCTTAAAAAGGCATCCCTCGACCCCCTTGACCATAAGAATTACAGACCGATCTCCAACATCAGGTTTCTCATGAAACATATTGATCGGGCTGCATACTCTCCACTCAACCGCTTCGTGGAATCCAACAAGCTACTCGACCCTCTGCAATCAGGCTTCATGCAGCACCATGGAACAGAAACCACTCTGATCTCAATCTCGGATGATCTCAAGGTCTCGGCAGACTCCGAGGGTTGCACAGCACTGATTCTCCTTGACCTTGTAGCAGCCTTTGACACCGTTAACCATTCTATCCTCCTTGACTGCCTCCAATCCCTAGGAATCCCTGGCTCAGTACTCAAATGGATTGCCTCCTTCCTCAGCAACAGGAAACACATAGTTTCCCTCTCCCCTTTTGCCTCACCTGCTCACGCTGTGAACACGAACACCCCAAGGCGCCTGCCTCTCTGCTCTCCTATTTAACCTCTATCTGTGCGCGCAACCTCTCCTGTTACAGCTATTCTGATGACACCCAAATTATCCTGAGAATTCCCAAAACAAGCACCAACCCACGCCCGACCTTGAAGCTTGTCTTAGTGATATTGACCGATGGATGACAAAAAAACACCTCCTTCTGAACCCAGATAACACTGAAATCATGGTGTGTGGCAATACTGCCCTTCTTCAACAACCACTCCCACAGCACCCCTCTCTTGGCACCTCTCTTCAAAAACAGTCAAAAACCTTGGCTGCACTATGAACTCAGACCTAACTCTCTCCCGTCATATCAATAATGTATTAAAATTCTGCCGCTTCCACCTAAAACTCCTTAGACGCATTTTCCCTTACCTCACCTATCACAACCGACTCTCTGCTGTTATGTCCATTGCTATGTCGAGACTGGACTATGCCAACTCCTTATGCCTGGGAGCACTGGCATATCAACTTACAAACTGCAAAGAACCCAAAACGCAGCTGCCAAGCGCCTTCTCGCCCGGGGACAAAGAGAACGCATCTCGCACGCTCCCCGGCCACCTTCAAACCCTTATGCATTACACACCGAGCAGTGCACAAGACCGGCCCAACGTACCAACAAGAGAAGATTAAACCTTACCTCCCTTCACGCACCCTAAGATCAAGCACTGCCCTCTTACTAGTGATTCCACCCTCCAACTCTGCCAGGATTGGAGAATCCACCTTCTCAACCTTGGCTCCAAGACTGTGGAACTCACTCCCCCCACAAATTCGACACACCCATGACTACATAGCCTTCTGCAAAGCTCTAAAAACCTGCTCTTTACGTAAAACATGACTAAGACCATATAAGGCCGCTAAAACACTGCAACACCATAGACCACAGCTCCAATAACACTACATTGGAATGTAAATACAACCTGTGGACAAATGTGCGAGTACATACCTAGAAATGACACCACTGAAAGCGACTAACAGGTTACCAAGGCAGAATAAGAAAACAGTGACCGTTGCCGACAACCCCAGCGTCCCGCAGGCGCTAGATATAGGACCACTAACTAGCGGCTTTGTGAGTCCACTACACGTGCCTAGCTACCCCCTGTCCCATCTGCCACTGAATGCAGTTATCGCGAAGCTCATGAATGTAATCCAGAACAGCGGGCTCGCAAGAATAAAACATTCATTTCAGACACGCACCTCTCCTATCACTATGCTCACCCTCTACTTTACACCAACACCCAATAGAGCACAGCTACACCCCGATCAATTTCGGCTTAGCTTCTCACATAGGAACATTACTCCACCAACACCGCAACATCCTGTTAGAACACAGCTACACCCCACAAAAGAAATCGGCCTAGCTGCACACATAAGCGTCCTTCACAGGCCTAATGCCGCCAGAATGCAGTCTTGGAAACCAACCACCAGACTGCACACATTCAACTGATCTCTCAATAGCACCGCACCCAAGGTTAGGATGCAGCTACCAGAAAGCAACGACACCAGCTGCTCACACATTGAGTGCACCCAAGTACCCTATAACACTACTCTCTCGACTAACTTGGACTGCGGTCCCTGAGGGCGTTCAACCCACAAGTGCTTTGAGGTCATACCAAGGATATATCGAGCGCTATATAAATGCAAAGTAACATACCAAGTATATGCATGATTTATACAGTGTTGTGAACACTGTAGTTACCATCACAGTATTATCATTAGCATGCTTATTCAGTTCTGTGAATGTAAATGTTCAAATTTAAAATCATTGTTGGTTGGTAACCTGCAAGTTTATACTTGATTAATAGTCATTAATCTAAAAGTGAACGATTGCAACACAAGCTAGCAATGACATTTTGTTCATAATCGTTTGGTAAAATTAATAGTTTGTGTCACATGAGTTGTGCAGAGACATGTCATCTGTCTGTACTGCATGTATTGTGCTATATATAAAACAAACAGTACAGTAAAACATCACAAAAAAGGCCTTGAACCGCAAAATATACATCTGGATTCCAAATGTCTCAAAGTCATTGTTAGATCACCCCCATATTTTCCACAATTGGCCTTGTGGAGCCCTATAAATCTCAGGTCGTCCTTGTTATGCATCTGATGGCACTCCTGCCAATGGTGGGCCAGGGGTAATTTTAGATCTTGACTATTAAGACTCACAAGATGTTCCATGATCCGTATTCTCAACTGTTTTATGGTGCTACCAAAATAGAGTTCACTGCACACGCATATGAAAGCATAAACTACAGGTGTTGTCTTACGGTTAATGAAATTCTTCATTGTAATTACCAAGTCTTCCTTGTGAGTAAATTCCTCACAATCTTTGTGTGCATACTTGCACATGCTACATATGCCACATCTGTGGAAGGCTGTCAGTGGATTTAGCCAATCACTCCCACCAGTTCTATTCCGTCAAATGGTGTCTAGAAAGGATGTACAAGTCTATCCATCACTCTCGGGTCACGGGTGAAAACAAATGTGGGCTCTTGTCCAATGTGTGATAGCAGATCTATGTCCATTTAAAGGCGGTGCCAATGTTTCTGCACAATGCAATATGATATATGTGCATCCCGAGAATATTGGGTGATAATGTTAAATCGTCTATTGGATGATCGTTTCAACATTGGCTGCAGTATCTCTTTTCTAGTTAGATTCTTGATTTTTTCTCGAGACTTTGTAATTTTAATGGGTGAAAACCCCCTTGACTGAAACCTCTCAGTGATTAATTCACATTCTTTTTCAAACAGCATCTCTTCACTGCAGTTCCTGTGTGCTCGGTAAAATTCTCCACCAGGAATATTGCAAATGGTGGACTTTTTGTGGCAACTGTTTGTGTGGAGCGTAGAGTTGACCTACTCGGGTTTATGAAACATAGCTGTTTCAATTCTGCCTTTAATGATGTAAATATGTAAGTCAAGTAAGTCTATGCTTCTGGCATCACAATGGCCAGTCAGGGTAATGTTATGTTATGTTACTTGGCATTTATATAGCGCCTTATGTATCATTGGTATGATCTCAAAGCGCTGGTAGGTTGAACGCCCTCAGGATCCGTAGTTCAAGTCAGTAGAGAGAGATAGAGTCATAAGGTGCGTGGGTGCACAGGATATGTGTGCAGCCGGTGTGGCAGTTGCACGACAGCTGCTTCTTAGCGGTAGGTGTGGTGGTTGGGAGGTCAGGTATGTGTGTTCATTCTGGAGGGATGACACCCAGACTGGTTTGTGGCTGTGTTAGGCCTGAGGAGACACTTAGGTTAGCCGTGTGTGATCAGCTAGCTATGTTTAATTAGGATGATGAGGAGTATGTGGCAGGTGTTAGTATGATAACAGCTATAAAGAATGTGTCATGGTATCGCTGTGTTCTAGTTGAGTGGTGATGTATAAGAGAGAGTAAGTGTGGTCGTGTGATATGGTGGTTATCAGTAAGGCGCTTCAGATCGAGCACTCCATCTGTACCATCTATTCTATCCATTTTATTTATTCTGTCCGTTCATTCCACTTTTTCTGTTCATCCATTTTGTCTGTTTCATCCATTTAGTCTACTAGTCCTTCCATCACTCCATCCACTCAATCCATCATCCACATAATCTACTCCATCCATTCCGTAGACTAATTTCATCCTTCCCATCCATTTAATGTGTTCTATCCGTTTCATCCTTCCTAGTCATTCGATCAGCTCTGTGTGTTTCACCCACTCCATAAGTTCCATCCACTCAATCCATTCCATCTGCTCCATTGGTTCCATCCACTCTTCTGTTCCATCCACTCAATGTGTTCCATCCACTCTATCCACGCCATCTGTTCAACTCCATCTGTTCCATCCACTCTACCTGTTCCATCCACACTACCTGTTCCATCCACTCCATCTGTTCCATCCACTCCATAAGTTCTGTCTATTGTGTCCGTTTCAACCACTGCATCCGTTCCATCCACTTGATTAATTCCAACTGTTCCATTCATTAAAACTACTCATCCGTTCTATCCGTTTCATCCCAACCATCTAGTCCGTCTGTTCCATCCACTCCTTCCGTTCCATCCAATCTGTCTGTTCCATCGGTTCCATCCACTCTATTCGTTCCATCCACTCGACATGTTTTATCTAATGCATCTGTTCCATTCACTGCATCCATTCCATCCGTTCCATCCACTTCTTCCGTTCCATCCACTTCATCTGTTCCATCCACTTCATCCCTTCCATCCACTTCATCCCTTCCATCCACTTCATCCCTTCCATCCACTTCATCCATTTCCTTCGTCCCCATCTGCTCCATATGTTCCAGCTTCCATTCGTCCCATCTATTCTTTTTTTTCCATCTGTACCATCCATTCCAACCAGTACGTCCACTCCGTTCCATCTGTTTCATCTGTTCCATTCACTCTGTTGGTTCCATCTGTTCCGGCCAGTGCATCCACCCCAGCTAGCACTCCGTTCCATCCACTCCAGCCAGTACGTCCACTCTGTTCCATCTGTTCTATCCGCTTCGTCTGCTCCATCATTTCCATCCGTTCGTTCTGACAAGTAGACTCAGTCAAACTAGATCTCAGTTCCATCCGTTCGATCCGTTTCATTCACTATATTTGTTCCATTCACTTAATCTGTTCCGTCTGCTCTATCCGTTCCATCCATTGCATTCGTTCTGCCCACTCCTTTTGTTCCACATACTTCCTCTGCTCAATTAATTCACCCTTTCTATTAATTTAATTTGTTTATCCACTTTATCCATCCACTCCATCGTTTCCACGAGTTCAATCTATTTTTCCATTTCTTCTACTTCATCCGTTCATTATATTTCATCCTTTCCATCCACTTCATCCGTTCCACCCATTTCATCCGTTCCATCCACTTTGTCCGTTTCGTCCACTTCGTCTGTTTCGTCCACTTCGTCTGTTTTATTTACACTGGCCATTTTAGTTTTCTGTTTGTTTGATCGGGTCTCTATGCTGGATTGTTATCTTTGATTCAACAATCTTGGGTTTCTGTTTATTGTGGTTGTTTATTCTGTTTGTGCTAAGAGTCGATTTTTAACCCTTTAAGTGCCAAGGACGAGTATATTTGTCCTTTTTACATAGACTTCAATAATAGCCTAAAAGGTAATAGCCACGTTTTCAGTAATTTGTAGAAAGACATGAGGTCTTCGGTGAGTCGAATGTGGACTGAAAGTAAGTTCCACAGAGTGGGGGCCAAGGCTGAGAATGATGAAGAACAAGTTACATACCTGTAACTATTGTTTTCCAGAATGGGTCTGGCATGGATTCACATGCTCATGAATATTCCCAGTCGTCTGGCGGGGAATCCTCAGTAAAAAAAAAAAACAGTTTCACTTTCACTTACAAACTGTATTTCTCCTCTAAACCAATCACTGAGCTCTGGGTCATACTGCCCCCAGCCAATGACTGCCCCTTCCCTAAGCCCCTTGTCAGGCAGCCCTCTTCAGATTTGGTAAGCACGTAAAGTGGCAGAGAGGTGACAGCGGTAGGGCTTGCATGTGAATCATGTTAGACCCTTGGTGGAGAACAATAGTTACAGGTAAGTAACTTGTTTCTTCTCCAGCATGCAGTCTGGCATGGATTCACATGTTCATGAATACAGAATACATAGCAGTACAACATTACACAACCACAGTAGGTGGCTGGCAAGGTTTAACAGAAGCAATCACTCTTACCTCAGGAACAGGCTCATCTTCAAGCGCACAAGTTGCGTAGCACTGCTTGGCCGACCCTGGACTCCTCTCTGGAAGCCCTGTCAATGCAGTAGAATCTCGTGAAGGTGTGCGTGGACCTCCAGTTAGCAGCCCTACAGATGTCCAGCAGGGGCACACCAGACAGGAACACTGTTGTTGCAGCGATCGCTCTGGTGATGGCCTCTCATGCGGCCGGGCAGCGGTTGGTTTGCCAACCGATGACAGTGTGTGATACAGCCGGAGTGCCACCTGGAAATGGAAGACTTGGACAAGGCCTTCCTATGGTTCACAGGACCGACGTTCACGAATAGTTGAGAAGTCTCCCGGAAACTCTTTGTGTGTGCCACATAAAACTTCAGAGAATGAGCCACATCGTGCAAAGCCCTTTCAGCCAGCGACAAAGGTTTCGGAAAAAACACAGGCAACATCAAAGGTTCACTGAGGTGGAATTCCGACTGAACCTTTGGCATGAAAGAGGGGTGCGTCCGCAGCACCACCCTCGTGTCATGTAAGTCAAATAAGGATGTTTGCAGGATAGGGCCTGGATCTCACCTACCATCCTGGCAGAGGTGATGGCCACGAGGAAATCCGTTTTCCATGATAGGAACTTGAGAGGGGCCTAATGCATAGGCTCGAAGGGGGCCCCCCCATGAGCCTCGTCAGTACCAGGTTGGAGTTCCCATGCCGGGGCGGGCGCCTTCACAAACGAGAACGATAGAAACAGTCCTTTGAGGAACTTCTTGATGAGAAGTTGGAACCAAAGAGAAGACCGTCCTGGAGACCTGCTCTAGCAGGAGATAGCTTCCAGATGCACCTTGATAGAGGCATGCGCCAGCCCCGCATTTGCCAAGAACAACAAGTATGGAAGAATCTGCAGAGAGGTGATCCTCAGAGGATTGATCTGCCCTGTCCAGCATCACGTCGCAAAACGCTTCCAAGGACCTCCCTGCAGTCCGCCAACTCATACCCTCCGAACTCTAAGGATGTAGGAGCCAAGTCTTCAGGTTCAGCGACCCTGGGCCGTGATGTAGAAATGCGCCTCCTTCTCTGGTGAGCATATCCGCAACCACTGGCAGCTTGACAGGTTTGATGTTGACAGGCTGAGAAGATCTGTGAACCAAATCTGTCTCGGCCACGCCAGGGCGACGAGGATCATTCTGCATCGGCACCGTTTGAGTTGACTGATGACTCGCAGCAGGAGGAGAGGGAATGCGTACAGGAACAGGTCTTCCAACGGGAAGGAACATTCGTTCCACATGCTCCTCAGCTAGTGGAACCTGCTGGCGAATCATTGGCATTTGGAATTTGTCACCGTTGCAAACAGATCAATCTGGAGAAAAAGGCGGTTCACTTGATCCTGTGGAAGTTCCCACTCATGGTAGGAGCACAGCTCCCTGCTGAGGGAGGCAGCAATGGTGTTCTTGACTCCCGCCAGGTGAAAAGGGATGAGGAACATCTCTTGGGCGACAGCCCAGTGCCACAAGTCCTACGCCTCTCTGGAGAGCACTGGGGATCTGGTGCCCCCTTGCAGCCTGATGTAGAAAATTGTGGAGGTATTGCCTGTGAAGTCCCTCACCACTTCCCTTGAGGGACCGAAGGAACGTCTTGAGGGCCCAGACACTGCGGGCATGCAGCTCCAGGACATTAATGTGGAGATGCCTCTCCTCCGGTAGCCACAGGCCTCTGGTGTGGAGACGTCCGGAGTGGGCTCCCCAACCCTCCAAGGAAGCGTCTGTGGTGACCATCTCCTGGTAGGGAGGGCTTTGGAAACCTGTGCCTCCGGCGATGTTGAGCGCATGCCCCACCACCTCATCGCTTGATGGACAATCTTGTTGGGGAAGCTACCGGACACCTGGATCCACCGAGCGTCCATGAATTCCTGAAGGGGCCACATCCGCAACCTACAGAGCCGGATCAGGTAGATGCACGACAACATCATGCCGAAAAGCAACTTGATGGTCTGCACCGTGGCAGTCTTCAGTGCCAACAGCTGTTGCATCTTGCCCAGCAGGGCCGCTATCCTCTCCTCCAAGGGAGCCACCAGGCAGCAGACCATGTTGAGCTTAGCCCCCAGGAACAGCGCATTCTGTGATGGTGTTAAGCAGGACTTTGGATAGTTGACGGAGAACCCCTGATCCGTCAGCAGTCAGATGGTCCGCTCTGTGTGTTCGACGGCTACTTCCCTTGACCTGGCCCGAATGAGCCAATTGTCGAGGTACGGATACATGTGTATCCCCTGAAGCCGCACTGATGCCAGGCACTTCGTAAACATCCTGGGCGCGTCGATTTCAGTCCCAAGGGGAGGTCCTTGAATTGGTAGTGCCTTCCCTGTAATACGAAGTGCAGGAACTTCCGGTGCTTCTCGTGAATGGGGGCGAGGAGGTATGCGTCCTCCAGGTCCAGCGACGTCAAGAAGTCTCCTTCCTTCAGTTGACTGAGCATGTGCTGCAACATTACCATCCTGCATTTTTGGGACTTGAGGTGTTTGTTGAGATGCTGCAGGTCTAGAATGGGCCTTCAGCCCCATGGTCTCCTTTACCAAGAAGTATCTGCAATAGACTCCGGAGTCCCAGAGTCACATTGGAACCAGCTCTATCACCCCTTTACTTATCATGGCCCGTATTTCCTGCAGGAGCTGAGCGATGTGCTGCTCCTGCCGGGCCAGTAGAGGTATCCTCAGACACTTCTGCTGGACTTCTAGAGTGTTTCTGTGAGAGAGAACTTCCAGCACCCATTGGTCGGGGGAGATAATCTTACACTCGCTGACAAAGTTCGCCAGCTGGGCCTCCCTCCAAGGTGCATGGGTGGGGACCCGAAGTCTTGGCCGGTTCAATCTTTCTTCTGGGCCTGTGTGCTGAATTGGGAGCGATGACGTCTGCCACCTCTACCGAAGGCCTTGGAACGGCCTCTGTAGGCATCCTGGACTGGGAGGGTTGACGGTACAAAGAGGATCTTCTGCCGAAACCCTTCGATGATGTGCCCAACTTCCCGCCTGAGGCATGAAAGGACAGGCGGTGTTGAAGAGTTCCCAAGGCACAGGCCGTCTCAGTGTCAGTCTTAATGGCCTGCAATGACTCATCGACTGCCTTCCCAAAGAGGTTGCCCAGGCGAGGGGCATGTCCAGAACCATTGTCTGGACTTCTGGACCAAAGTTGGTGGCTTTCAGCCATGACGATGGAGGCAGACACTGTTCCCCATCTGCCGAGACCACTGAGTCCGGGGAAGGCTGTGAACGTAGGCACATGGGTGCAGACTCAGGCACCGGTACTTCTTCTCCAGCCAATCCCTCTTGCCCTCATCAAAACCAGGCCTTCCTTCCACATGTCATCCAGTAGAGGCACTGCCAAGATGGTCTCCCTCCATCAGTGATATAGGAAACCTTCTTTCCTGGTCTCCTCCTGTATCAGTTGGAAGAGTTCCGACGCTCTGGCGACCATGGCATGGAACAATCCCACCTCGTCCGGGGGAGTGTCCCTTGGCTGAGGCAAACTGCCCGCTGTGCCCATGTCGTCGTGTCTGTCCCCATGTCTCTGGGGGAGGAGGGGCATGTGTGGAGGTTAATGCAGCAGCGTAGGGTGCCTTGTCCTCTTTTTTCGCCAGAGGTTGGTCCGGGGCCAGGGAGTGCATGATCGAAAGGATGTCCAGCGACACATCCCTCCGAGGGGGTAGGCAGTAGGTTTACTGGGCCCTGCGCTGTCGTTGTCGGCAGGTCCACCGTCGTCACCTCCATCATCGTAGCCCCCATCGAGATTTTTGCAGTCGGCGTCATCGTCTCCCATGTCCTCCTGGAGTGTGTGGATGGATACCTGGTCCTCCTTGTCAAAGGAAGAAATATCAGTGCCCTGGAGTACGGTTAAGTCCCCCCCGCCCCTTTTTGAATCACGGGGAGTCGGATTTGAGCTCAGGGATGGCATCCTCTTCTCCGGTGTCCTTTTCACTGGCTTGGCCGATGCCTCCCGTCTCGGGGGCAGGGATACTCTGGGCACTGCCGGGACTACCTTGACTGGGTCAGCCCCCCATGGCCTTCCAGAGGGCAGTCGCCACCAACTTGATCATCAAAGCCGATTTCACCTGGGCCTTCTGGGGTAGGTCGGTCATTTTTTCCTGCGCCTTTGTCTTCTCGGGCTTTACCCGCAGCTTCGCCGGGTTAGCCGATATCCTCTTTGAGGAGGAGCTGGAGCGATGGCTGGAGATGGAGGCCGATGGTGAAGATGAGTGCATCCTGCCCGTCGCGGGACCTGCGCACCCCAACGGAAACAGACCTGCGGTGCTTGGCCTCGTCTTGGGCCCCCACAAATGGAAGGCCCTCAAAGGACTTAGAAGCATGCTCTTCGGACTGGCCGATCTTGGGTGAGGCATGCCCCTGCTTCCCAAACAGGACAGAGGCCTTGGTGCTGAGCCACGCCACCAGCCTACTGTGACGATCCTTCACGTGTTCGTTTGGAGAACCCGAGGCAGATTTTGGAATCTGCTTCCCTGTCATCTGTATGTAGACATAGAAGGCACTGGAGGTGTTTGTACTCTACAAACAAATTCTGCAGTCCGCAGCTGGAGCAGAGCTTGAAAAGGGAGCTTCCCTCCTTCTCCTCCGGCATGGTCCGGAGTGCAGAGTAGGCACAATGGCCTTCTGGAATCTTCAATGAAACTTTGACGATTCTTGCCCTTGTGGTGCCTTGAAATTCACTGACAAACAGATTCCCGCTTGTCAGCAGATGTAGAGAAAGAGCACATGGGCTCTGTCTGACAAAAATCTTTTTACCGAAAAAGCGTGAAAAACATAGATCAGCTCACAGAGCAAAAGACAAGGACTCCCAACACTTGAACGTGCAATTAAAATCTGAAGATGGCTGCCAGAGGAGGAGCTTAGAGAGAGGGCAGTCATTGGCTAGGGGCAGTATGACCCAGAGCTCAGTGATTGGTTTAGAGGAGAAATACAGTTTGTAAGTGAAAGTGAAACAGTTTTTTCTTTTACCAAGGATTCCAGGCCTGGCGACAGGGAATATGCATGAGCATGTGAATCCATGCCAGACCCCATGCTGGAGAAATTCATATCTGTTATGATATTGTGTGAAGTCTGTAAATAATTCCTCTGGGCCATTCTATATGACCAGGATATCGTCAATGTAGCGCCTCCAAACAATCGGATGTTGATTAAAAATATTGGCTGCTAAAGCATACGTGGTCTCATAGTGCACCATGACTAAGTTTGCTAAAGATGGGCACACTTGGCCCCCGTTGCCACTTCACTTGACCTGCAGATAGTAGGTGACATTGAATAGAAAAACATTATTGATTAGTGTGAACTTCAAGAATGCCTTTAGCATTCCTACGTGCATTCCGTAGGATCCCGAAATGTGTTGATAGGTGTAATCAATAGCTCCGATGGCTAACTCATGATCAATTGACGTTTATAAGCCAGTCACATCCAGTGTGACTAATAGATAACCCTCTTGCCATTCTTTATCTTGTAAAAACTGTAGAACCTGTGTACTATCCTGGATGTAAGATGGTAATTTAAACACATGTTCCTTAATCATGTTATCTATGTATTTTGATAAACCCTCGGTTGCCCACCTTATTCCGCTCATAATAGGGCGATCTTGTGGTAAGGTCTCAAAATGTTTGTGTATTTTTGGCAAAAAGTATATGATTGGCGTTGTTGGCTGTGAAATGCATAAAAAGGATATCTCCTCGTCCTTCAGCATACCCAAGCCATACAATTCCATTATCAAATTATGCAATTCTTGGACCACCCCTTTTGTAGGATTAGATGCTAATTTTGTATAGCAGACTGGCGTATCTATATGTGAAAGGCCCATAATCCTGTCTGTTCACATTGCCGCCCTTGTCAGCCTCCTTGATTGTAATGCTGATATTGCTAGCTAATGTATCCAATGCTAGTCTCTGAGTAAGATAAAAATGTGCTTTATTACGTCCCTTAGGTTTCTGATCCATATGCTGATGGGTATCGGTGAGGATTGTTCTATGCAAAGTTTCTGGAATGCTTTCATTAGGAATCTAGAGGGATATTTGTATTTAGGTCTCACTCCTTCTACCTTCAAATTTCGGGACTGCTCATCTAAATCGATGCAAATGTCTTCCTTACTCTCAACACTCTCTTCTTCTAATGACATAAAAAGATGGGTATATTCAATGTCATCAACAGTTAATTCACTCAGAGAAAATCCTCTGGTCATTGTGGTCAAAATGTATTAGGTTTGTTTGCAAATATTTATTTTTATTTCCACTTTCTAATAAACTTAAACAAGTCTACTTGAAAATCAATAAAATTTGTACCTATTGTGAGTGCAAGGGATAGGCCTTAATTCAAGACAGTCTCTTCTGCCTCAGTAAGGTGTCTGTTGGACAAATTACAAGGATCTTGCGGGTCATTTCACTATTTGTTTCCTGGAGCCTGATATTGTCAGTCTGCCGGTTTACCCTGCGTCCCCGTCTGAGCTCCTTCTACCTCCCCTCCTGCCCTTGATATTATACACTGTGTTGTAGTACCTGTTACTAGAGGATCTTGAAATCGTACATGGCTGGTGAAAATTCTTTGTGTACCTTTCCTGCTCTGATGTATCTCTTCTAAACAATTTCTTTCTCTATATTACCTCTGTAATCTGACCAGTGGTCTGGGCTGCAGTTGTCTGAATTGAATCTCCATCTGACTCCACATCTGAGCTGCTCAGTGAGGAGTTTGGTGTACTTTCTCTTGATCTATTTTTATGCGCGTCATCAAATATAGTTTGAAACGTGTAAACCTGATCCTACCGATAATCACAGTCAGCCCTGAAATATTTCCTGGATTTACGTAATTTGATTTCATCTGGATGCACTTTTAAGATGCCATACATTTCATTGTAATTCTTCTGTTTGATGCTTTCTAAGCTATTCATGTCTGTGATCTCTTGTTTGTATTTCTCAATTTACTCCTGTATTCTGGCATGTTCCCTGCCCGCATGCTCTATCAACAGTTTGATCATAACTTTGGAGCTTTGATTTAGATTCCCTTCTCATTTGTCCGCTAGGTCTTTGTCTTCAGTATGGTCAAAATTAGGGAGGATGAGAATCCTCAAACCTCTTGGAATTTTCCAATGTTTCCAAATAGTTGGTCATTGAGGCCTGCGCCCAATATTTATTAATTTATTTTTTGGATAACCTTTCTAATCGTACACATTTCTTTCGTAATGTTTCCGTTGTATTATAACAGTGCTTGAAGGCAGTATTAGTACTGCCCCCCCCCCCTCACTCTCTTGTGAGGCAAGAAACCTAGGTGTCATCTTGGACTCCTCTCTATCTTTCTCCCGTCACATCACGGACCTTGCCAAGAAGGCTCACTTTCAGCTTCAACTCCTAACAGGCATTCTTCCATTCCGCACCTTTCCTCAGAAAGTCAATGGGCCTCATTACGAGTCCGGTGGTAACTTTGCCAGAAATTCCGGCAGGTTACCGCCAGACTCGTTTTACCATTCCGCCTCCGTGATTGCCGGAATCACCGGTAATTCCAGAGGTGGAATTCTGTTAATCCCCATTACCATGGAGTCCCACAGGACTCCATGGGAATGGGGAAGTGGAAACACCGGCACCATGCTCTAATGGTGCTGGTGTTTCCATATCCGCCTGCAGGTGGATGGTGTTAAACTCGCCAGGTCAGACCTGGCTGGAGTGACACCTCCCGCCTGCAGGACTCTTAATCAGCCGGTCCGGAAATGACGGTGGTGGCGGATTTACCACCACCGTTCTTTCCAGACCGGCAGGGTCGTAATGAGGCCTAATGTATCCAAAGCTCTGGTCGTCTCCAGGGTGTACTACTGTAACGTGCGTGGAAATGCTGTAAGTGTAGAGACAGTCCGGCAGCCCCAAAGCTCGGCAGTGAGTTCATTTTTTTTATTTCTTCCCATTGTTAAGTTCACAGTGTTCATCCCTATTTAACATTTCCACACAGCCCAGTCATTGTAAGGAAGGCAAGAATGGTCTCAGCTAAATCTAATATGCATTTTTGTTAAGGGAAAAAGCCTCTAATGTGGTTTTGACTACAGCGGCTAAAATTGTTCCGACCGAATTGACTAATGAAATGAGTCTAGCCGCTCGGAGCATCAAAGGGAAGATGACTGCGTTTTACCCTATTGAGCCCCTGGTTGTTGAGGTGCACATTGGAAAACCATTTATAATCACAGAGTCGGACTGCCCAATGGTTGCCGAAACTAAGGATTCTAAAAAAACATTTTCGGGGAGGCCACTGAAGGAAAGGTACCACGCCGTCTGTCTTTTGCAAACGTGAACAATAACTCCCTCTTGGATTTGTGTTATACGCTGAAACGCAACATAGATGGAGTTGCAGAAGTGAAAAATAAGTTGTGTAGGAACGCAATCCACAAAGCAAGTTAATGAGAGAGAGGGTGTGTGCATCCCTCTGCCTCAAGTAATAATACCTTCTGTGAGAAACCTAAGGCCCCGAGATTCCTCTACGTAGGAGGCCAGGGAAGAACTGTCGCTCTCGGATTCTAACCCTGGGGGTGGACAAGCAAGGGAGGATCACCTGTGTAGGGGAGCCCAGGGTTTTTCTCGAGAGTACCCTAGGTGAGACATGGTATCCCCCCTTTCCAGTACCCATTGCCCTACTCTCCCTTAGCCTTTATGGGATATTGTGATTTCCCTCTCCCCATTTCCAACAGGTACTGAGATAACGAGAAGGTGTCTGAGAAAAGGGAAAAGGGAATCAATTACATTACCACGTTTTCTACAATGACATGTTTTTTGCCTTTTGCGCACAGTAATTTACCCAATTTACCCACAATTCCTGGGGAACACAAACTCCCATAAATCCCTTTCCCTAAGGAGTTACCCATGTACTGAGATGAAGAAGAGTCAACCAGGAGTGATGAAGATTACCCATAATGATAAAATTGAAGAGAGGAAGGTACAAACAGAAGCAGCCATACCTAGTATATGGCCATGTCCCACTAATAAGGCCAGGCAAGGTCAAGCACTCAGTCAAAATCACACACACCTGAAACTAATGGACCGTTTTTCAAACTATAAAAAGCGGAGCATGGAAAGACACAGAGGAAGGCAGGGGGCGAGACGGAAGGCAAGCTGGATGGCGAGACAGAGGAGAAGCTGAGAGAGAGCTGCTGAGAACCAGGCCCGGGAGAATGGGACACTGGGACGGTGACAGTCTGCAAGTTGAAGCAGGAGAAAGCTAGAAGAGTTCAGAGAAGGGAGCAGAGAGGCCTGCTAGTCCCTTTCCTCCACGCACCAGCAAACTGCTTGTTTCCTCCCCTGGGCCACGAGGCCGCCCCGGAGTGTCTGAGGGGCAGGTGGGCAAGACCCTGACAAGTTAAAAACTGAAGGACAAGCGAAAGCAATCGCAGCCAGGGAGGGCAAAGAAAGGGAGAGCCTAGTTTATAATACACGCGATTTTGAAAGCTCCAGTGTTACATGTAAGGCTATGCGTTGAAGAATAAAGACACTGAATTGAAAACTTGAAAGCATTTAGCCGGTGAGGGAGCCAATGAGAAAAAGCAACGGAGTGGTGCCATGTTAGAAGGCATGTTGTTGAACACTTGAAGGATAAAAAGAACAGTGCATTATGAAAGTGAAATGTGTTGAAAGACATTCAAGGGAAGGAGATGAGGGAAAGAGCGTGCAGGAATCCCGAAAGGCTAATATGAAAGTGAATGGACATATTTGTGAAATGAGGAACAGTGGCTGTTTGCCCATCCTAATGAACTATATGCTTTTGTGAAATGAGGAACGGAGTGGCAAAGGGTTTGTTCTGCGAAACCAAGTGCAAGAGGCACAGATTCTAACAAACCAACCCTATTGTCAGAGTGGTCACGCTTAGGGGTGAGAATACTGTGCGGATGTGAAGGTCTCTGACAGGTGAACATTGTGAAAGAGAAGAACAAATGTTGGAGAAGAGTTTTCTCTGCTTCTCTGAGAAGTGGAGCTGTTTAGCTGGAAAGTGTTTCAGCCATGTTTAAGTGTTTGAAGACAGGCAGGGGCAGCCTGTGAAACTCTGAGAAGCAGAGCTGTTTGAAGCCGGGTGAGGAAAGCCTGAAAGAATCCCTTGAAGAGAACCGATGATGCATATTGGACTGACAATTTATTAGAGATCTTTCAACTGTGCATGCTACCCACCTTGAAGGAACTTTGAAAGTACCCCATTGAAGTAAACTTGGGGAAGGGAGTGGTGAACCATTCTGACATTTTTTTAATAAACTCTTTATTTTCATTCATTTTCTTACACTTAGTTATTGTGAAACGTGAGGGCAAGTATAGGTTTCTGACACAGACTTTTTCCTTTGTTTGACTGACTGACCTGATTGATTAATCATTTATTATGCGCTTATACACAAGTGTTTCAAAGCGCAACCATGCATGGAGGGGAAAGACATATGGTAGACAAGTCAAATGATCTTACTAGGCATGGTGCATTCAGATCACATCATGCGGGTGAACAGAACAGGAAGTGCGTGGGGTGGTGGGCAAAGGGGACCAAATGCGCCCAGTTCCGTCAGAACATGGGTTAAGTGCAGTGAGATACCACTCTCATGGGTTGTAACAGCAGTGCAGTAGTGTTGAGGCAAGTGCAAGGCCCGGGAGCAAGTGCAGGAGACTGGCGAGGAAAGCTTGGGACCTGTGAGGCTCTGAAGGTACACCAGGCAGCCAGTCAGCGAAACGGAGCAGAAGTGGGGGAGAGAGAGCGAGAGAGCAGAGAGAGGTGGTTAGCAGGATAGAGGGAGAGAGAAGGAGGAGGAGGAGAAGAGGAAAGCCTTGAGGAGTTTCCAGAACTTAAGGAGATCCTGCTCAAGATGGAGAGAGGCACAGTGGCTGTTCCAGAGGGAGGCACCTGCAACACCTGGACCATTTTATTTTACTTTGATGGTCGAGACTACTCTCATTATAGAACTAGGGCCAGTTAAGAATTCTCCAACCCCAGTAAAACTTAATAAAGGTGTTGAAACTTGAACCTTTTGTGTCTGTTTCCTTACTTGCGATACCATGCCTGCCTCACACTTCAGAGACTCTCTGCCTTCCCCTTTGATGTTTATCAAACAAGCCAATACTAGAACATTGGCGGAGGGCAGCAATGCGCAGGATGAAATAATCACATCAAACATCTTCCACTTTGCTATGAAAATTCTACTAACAGTATGTTGTAAGATTTCTATGAATATAAAAATGTTAAGCCCTGAAAACAATAAATATAGCAGCTCTGCCGATAGAAACCATAGTACTGTGTTAGGGGAAATAAATGTGAACAATGACTCTATACAGGAAACTGGTTCAGAGCAACTTACTTTAGCTGCTACTAATCAACCCCCACTAAATGAGGTGCCATGTTCAGCAAATTACATTTCTATTGGCTCTGAAGCATTGGCAGGAGTCTTTATGACTCGAAAACAACGACGCTTGTTAAAACAGCAGCAACGTTAACATTACCTCTGATTCCAGTAAACTCACAAAAAGAGCTAGTAAAAGAGCCAATAGAAAAAACAAGAGCCAATCTAAACAAACCAGCACATTCACTAGTTGGTTCATCACAGGGAATGCAAAAACCAATCAGGCGAACAATGATGAGGATTATTGTAATGTGGAAAGCAACAAGGGGCATGCGGTGGATGCGCTCTCCAAATTAAATCTTGATGGTAGTAGTATCAAAGTTGTTGGTCACTGCTCCACTTCTGACTATAGCAATAAGGGTAAAGTGAAAAACGTAGCTGCAAGGGGTACGGATGGACCGAAAAAAGGAGGCTGCCAAGAACAACAGCTTAATATCTAACAGTTAAAAGTAGAAAGTAAAACTCAGTGGGAGAATAGATCTGCTTTTTTGAAGATCATGTGGTGTATTCGCCCACTGCGTGTCTTGAACACGTGATTTTGACTTTAATGAACCACGTCATTGCACACAACCCAATGTTACATGAATTCATTGTTTATTTATTGAAACTGCCTGTATGATACGCTGTTATGAAGATATCTTTAGGCAATTGGGGTATTGGGGTATGAGTTAGATATTGAAGATTTAACCATAGAATCTGTGTTTGGTAAGGGTCTGGGCCTATTGGAGAATCTAATGATGAATGCAAATGTGAGGGGTAAGCAGATTGCCCGAAAAGTAACGCAGGATGATGAAGATGGTATCTTAAAATGTTTGCTTGATGAATGACCACAGCCTAAAGAGGCGAAAATATGAATTTGGTCTATAGCTACATGGAACACTCTTGGAGTATTCTCACCTGATCAATGGGTCTAGTTCTATGACTTTGTTAAAGAAAAAGACGTATTCTTAATGCAGGAAGCTTTGATGAGAACTTGTGGTCTGTATCTGTAACCCTACAGTCCCCTCTCTCTGCACTTATGAGCCACCCGTTGGCTGCACTTTCCGATTACCTGTACTGAGCCACGAGCTGGCTGCAGTTTTGATTACCTTCACTTCTCCATCTCCCCCTCCCCCTTTTGGTACTCCCCCCCCCCCCCATCCACTTCCCCCGCACGTGCACGATCTGAATGACACAAGGCCTAGTAGGATCATTGTTTTGTCCTCCCTCTGTTTCCCCCGTCTTGTCACGCCTAGAAACACTTGTGTACATGCGCGTTATAAATGCCACATCATATCCATTGAAACGCTGCCTTGAATCAGATTGTTTTTGTTCATGGTGTTTACTGTCTTCTTCCTGTGTCCATTGACCCACCCCTGTCCTGCTTCATTCGAACATTTCAAGGGTTGCAGTCTCGTTCAGGTGTTCTGAACTGTGTCTTTAAGCATCTGCATCTGTGAGGACGTTTGCTGTTTGCAGTTTGTCACGGTTTGCCTCTGTGGCACCATCTTCTGGGGTTATCTTGTGTCTATGTATAACGTGGCATCAGCAGGTGGTCAGCACAGAAACAGCCATAAGCCTGGAGGTGTATTAGTGCGGGGGAGCAATGCAAGGTGTGACAAGTGAATGACATTTATGACAGTACCATATTGATGAGGCCAGACAGGGAGCTGAGGTGGAAAAACCTTGGCCACAAGCGTTATTATATCATGAGTTATAGTGGAAAGAAAACCAACCAACAAAACAATGATAATACAACACAAATATTTTGGGGAACAAGGGATCAGGTGAGCGGGGACCCTACTCGCACGTTGGACCAACTCAAGGCTGATCCCTGCCGCCCATCATACAAAACGCTTGTGACATTCTCTGGACCCAGCGTGTGAGTTGTGTCCGGTTTATCTTCTTTGCTTTATAATTGACATTCATACTGCATTCTTCATACACCAGATGACTTCATTGCTTCGCCAATGGCATTCATGTCTTCCAAAGTTTCTTGCAATATGCTGTCTTTACGTAATATATCTATTAACACCTTCTTGGGATTGCCATTCCCATGCATCCTGGAGAGACATTTTGCCTTTCCCCACTGTTGTGTACCGTTTTCCTCATTTTGAGGCCTATGTCAGCATTCCCTTTTGCCCCTTGATCCATTTGGGATTTGGCCCCTTGTGAGGCGTTAATAATTATGTCCTCAGTGATGGATTCCTGGGCTTCGGTTTTATGTGATTGCCCTTCCCATGCATCCCGAAGAGGCATTTTGCCTTTCCCCACTGCTGAGCACCATTTTTCTCGTTTTGAGGCATCTATCAGCATTCCTTTTGCCCAATGATCCATTTGGGATTTGGCCCCTTGTGAGGCGTTTGCCTTATTGGTTATTTATGCCTTTTCCTCCTTAGTGGTGGATAACTTGGCTTCCGCTTTCCTCAACTTTAACTCAAGTTTGGCAACCTGCCCCTGTGGTTTGGTTATTCATTGAAATCCAGTGCAGCATTTACTGGGCTTTTGCTTTCATCATGCTTTACCTTCATTTTGGCCACCTGCCACTGTGGCTTACGTCAAACATTACCTCAAGTTTGGCAACCCGCCCCTGTGGTTTGGTTATTTAGTTAACTCCAGTGAGGCATATCCTGGGCTTCATCTTTCATCAAACTTTGCCTCTAGTTTGGTGACCTGCCCATGTGGTTTGGTTATTTAAATAACTCCAGTGAGGCATTTACTGGGCTTCAGCATTCATCAAACTTTACCTCAAGTTTGGCAACTTGCCCATGTGGTTTGGTTATTAAATTGATTCTTGATGACTTCTTTCTTTGTGTATTCCTTTGAACCTGTATCTTTTAACTTGGTCCATGCCTAATCTTAATATTTTTCTGCTTTGTGAGGCTTTAAGGTATGAAATAACCAATCCTCCTTGGTGGTGGGTTGCTGCGCTTCGACTTTCATCAAACTCACCTCAAGTTACGCAACCTGCACCAGTGGTTTTGGTTATTTAATTATATCCCGCGAGGCATATGATACTTACCTTGAAGTTTCGAAATGAGGCGTTAGTGCTAGTTGATAAATACCAGTGTGCTCCCTCCCCCGGGACAGTTTACCATGTCTTAATATTTTCTTCCCTGCTTGTGAGATGTTTGCTTTTGGTTATGTATGCCTATTCCTCCTAAGTGGTGGATTCCTGGGATTATGATTTCATCAAACTCACCTCCAGTTTGGTAACCTGCCCCTGTGGTTTGTTTCATTTACTTAAATCCAGTGAGGCATATGCTAACTTTTTTCCTATGGGCATTCTTGTGCACTATTTACCTTTTTAATTGTTGCCTGCTCTATTCCTGTTACGCTCACCTGATATCCCCCGGGGGCGTCTGGAAGGCTCTGGAACCCTGGATGCGTAGTTGCCCGGTGCTGAATAATGAATCTGCAATTACAGAAGGGAGGATTTGTGATAACTGTTTCCAATGGGTGAATCTCCCACCTCCCTCTGACCGATTCCCTTCCCACTGGGTTCTTTTCTCACCTTAGTTATTTGTAGGGTGAGCTATCCGTCCTGCGTTTCTTGTGCAGGGGTGCTTGACATTTGTTGGCAAGCTGCCCGAGTTGCTTCACTGCAGTACGCCTTCCTTGGGCCCAGGCCTGCTGTGACCCCGAATCTGCTGGTAGGCAGGTAGGTTTGTTAATTGGAAGACTTTGTTCTGTTCATGGTGGGAATTTGTTAATGTCTTTATCTCCTTTTCAGGTGCGAAGGTCTTGATGCTGGCGTGCCGGATGGAGAGGCACGTTTTCTAGATAAGAGAAAGTGCGAAGCGCAGCGCCTTTATTGTCTTTTAAAGCTAACCTGTGGTTTCTTCTTCTTCTCCTCCTCCTCCTCACAGGCCGCTGTGGTGCTGCGAGTGGATGAGAGTGTGATGACAAACAGGCCCCCGAAATCCGTTAAGGTAAGTACAGCGCTGTGCGGTTGTTTAATACCGAAAGCGAACCTGAATATGTATCTTTTCCTTTGCAGATGTTGCTGTGGTGCTCCGGATGGAAGCGTGGCGTAGCGCAATGGAATTCAGGCAAGACTGATGGAATTCGATGTTTTGGAAGCGCGCGTTTTAATATTGTTTTTCCCTTTCTCGTTCTTGCAGGTCACAATGTTCGAACAGCAGCTGTGGTAGCAGTTCGCCAGAAGTCCTTAAACTAGTACTCACAGGTGAGAGATGTTTCTTCTCTCGGTTTCCACAGATTGCAGCCCAATTGAGATGCTGAGTTCTGGATGGTGTTTTCTCAGGTAAGACAGAACAATCTTGTTCTTGCAGGATTATAGGAAGATGCTGAAGACCAGGAGCTGGACACGGTGAGTGTCACGCTGCTGGTGACAGAATAACAAAGTGTGTTCTACAATCAGGGTGTGGTTTATATAGCCCAGGTAAAGTAGTACCAGGGTAAGTAGTTCCAGGCCTGCCACACCCAAAACACTAGACCGCATGGCTTGGTTCTTAGAACTAGACTGTGTGGGTGCTTCCATGTTGGATTTAAAGGCCCATGTACATAAATGGGACTTAGTTTGAACAGCCCTTCCTTCTTATATATGAGCCTGGTGCCAAAGGCGCCAGGACTGGCTCCAGGAGCCCTTCTGTTGTGGTTTTAAGGCCCTCAGGGTTCTGGTGGGAGCCTGCTTGTGGCACAGCTTGTGCCCCCTCACAGTGGTCATGACAATTCCGTTAATTTTATGTTTTTCATTGGTGCCTGTCCCGTTTATCCACTATTCTTAATTCAGTAGTGTGTCTACTTAGCGGATGGGGGGGGGGGTTTAATGAGTATCGCCTATTTCTTGCTGTGAGGCAGCGATGGCACTGCTCATGCACGTGCTGAGGACAGGGGAAAGAAGACTGGGGGCTACCTGCCCTCCTCGGATATAGGGCAAAATTGGCCTGAGGGCAGACAACCCCCCCTTTGAGGCATGAAAAAAGCCCTTTGTCACCCATCCGCCCGGATGGGAGCAGGGCCTTTTATGTGTGTGTGTGTCAGGGGCAGGGATTTGCAAGCTGTCACCTGCCCCATGTTACCTTCTCGCAGTATGGGCGCCCAGAAGTCTGGGTCGCTTTTGTTGCTGGGGCCTTGTTGCCCACCCTGTACATCCACATGCTAATGGGCAAGCATCTGGTAGGTGCTACCCATGTCCTGGTTCCACTACATTCCCACCTCCCATCTTATGCCCCTGGGCCTCCCACCTCTGGGGGAGGGTGTAAATAAGCTTGCAAGTGTATTAGTGTGGGGGAGCAATGCAGGGTGTGACAGGTGAATGACATTAATGACAGTACCATAATGATGAGGCCTGACAGGGAGCTGAGGTCGAAAAACTGTGGCCACAAGCTTTATTATATCATGAGCTATAGTGGAAAGAGAACCAACCAACAAAACATTATGATAATACAACACAAATATTATGGGGGATCAGGTGAGCGGGGACCCTACTCCCACATAGGGCCAACTCGAGGCTGATCCCTGCCGCCAACCTGAGGGGGTTTAAAGCCCCTCAGATCCCCCCAAAATGTATCCTATGTAGCTCCTTTTACTGCCGGGGCCAACAAAATTATATTTCCTCCTCGCTATCTATAAATGAACACTTTCTCTGAGTGTTGTTTCGGCGCTCCTGGCCTCTGTCCGCACCTCACAGACCCACTGCTTGGCTGAAGTAGCTCTTCTGTGGAAACCCCCTGGGTGTAATTACTACCTGCAATACCCCTGTATTCCATAGGTCATCTTGATGTGTGGATGCAGGATGGAAATCCCCCAGAAACCGCTACTGCCATGCCTGGCTATGGCTTTACCTCCTAAGTGTTTAAGTGGGTTGACCTGTGGGGGATCTCCAGTGCCTGTCTGCCAGATCCACCCCTTTGGTAAGGCATTTGTTTTATGCCAGTCTTTTTATGCGATTTTGGCTCATTAGCCAATTTTTGCCTATATAATTCCTTTTTAGGATTGGCCTCTTGCGAGGCTTACACCATGACTTTATTATCTATATGCCTCTTGCGTTGCATTAGTAGATGGTAGGTTCATAGCCCTGGCTTTCTACTTCTGACCAATTTCTATTGTCTTTTATATATTCCTGCTTAGTGAGGCGTTTGCTTGCTTGGTTATTTTATTCCTTTTCCTCCTTATTGATGGATTATTGGATTTCTGTCTTCACCGTACTCAACTTTACTTAAGCTCCCTGTACGTGTGATTTGGTTGTTTTTAGTTTCTTCTCGTGATGTGTATGTTAGCTTCCTTCTTTTCTGCATTTCTGTGATGCATCTCTTGTTGTCTTAGTGCCTGCTCTAATTTCTCTATATTTACCTGAGCGACAATGTAGCCTGGTGTACTGATATGCAAGTATCGCCTGAAGTCACAGTCCTCTGCGCATGACTCCAATGTGCTGGGCCCTAGCCTGGACTCACTCTGCCCGTGGCAACAAGTAATTATGTTATTGGCACGAAGTATTTTAATGGCTGAATACTCTGTGGTTGCACATCTGGCTTGGTTATTAATGCCCTGGTAACAAATTCCCTGCTTGCGCCAAATACTCCTGACGCCCGGTATAACCTGAGGAAATCCTGCTTTACAGCCAGGTGCTTTGTTTACTAAAATCTTTCCCCTCGCAGAAGACCTGCATTACTTTACCTTAGAGCAGAAAGAAAGACATATTGCGTTAACTTCCTGCTCTTAAAACGTGGTGCTTTACCTCACACAACCCAGGGATGGGATCTCCCCTTATAACCTCTACTTGGATCAAGAAATGCGCACTATTCCTGTGGGATTCGCGGCAGCGGAGGATTACATGTTTTGCTCTTTTGCATTGCCTCTTCCGAGGCTTTTGCTGCATGTCGTTTTTTCTTCGCTTCCTTGTGGCATTTTGGCACCGTTTCCATTGCCTCTTTTTGAGCCATTGGGACCGCTTTCCGCTGTCATTCCTGTTGACCCCTCCATGATTTGTGTTGAGGGAGCCAATTCTGCGGTCCGGGGCCATCTTGCACATGGGCGTAATTGTAGGGGGGCACAGGAGCGTTTGTCCCCCCCCCCTCAACTTTCATGGCACATCATTTTGTCCCCATTCATTTGGCTGGGTCATCTTTTCTTCAGATCTTATGCTCCCCTCCCCCCAACATTTTCAGCAAAGTTACCCCACTGATCTTGCCCTCCTCACAGGCCCCACTTTGGATTGTTCAGCTGGTGTTCAGGTGACTTACTTGCAAAAAAGGGGCAGCAGTTATTAGTTGCGCTGCGGTCGAGGCGAGTCAGCTCAGTCCGTAGCTGGTGTGCTGCTCTCTTGGTGCATTTTGAAAACATGCCTGCTCAGTTTGTGTCGCCGCGCCCAATGGAGTCTCTCTGCGGGTCTGTGCCTGTCCTGTGTAGTGTTGGCAACTCAGTGCGCATGCCAGCCTCGCTGCCCCCTAGCCATGCGAACTCCGGCTGGGTGGGAGAGATTTACCCCTGACTGAATGCAAAGGTGCCTCCCCACTCTGTTTCAGTGAAGCATATGCTAACTTTTTTCCTTTGAACAGTCTTGTGTACTATATACCTTTTCAATTGTTGTCTGATCTATTCCGTTAATTTTATGTTTTTCATTGGTGCCTGTCCTGTTTATCCACTATTCTTTATTCAGTAGTGTGTCTACTTAGCGGGTGGGAGGGAGGTTTTTTAATGAGCATCACGTATCTCTTGCTGTGAGGAGGCAATGGCACTGCTCCTGCACGTGCCGAGGACAGGGGAAAGAAGACTGGGGGCTGCCTGTCCTCTTCAGATTTATGCCAAAATTGGCCTGAGGGCAGGCAACCCCCCTTTGAAGCATCAAAAAAGCCTTTTGTCCCCCATCCGCCTGGATGGGAGCAGGGCCTTTGATGTTGGTGTTGGGGGCAGGGACTTCCAAGCTGTCACCTGCCCCCTGTCACCTTCTTGCAGTATGGGCGCCCAGAAATCTGGGTCCCTTTTGTTGCTGGGGCCTGGTTGCCAACCCTGTAAACCCACATGCTAATGGGCAAGCACCTGGTAGGTGCTACCCATGTCCTGGATCCACTACAATCCCACCTCCCATCTTAAGCCCCTGGGCCTCCCACCTCTGGGGGGTTCGGGGAGAGGCATGTAAAAGAGCAGCCACAAAGAGGACCAGGTAAGGCCTGCAATCATTTATTTAGTCAAGAGCATATTATGTACCGTGAAACCCCCTCACGTCCATATCGAGAGTCTTCATTGCTTAACTACGCAGTTTAATTTTTCTTGCCATTTATTTTTTGCTTATAAAAATGTTTTTGCCCAGCATCACTGCTGTTTAGTATATTGTAACATGTTTTGATATTAAAAATCGAAATGCAGTGCTCAGTGTGAAGTCTTCTAACAATCAGCCGCGAATCCAAAATCGTTTTTTACGATGACCTTGGCGATGTCAGCTGAGGCGAAGGTCATCCGATTGCAGCTTCATCATCTGCATCAACATTTCTAAATGTCTGAGAAGATGGAAGTGGCCGTCACCCGGAACCAGTGACCTATAGATGGGGTCAATGCCATTTCATTCTGTCTTAACGATCCACATCTAAAACGCATTAATTCACATGTGTTTCCAAAGTGGGGGCAGAGGATGAAGGAAGCAATAGAAAAACTAACGTGTTTCCATAGCGCTAACAGATTAGCAGCAAGCTGTAGGGAGAAGATCCCCAAAAAATGGCCGCTAGATAAGGGCGCCATCCTTCGCTTCACCTACACGACGCCTGTCGCACTCAGTGGCCGCATCCGCCAGCCGTTTCTTTCAATTAATTTGTGTAACCTCATAAAAAGTCAAATATTACTGAAGTGCTAACCCTTTCAATGATCGTCTAGGCTTCTAAACATTATAGTGCGAGCAGTGAGGGAATTAAGCATTTGATTCAGGGCTTGAGCGTTTCGTGTACATGCCTTCGTTTTTATTTTTCCAGATTTTACACATTTATCACTTTTAAGCACTGTGATGATACCCAATTCAAACATACCAAACAAACAATGGCAGTTCAATTAGCAACACCCTATTGGTTTTAAGAGACCCTTGTGAAGTAACTGTCTCTGCCCCATTTATTATTCTTGGCAGACTCCAGCCCCCTCTCCGAGGCCTCCCGCAGATCACCCGCTCAGCACTGGCTCTGACGCACACTCTTATGATGCTATTTGCGCACATGTGTAGGACCTCCGTCGTGTTCACGTCCAGCGTCGCACAGAAATACTTCCATCCGCAGCTACCACATTTCCCTCTTGAAGACATCGTCCCTGCTCTGAGGTCATGTTGGGTGTATTGCTTTACATTTGGGATCACGACAATACGTTCACATTTTTCGCAGTTTACCGTGGATACTAAGACGTTTCACAGTTTTGAAATGTTGAAGATCACCACCTCTTAAAGTTCTCTAACCCAAAATGTGACGGGTGGAAGGTTTTGAATAAACCTGAACCACTGGCACGGCTCTGGACACCATTCCACACCACCGTTTTTTAGCCCATCTGCACCATTGCAAAAGGGGCTCAAGCTGTATGCAAATCAGTCAGGTGCTTCCACCAATGGAAAGAGCCAGCCCGTACTGCTAGGCCAGGTCCCCTCTTAAAGATCTGACAGTTTCGTTAAAGTAAACATTCTGCAAATCCACCGACAAGGACGACAAAGGCAGTAGGCCAGGTTTTATTTAATGTCACTTGAAGCCTCATATGCTCATATTGCAGTCCTTTCAGATATTGTCATCATATGCCACGAGCTACTTCAAATACACAAATCTCATTATGAAGACGGTCGAGCCATTTTATAACGACAGATGCTTAAATCGGGGTCTAAATTAAGAAAAATGCCTCACAGATCGATGATGAGACATACAGTGCCTTACATGATGTCTGTGTACAAGAGCAAGAATGGACATGGTGCCTCCTAAGAAGTGGATGTCATATTACTATTTAACATACTGTTGCCCATGCTCAGTGGGACCTAGGGAAGATAGGGCCAGTTTCTTGCTCTTTGGCCTGCTTTTTGGGGATTTGAAGAAGAGGTGGGTATTTCCATTAATCAGGACATGGGTCATAGAAATTATACGATGGCCTCCATATTTTTTATGAATCTTGAGCAAATTCACTACTTACAGAGAGTGGTAACTTTTAGAAGGCTATCCTTGCACCGTAGAAATGGCAATGCAGATTTTATGACTTACATTAACACGCTTTTGGGGAAAATTGTCTGTGCCTTCTGCAAATTGGTGTGCATCTTAAAAAATATCCATTTACATTCTCTAGTTGTCAGCAAAATGATTTCAACTGATATAACCAGTTCTAACATTGAAAAAATATAACTCATGCTTAAGTGGTAAATTCTGTTTTTTACTCTACAACAGAAATATACTGGTAGAGAGCCGAATTTGCGCTGAACATGAGCCAAAACATGTTTCAAGCACAAGCTCTTCCTCGGGGCTCCAAGTAGTTACCACAAGAAACTGTTGGGTTGGGGCGAAATGTCAAGTCACATTGCCCATACAATAAAACAGTCATAAACCAAATGAAATAGAGGAATTAAACAATGAAAAATCATTAGTCAACATGTTAAAAACAATAAATAATCAACAGGGCCACTGAAACAGTCCTCAGAAGGCATTCTTGGATGAGAACCTCAGGGTTTAATCCAGACATCCAAGCATCCCTCCTGGATATGCCCTTTGACGGATATAACCTTATTTGAGGCAAGGGTTGAGGAGTCCTTATAAGGGTCCAGCCATCGATGGCCACAACAAAATCTTTGGGTTTAGCTGTTCGCAAAAAAGTCTCCGCTCCTGCCGCAAAAAGTAGGTATTTACGACCCTTCATCACCTGTACTCACGTGGTAGGGGACAGACATCCTTGGGTAAACAGCATCTGCGCAATCCCACTGCCAAAGCACAGGCTGTGGAGCTCAAAGAGGGTGTATTGATGCCTCAGGAGTGCCCACTTTAGCCCCAGGGGCAAAGCCTCTGTGAAAGGGACTTCACGCATCACACTCAGGTGGGGTGAGGGGGATTTACCACTTCAGCGAGGATTGGCATCACACCATATCTGATGCTCAGCCTAACAGTTCATGACTCAGGGTCATTGTCTTTTTTTTGCACAATGCCCTCTAGGGCACCCTCCTACCTTCTTTACATCTAGACATTCTCCTACTGGACAATATTTGTCAGTTTCTGGTCAAGGGTGCCATAGAATTTATATTCCGTTCAGAACAACGCATGGTCTGGTATTCTCTTTACTTTATGGTTCCCAAGGGGAACTGGGGCCTGTGTTCATTCCTGGATCTCAGGCTCGCAAACCTGTATTTGCGCAAGGACATTTTCAAGATGGTCACCCTGGCCCAGATCCTCCTGGTCCTCTATCTGCAGGATTGGTTGGTGTCCCAGGATCTTCAGGAGGCCTACTTCAATGTGCAAATTCATTGCAAGCACAAGAAATATCAGAGATTTGTGATGGAGTCTACCGACTATCATTTCAGGCGCCTTCTGTTTAGCCTTTCTTTGGTCGATGGAACGGCCAGAATAGACAAATTGGATACATTTTAAAGAATGTTTGTTAAGTTATAGGCCTAACAGTTGCATAGGATAACAATGAAAAAATGAAGCTAAATCGCTTTAACAAACGTTTATTGAGAACATTTCAGTAAAGGATTAAAACTTTAAATGTTCGGCATTTTCTTCCGAGATTCTCATTTTATAAAAAGAGATTAGTGAAGTAGGGTAGCAGCACTCGCTGCTATGATCTACAAGTTGCCGGTTCGAATCCCAGCAAGGCCAACTCAAGCTTTCAACCTTCTGAGGCAGACAAATGAGTAACAACTTGGGTTGGGTGATATTGTATGTAAATATGTTCTATGTAAAGCGCTTATAACACATCATTAGTGTCAGGTTAAAACCAGAGGTTTATGATACAGTGTACTGAAATAAAGACAACGAATTAGAAAAATAAGCACCAGATAAGCATTTAGTAATGGGTTCGCTACTACACCTCTCGGGAGGATAGCTTAGGGGCAACATGCTCACCTTGGAAGCAAGACGACACAGAGCAACTCAGGTTCGATCCCCGGGTCCACGCTTAGAAACCTCTGGGTATTAAGCGCGTTATAAATAATCATATCATATGTCATTCACTAATAACAATGGCCATGTTCATTTTAATATATGATTATTGTATGCAAAACAAGATGATTTAGTAGGAACAAGGAAAAGAGTAAAGGAAAGAGGACCAGTTTAAAAAAAAAATAGGAAACATGCTTTAAATTAATAATACTAGTGAGACTATGGTAAAGTCACCAACGTAATTATGAAATGGATATTTTAATAAGAAATGTATGCCTTTTACCTGTGTACCATACATAAATAGACATTTAATACAATTTGGATGACGCTTAATTTAAAATAAAACATTTTTAAATATTTGAAAACAATGAACTATGTTGATGACAACTGCATAGAAACTTGGTCGGTTAAAGGGAGTGCATACTTTTTAAAGGAGTTTGAATAAGGTTGCCAGTTGTGGTTTCGTTGTGCAGAACGACATCTGTGGTTTCGCTGTGCCGAACCGACATTTGAAAGATAGTTTCAATCAGATAAAGGTTGACAGATCATTTTGCTGTGCATCTCACCCTATGAAAGGGGCAGTAGGATGTGTACACATGTTTTCTGAGTCACTGCAACAGTGCTTGTATAAGATGATGGGTAAGAGCAAAGATGCTGACATCTCCTCGCTCAAAAAGGCACAGTAGGCAGAAAAGCTGACGAGAAGGAGGGCAGTGATGGCAGTCACTGCAACAGTGCTTGTATAAGATGATGGGTAAGAGCAAAGATGCTGACATCTCCTCGCTCAAAAAGGCACAGTAGGCAGAAAAGCTGACGAGAAGGAGGGCAGTGATGGCAGTCACTGCAACAGTGCTTGTATAAGATGATGGGTAAGAGCAAAGATGCTGACATCTCCTCGCTCAAAAAGGCACAGTAGGCAGAAAAGCTGACGAGAAGGAGGGCAGTGATGGCAGTCATCTAAGACACAGCAGCATTAAGCGCACTGGAAGGACAACTGAAGAGTAAAAGAAACAGATACAAAATGTCTGAAAGCCAAATACCAAATGTAATTTTATTGTGGGGCAATAATACAGAGGCTTCATTTTATACATACGTGGATTTGTTCATATAGTCGGGAGCTGGTATTTCTTCATTTACAGCCATTGGCAATTATTTGTGTGGTAGATTTGTGACTAGATGGACCTCACTTGAAGAGAGATTGATTGCCATGGGAGCATTAGGCATCTGTAGATGAAATAGGGATGATAAATCAATCAGTAAGCAAAAATTAAATCGAATGATACCATGTAAATGCATGGCTTTTGACTCTAATCGGGCTCACCTACAGTAGTAGACTGTGTTCCAAGAGAGTATTGAGTCTCGGGATGTGAAATCAGGATTAGAGTTCCCTGGCTGGGTTGAAAATAAATTAAAAACAACCACTGAGATGGTCAAAATAGAACCAGAAGCTCAACTTTATGGGATTCAATATATGGTTGAGTAGTATTGTAGCATGGAGCGGTCTAAAATGCATATTTTTACGGCGAGTTTTGAATAAAGTTAAGTTATTAGTGTTTAAATTAAAATGTGACCATACACAGGGCTGCAAATGTGCTTTATTCAGTACGGTATGGGATACACAGGACTGGTCTGAGGACTCAATGTGGAACTTTGGGACATACTATCATTTGGCAAGTATGTAGAAACCCTGCCTTTTTACATTTTTATTAGAAGAGAGCAGGTTCAAACTTAGCAGGTGCCGATTTGACAGCTAGAGAGACAGCCAAGTATCTGCAGCACAGGGGGTGAATTTAAGAAATGCACCCTTTTACCAAAACTATGATGGTCATAAGTAGCCCAGGCTGGTGGCATAGTAAACTCTAAATAATAAGCTATGCTTAGGTTAAGGCATGGTACAACTGGTGATGATTTCAGCCACATTCAATTTTATATCAGAAGTGTGTCAGCTCCTGTGAGCCAGTTCAGCTGTGGAAGGTGATGTGTATTCTGGCCAGACAGGCTGCGCCTACCAACTGACAGGACAGAAACCTGAATGACCATGACTGAGTAAAATGACTGTTTTTTAATCTCTGGTTGAGGGTAGGTAACACCCTCACTTAGACAGCTGCACCGCAGTAAGCTGTGCTGGACATAGGCATCAAAGGAGCACACCCATTTAACAGGACTATCCTCACAGCAGGCTGCTTCCTTTCTAAAGGTCTTTTCATCGTAGTGAGATGGAAGGGGGTGGGGTTAGAGTAGACAGGAGGGCTGTGTACAGTGGAGGAAGACTTCCACCATCTTGTTGCTCTCTCCCTCTATCCTTCCTGTCCCCTCCTCTTCTTCTAGAGCAAAGCACTTTAGGTTTGATGTCAGAAGGGCAAAGTCAACGGATTTCACAAACATTGATTGGACCACGAAGGCAGGCTACCTTTAGCCCAATTACCTGCAGATGTTTACATTTAAGAGAAGGGTTTTCCCGCCACTTCTTTGATTCACTCTTGAACATAAACCTGAGGAAGAATTCATTTGACCTGCATTGGGAGAGGTGATCTCTCCAAAGTCCCCTGCCAGTGAGGTGAAGATTGAGCTTCCAATGCAGAGGAGTGTAGTGCCCTCTAACCTTACCAAAGAACCACTGGGGATGCCATGCTGCTGGGATAAGACCTCCCTCTCTTCCAGCCAAGACAGTACCCATGACCTCACCGCATTGACAAACTCCTGGAGTTGTTGACCAGTATCCCTAAGTGCCTGGGAGAACAAAAACAAGGTGCAAACCTCATCCTTAAGACCATAGACTCACAGCAACCAGAGGAACAAGACAGACAGGAAATTTGCATTCATAATGGGAAACCAGTTAGTGCTGTGATTCGAGACCGTCCTATGCCCTCAAACCCACGCGACCCATCAAGCTGCTGTTGGCATTCTACATCATCGAACCACCGTCCTGCGTATTCGAATGTGTTCACTGTCACACTGCATTAGCCAAGTGTGTTTTTGCCTCTGCATGAACTACATGCTCATAATTGTATCTGCCGCCTTTGAACTGCCGATCAACCGTGACCACCTTTGCTGCCAATTGCCATTGCCTCATCGAGCCCTGGCCATCATCCGCCAGAGTCTCTCGAACAGCACTGTGTATCCAGTCCCCAGCATCTTCATTGTCAAACCAATCATCAAACTGACCGCGATGGCCCTTACCATCAACAGCTCATCAAGTGCTTGATCCAACTGATCCAGCAGAAATGCAGATCCAGTCCCCACCATCTTCGCAACAGAACCAACTGTCGAGCCTACCCTGGTGGCTATTCGGATTCACCCTTCTCAAACATTGTGTTCGAAATGCAGCAGGCCCCTGTTCAAAACCAGCTGAACTCCCCTCCTTGGCTAGAACAACGCGACTGCTGCGCCCAAACTTCTGAACTGCATCCTCAAACCAGTTCACCATCGTACTGCACCAGTTGAGTGTGTCGCGGCCCTGCTAGAACATGCAGCTCCTTGAATCACATACTGTCTTAAAACCTCCTCCTTCAATGGAGGGCATCTTCACTGCCGATATTCATAAGCAGATGACACCTACTGCCAGACAGGAACAAAACAGCTGCCAACACAGTTTGAACTGCTGGAACAGCACACAAAACCTGGTTCAATGCTATTGAACCAACAAGAAATCTTAGAAAGTACTGTTGACTCTTAATTAAACCCTTAGTTCAGTTTGGGCCCTTGCGACTGGTTAGGTCACTAAATCTCTTCTTATCTTGAAAAAAATATCCTTTGACAATAACATTGTGGTCCTCCCTTACCTTACAACCCTGATTCATTAGTAGTAGATGTATTAGTAGTAGTTGTCATTTATGTAGCGCCTTTTACCATTACCTGGAAGTACCTGGTAGAAGGGAACCAGGACTGCCAACCATTGCAAAGGACCCACCACAGTTTGGAGAACCATCCAAACCACTCTTCATGCTCGCAGTACCTGGTAGAAAAAGAAACCAGGTTTTCCACCCGGGGTCTGGGAACTCCAGAGACTGGAGAGAAGCCAGAGAAAGGAAGGTTGTGGAAGGGAGATATCCCCCCACCAATTGTTGAACTGTGTCATAAGCAGAAGCCAGAGGAAAGCTGGGGAAGGGAGACATGAGAGAGAACTTTGAGAACTTTCAAACAAAGAACTGTCCTTTGTCCCGGGCAAGGGAGACATCCTTCTGGAGTGGGAAGATACATTGGACATCCTGACTGTGAAATTATTATTTTGGTTGAGGCAGAGAGACTCCTCTTGGAGCTAGGGCAAAGTAGGGTTTTCTTTTAGTTTTTCCACTTGAATAAATGTCTCTATCAACCAGCATGACCACTCCCTGACAGAGTAGTACTTCTGCACCACTAACCATGTACAGGGCCTGGATTTTTAGGTACGGCCAGAGCTACCCAACAGGTTTGGTGGCAATGGACAAAAAGCCAGGCTTGGTCTGGGAGGAGCTGTAGGTGAGTGCAGGGAACTCGGGGCACACTTATAGTCAAGAATACACCTATACACTGTAGTTTTATACAAATATGGTTATTACAAATGCTAAGGTAACTAACACAATATTAGAATCACAGATAAGGAAACATTCATATTTATCCAGTAAGACATAAGCATTACGCAAGGCAATACATTTTAGATGAATACAGGTAAGTAGTCAGAGCAGAAAATCAATTCTTTAACCAACATGCAGTTAAGCAACACAGATACTGGTAAGTACTTTTAAGCAGCCGATACTTTATAAAGTCCAGCCCTATCTAGGGATGAGTCTCAAAGCCAGTTGAGACACTGGATGACCAGGGCCAGTGGGCGGTAGAAGAAAGCAAGGCAGACACTGTCAAAGTTGTCAAATTAGCAGAAATCTTCAACGTTTCAAGTAAAATGTTTAGTTAAAAGATGGTTCAGGGAGGTCAGGTAGACCCCCCTGTAGGATTGTAACCAAAAGGACGCCTGTCCTTAGGCCTGGGAGAACACAGTTGGGTCATACACCCCAATGTGTCTCAGAAAGTTCAGGAGTCTGATTTAACACAGCAAGCACCCCGGTGAGTACCTAGAAGCGGGACAGTACCTTTTCATGGAGAAAGAAGATAATGTCACTGGCAGGTCCCCAGGTGAGGCGACAGCAGCTCCTGTTTGGATTCTTGGCATGGAGACTGAAGAAGGAACTTTTGGTGGGAGCAGACGGTCAGCTTCTTTGGATGGGACTCCCAGCAGACAACCTTCACGATACTGGCTCATTGGGACTCGATACAGGATTTGGTTTGGCGACGGGTGTCACAGGGCAGGCCTCTCTCTGTTTCTTGGTCCCTGACTTGGAAGGGGAGACGTCTCAGAGCAGGAAAGAGTCACTGTAGGTCCAGCAGGATGCCCAAGAAGTTCCAGCCAAAATCACGCTTCAGGAGACGATGCACAGCAAGTTGGTCCGGGTCCCAGGGTATTGGGGAATTTCAGCCAGGGACAGTCACAGCTCTTCGGCGAACTGCTTGGAATGCAGGTTGTCTCGAGACTGGTTGGGCTCACCAGTCCAGGGGAGGAAGTTGCCCAGTCTGGATCGTCCCTATCGATCATAAGAGAAGGTTGGAGCAGCAGAGGTGACTCAGCAGTCACACGTGGTCCCTGGATGTGGCTGCATACTTCCTTCTTCCTCGAAATCTTAGTTCCATGGTTCGACTCTCTCGTTATGCTACAGGACCATCGCCTTTGTGCAAGGACCCAGCCAATCAGCATGCATGCGGCATTCAGGCTTTAGTAGATGGCTGTCCCAGGCGGACGGCCGGCCTCCCAGTCGGAGCTGGATTCAGGCGGACAAACTGTAGGACGGAGACCTGTGGAGTTTCTATGCACTCCCAGCTTCCTGTCCTCCCAGGCATGCTGGTGCCCTCGGGAAGGCTTCACAATGGGAGCCCAGCAGAGACAAGGTAGTGGGTGGGACCTCCCCCCACTGAGGACGGCGGAGGGGTGCTCAAGAGGGGACAGGTCATCAGGAATTCGCAAAAAAAGAAGACGGGTACCGTTTTAGTACCATTGTACCCATGTGTCCTTTACCGTAGCTCTGACAGCATCCGTGTAGGTTTCACAAAAAATCAGTAGAAAATATCCACTGCCACCAGCCACTCTGACTTGTCGCTGTGGCTAGAAAGTTGCAGGAGAGGTGGAAAGAGGGGGTGCATTGTGTCCCATTGGTGCTCTGCATAGGGTGGGGTGCGCCAATTCCATAAAACAGAAGTTAGGTGGGATAGAAAGCATCCCCCTATCCTTGGAAACAGTAGTTATCACAAGGAAAGTGGAAGGGGCAGCTCAGGTGGCTCCCAGCAGCACTGCAGAGTGTGCCTTGTGCTGCAGTGATAGATTGCAGATGCCTTGGAAGGTGGAGGAAAGCATTGCTCCAAAAAGCTGCAATCAAAAGGGTTGAAAAAGGTTCCCAGAACTAGAGTGGACGACTGAGTGGGTGGGGAAGGGGGTTCCCACTCACTCAACAAACCTGATCTGGGAACTGGGAGTCCGGCGGGGTGTGCTGGGGGACTCGCAGGTGCAGAGAATATTGCCAGGAAATGAAATTCGACCCATCGCTAACTCTCGCAGTTACCAGGGCAGGGGGATACTTTTTATCCTTTGTGTTTTCTCTTGCGAGATCAGCACACAGCACTCCATGTGAAATGCTGAGGGGGTTCAGTGTATCGCCTTTCTTGCCTCTCCAGTAACTTTCTGTTACTGGAGAGGCAAGCCCATATGTTCAAGCTGGTGTCAGTTTACCTTTCGCATAACTTGTATTTGTACTTTCTATCGCTGCCTACACTGGCCGCCCCGATTATGCACACCATATACCAAAAATGTGGTCTTACTTTTTTAAGCCCTGAAAAAGATGGCTGGTCTTTTCTGGACTTGTGTTCTACCATTCTGGTTGAGGGAAGTTTCCTTTGTCTGTTTCTGCCTTGGCAGGCTTCTCGTGGAAAGCCTGAAAATGTTCCCCGAGTGCCTGGCAGGACACGAAGTAGGGGAGGCTGACTACTGAAACTCCCCTGCCTCTGGCCCTGCAGTGTGTCTGGCTGAAACCAGTTCAAACTGGGAGGCTGGCTGTCCTCAATGGACAGCCACCCCCAAGTCTGAATGGTACATGGGACATGATTGGTGCACTTAGCCTGTGTTCCTGCTCTCACCTGGATAAATCCTATGGTCCTGGAGCAGAAACTCAGAGTTGATAAATGGAACAAGAATATTCCGAAGAGGACGACAAAGGGCGACGTCGCCAGCACTTCCAATGACTGCCACAGCCTGTTGAGTCGCAGCTGCTGTCCAGACCTAGTCACTCCAATTGACAGGGAAGATCTGAAGATGTTGACTTCCTCCCATAGCCTGGTATGTTAGGTTATGCTAAAGGTTCTTGTACCACGCACTGTTGCCACTTACATGGTTTCTTGGCACTCTGGTGGATTTGCAATGTAAGTGGGTTGGCGGGGTTTGTGAGTAGGATTGAGTGGGAAAAAGAGCAAGAGATGTCTGATGTGCTGTTGGCAGCTTCAGTTCGGAGAAACCGGTCACAGTTGGTGGGTTTTCAGTCAGTAGCCGTCATGTGGTGGTGAGGTGAGATTGTCTGTGGTTTGCCTTCATGTTGGTTTTTGTGAAGTGGGTGTGGTTTGTGGTGCGGTAGAGGTATGGTTGTGTTTCGTTTAGAGTTTGATGGTGAGTATGCAGAATGGTGACTTTTTAGTGTGGTTATTTAGTAGCAATACATGTCCTACCCCCAACAATCCATCTAAGTGTGACACTTTAGTGTTCCCAACCATCCATCCGAGTGTGGTGCTTTTCCTATCCCCAGCAGTCCTAAGTGTGGTACATTTCTAACCCCACTCCATGTAAGTTTGGTAGATTTTTCTTACCCCCAGCAAGCTGACCTAGTGCGGCATATTAATGTTCCCAACCGTCCATCAGTCCATCCAAGTGTAGTACATTTCCAACCCCAGAAATCCATCAAAGTGCGGTACATTTCCAACCCCCAACAATCCATCTTGGGGGGCAGCACCAAGCACGATACAGACGCCACACCATACCTGTCCCATGGCGCCACAGGGAGGACAAGGTTGGCCCTTTCAGTAAGACCAGATCTGGAACATGGTTAATCTAGGCCAACAGGTTAAGTGCACATATGAATGATTTACACAATGGGGCTACATGCAAGATAAGACTAATCTTTATAAGTAGACTAGATGCAAGTCGGTGCATGCTATTAGGTAATAAAAGTGGTGAGGTGTTACTGGAGTGCAGTATTGGCTGCTCTCCCCGCCCAGAACACACTTACCTTTTCAATCGCTGCTGGCTTCCTAGGCGAACACGGGCAAACACGGAGTGCAACTGCTTCTTCAGGGGCTGCCCTTTTTCTTGGGGCCCTTAGCCGAGGGCTGCCCAGGCAGGGCTGCCCTAGCTCGACGATTGAGAAGGGTTTCTTGGAGAATGGACTAATCACATGGTGGGAAGGCCTGAGGAGGGCAGGGTTTGGAACCAGTAGACACCACAAGCAGGGGCTGCAAACAAAGCACGCACAATGGCTAAAGGGCCAAAAAAAAGAGTGCAAAGCAAGTCACTGGTGGGCCTAATAAGTCTTAAGACAACCTACAATTTGCACCATTCCCATAAGATCTGCGACCCCCAGGGCCTGCAAATCTCCAATACCTGGTGCCCTGTGCTGCATGTCGGTGCAATGTCTCCGGAAGCACTGTTTTGCCTGCAACTTCGAGGGCATCCTTCCAAGCCTGCAACAACTCGAAATGGCTCCAGGGAGTCCCCTTAACAGAGGAGAGGATCAGAAAACAGAGTTGACCACATTGACAACCATCTGTCCAACGAGCCTGCAGAAGTCCCCCTGTACGAGCGCTGTTGCAGGATCCACCAAAGTCCCCTTCTCCCCATCACTTGGGCCAAAGAACAGGACACCGGGTCTGCTGGCACCTCACTGCTGGAACTATCCTGCAGCAACGACTTCCTCAATTCAAGGTACTGTTACCCCCACTGGGGCATTCCTTCAGGGGGTTATCCAAACCTCGTTAAGCATAATTGTAACCACCAATTTACTTACCTGCAACTCTAAAGGATCCCTCCTGAACCCTAGTACTCTGAACACTGTATTTAGCCTCTTCCCGTCAGTTTTCTGGCCAACCCTCAGCCACTGGTGGCCCAGTGACTCATATGAACTTTGAGAGCCTCTTACTAGATCGGGTTTGACTATTAAGGCAGGATTGGGCTGAAGTTATAAAAAGTTACTCAGAGTTTAGAAAGTTTGTATATATGTTTCCAGTTAGTTTCCCATGTCATTTGCATCCTAAAAGCAACTCTAATGCTGCAAGTGCTCCTATACTGTATATATGTTTGGTTTATAGTACTTACCTGAACTTAGAATTGTAACATTGTGCCTTAGACTATATAATAAATGTCTATTTTGATATAACTCCTCTGTGTGTTTTCTTGAACCAAGGTATGCTCCGAGGTCTTTGTACCCAACTACAGCCCTCCTCCCCTCTTAGACTAAGCCTGGCCGCTTGCCACTCTGTCATAACCATGGGTAGTTCAGGCTAATCCTAAGAGGTTTTACCCCTGTTCACACTAGGTGGACATTTCAAAGTCCTGTCACAGACAGTGACTTTTGGAAAAAACCTTAACTTGAGAGTTTAGAGAGCATCCAAGAGGGCCACTTCAGCTCAGCGTTTGTACATCTCTCATTTGGCACACATTTCTTATCTGATACACCACTAACTGAAAAGGAAGCGGCAAGTGTTGACCGAGTTGGGCATTGTAAAATGTATCTATTGTGCAAATGTGGTTAAGGCTGATTAACAGCAATGCCAGTTGGAAGGGTGCCACTCTGGTGGCAAGGCCAAATCACAGAAGAAACACGCTGCAAAGTAGACTAGCAACGGTAAGAAGGTGAAGTGATTATCCCACTTAACCATCTGTGTTGCAAAGGTAGACTGCTAAAGTTGTGTGGCATTTGTGCCAAGAGGGAGTGGTGTAGAAAATCCCGAGCATGAATGCAGTCCCTCAACATGTGGATTCTACTCAGGGATTCAACATTATTCATGTATTTAAGCAGATCTGTTATTCACCCCCACCTCGCCATCCTCTGGCAGTCGGAAGCCACAAGCATACATGGCCTCACTGGTTTCCTTTCATGCAATTTTTAGACTAAGCCTGGCTGCTCGCCATAATTAAGAAATGCTTCTTCCATTTACACACAATCAAAAAGACTACTATTCCACTCCTTCACGCACAAAACACTGGCCATCATCTCCCTCATGTCAAGGATAGACTACGCCAACAGTTTATGAATGGGAGGGGTGGTTTTTTCAGACCCAGGGTGTACCGTTTCATATAGAGGGTCAAAGGGGAAACGGGGGAGGGAGATGGGTCAGGCTTCATTGAAAAACTAATAGAGGACCTACAATGGAACGGGGAGAGAGGTGCCCGGATCGTGGAACAGATTGACTGCAAGCCACAGGAAACACATCCCCCCCCTGGAGGAACCTTTTGGGGTGGTAATTGCTGCACACCAAAATGCACTAGAGGAAAGGGGTATGGGTGGCACTTAGTCAGAACACTGGGGGTAGAAAAGGTACTGCCACTAATTAACCCTACTAAAAACCCACACCTCTGCATACACCGGGTGGTAATTGCAGTACACCAGAATGTACGACAGGGGAAGGGATATGGGCCACAGCTAGTCAGAATAGCGGGTGTAGGATAGGGTACTGCCACTAACCAACCCACCTCTCAAACACTGAGCTAAACATAACCATTCCTCAGCACAACAAAAAGGAACGCACTTCGTTACACCACAACAATGAAACAAACCACACATTCGCACCCAACAGCACACGGCTACCAACCGAAAAACATACCTATGCTCAGTGAACGGTGTCAACCGAACTGAAGCTGCCGACAGCACATCACAGCTCTCTTGCTCTTTTCTCCAGCTCAGCCCTAACTCACCCCTGTGAGAAACCTGAGGGCCTTCTCACTGATAGACGCCAGGGATCCTTTGTTCAGGTGGCCAGGGAGGGCCACTGCGCTTGGATCCCACCCTGGGGGTAGACAAGCAGGGAAGGATTGCCTGGGCAGGGGGTCCTTTGGGACTGTGGGAGGAATGCTTGGGAGAGACGTGGTATTTCCCCTTTCCGGTACACCTCTACTCAACATCCCCACAGTCTTCATTGGATATTCTAAACAAGAGCCCACCTATCCACAACCATACACCTACCTTCCCCGACGTGACACCATTACACCCAATTTGCATGTAATTACCCCAGAACACTACAACTCCCATAATCTCCCATTACCTCTCTTTTCCAAAACACTAAAACGAAGAAGAGAGGGACTGAGAGGATGAAGATTTCTCCAAACCACACAGAGATAGAAGACAGACTGCCCCATGCTAAGACTGGACTGTCCCACTAATAGAAACAGCAAAGTCAGGCCTCCCTTGATAATCAGTCTCATCTCAGACCGATTAAACTTCCCCCTCAGTATAAAAGGCAGGGCACACAGACACACTCAGAGAGCTAGGGATGCTGGATGGTGCACGGAAGCCAGAGGGAGAGAAGATCTGGAGGAAGAAGGATTGCCTGATTGCTGGGCATGTGAGTACAGGGGAGGCTGCAGTGTGGAGAGGGAAGTGTACCTCCAGGGATCCAAACCAGGGGCCGCTGGGGTTACATGACGGTGAACCCACCAGAGCTCCTCCCCGGGCAACGCAGGAAAGCCCAGGCCTTTGAGGGGTAGGTGGCAAGACCCTGACCTCTACAAGAATCCCCCTGAACTCCTGCAGCTCCCAAAATGCTGGAATGCCATTTTTGGGGAGCTAGTGAAGTGGGAGCGAAACAGGGAAAAGTGTATTCTGGGACTTAAAAGTCCAAAGACTTTAAATTTGGCAAATCATGAGGGTTTCAAGCCCGACTGAGGTTGACTAGTGTGGGAACTGTAAAAAGGGGGTCCAAAACCAACTGAGGGAGACCCCTGAGCGGAAAATATACCATCGGCCCTCCCGAGTGAGCAACCAAGTTGGTGAAGTGAAGCAACCGGCGTGGTATCGACTTTTGCTCCAAGAACAAGGAAGCAATTGCAGAAATCAACCAAGCCGGTGAGAGAGAGATTCATGCAAGGCTGGTCTGTGTTGCAGTTGAGGAACTGTGAAATACCATTTTTCGGTGATAGAAAGTAACAGAGTGGTCCTGCGCAAGAGGAAAAGACGCATTTTCAAAAGCCTCAGTCACAGCGAAGTGTGACTGTGACTAAGGCAAATGAATTGAACTGTGTCTGGAAAAGGGGAAACTATAACAAAGAAAGTGGCTAAAGTTGTGGAATACAAGAACCAAAATGCACTTCGTTTTTTGAGAAAGGTTAATCACATTGTCACAGATCTTTGTGAAATGTATCTGAACGTTAAAAGCAAGCGGAATGGAATGTTGGAAAGGCTTGAGCCAAATTGAGGGATGGCTATGAAAGTTGAAAGAGGAGGGAGAACCACAAGTACCAAAAAGCAGTGCAAGCAAGAGAAACTATGTGTGAAAGCAAACTGTATGAATGAAGGGAAATGAAAGTGAATCAAAGTGGTCCTGCGAAGGTCTTTGTAAAATCCATCGCACAGTCTTCAATTTAAACAAACTGGAAGGAATATTCTTAAGTGCAAGGTCCGAGGATCAAGGGAGACCTATTGTGAACTTGTATGTGAAGGGGAATGAGCCCAGCTGAGGGGACCCATTTTGAACTGTGAACCTGCATACTGGTGAACTTTAAATTCTGGAAAGAAGGAACTGTTTTTGTCTGTAACCTAGGCACCCTGGGAGAAAAGAGGCTTTGGCGTGGAAGGCCCTGGTTTGTGTCCTGAGCTGCACCCTCATGCCAAAGAAGCTAGAGTGTGTTCTCTCGCCCAAGTGTGCCACCTTGTCCCGTGCTGAAAACGTGGGGAAGGAACTACAGTGCTCAGTCACCTTTCTTGAACACTATTCCTTTTGCATACACATTTTCCCCACACATATTTTGTTACATTAGAGTAAGGGCTGGTAATAGGTTTTGTTAGCATAGGCCATTTCGCTTTGACAGACTCCACTAGGACTGTGTAATTTATTATTTGATGGTCGAGCGTGCTCCCATCCGAGACAAGGGGCAAGATAGGCATTCGTCCAACCCCTTTTCAAGCACTTAAGTTTTTCCAAACATACCTTTTGTGTCTGTCTTGCTTTTGATATCATGGGTTCCTCACACCCCCCTTGCTTTACAGATCCGCCAGAGCGCCAAGAAACCACGCAGGTGGCAACAGTGCATGGTATAAAGACATTTAACATAATATCATAGTCTCAAAGCGCTGGTGGTGAGAACACCCTCAGGGACCGAAGTTCAGAGTGTTAGAGGTTACAGAGTAGGATTAGAATGAGTGTGTGCATTTGGCCAAATAAGGCTTAGCAGGGCTGGCTAGGCTCCGGTAGACAGCAACCCATGAGGTCAGGAATGTGAATGGGTGCTGAGAGGAGTCAGGAGATATGACGTAAGTGCTAGAGGCTTACTATGTGTCCAGCGTGCCCAAATTTGTCATAGTTGTTGCTGTATTCTGATGTGTGCGGGTTGCCATGCCTGCGGCCAGTGTCCACCGAGTGGTGGGTTATACGTACCTAGCAGTTTGGGTGGAGAATTGTATGTGTGCCTGGTCAGGTAGTGGGTTCCTCTTTCGATTTTTGCAGCTGCGTTAAAATGGTTACTGACAGTCTATGGCTCAGACTATGCACTGGAGGAGCACTGGCTATGCTTACAGACTCTTCCTGGTAGAATGCATGGCGAATTTTCCAGATATTGCGCACAATCTAATCCTTCACAATTGTTACCTTTGACATGAGGGGCCAAGCTTATAGTTCATCCAGGTGCAACACCCGCCCCTCCCTCAAGTCCTTCCCTTGCGATTCCGGACTAGTTCTCGAATGCCTTTCCAGAATAGTGCACGAAAAACCCTCACTTGACCTTCTGGTGCAAGACGCGGCACACATTTCTTCCCATGGTGGTGGTGTGAACCCGGTCATGGTGTTTGGTATTGTGTGAGGACGGGGTGCCAGAGTGCTGCATTGTGCTATATTTGCTTATTCTCTGTTTATCAGGGCTGGGTTTTATGTAGTGTGTCTATTTAGTTATTTTGTAAATGGTGTATATTATTAAAGCATATCTATTTTTCATACAGCCTTGATTGGACAGTCCCTTTATTTTGGACTCTTTTTCTTTGCTGTTTGAGTGGTTACTGAATCACAATCACACCTTTCTTGGGAGTATAGCCTCCCCTTTAGCAGAAAAGGAGAAGGAGGTATATCTTTTAACTAAGAGATAGCTGCTGCTATTTGTGGAGGACCAGGCTAGAAGAAATGAGGCCTTCCCTCTACTGGTAGCAATCATGACACAGTAGGTGGTTCCAGCCAAGTAGAAGACAAGCACTTAGAGTGTTTACGGGTCTATTTTTTAACACTCTGTTGTACATATTCACTAAAAAAGTGAATATGTTCAAAATATTTCAGATTTATTCACTACTTGCAAGATTAAAAGTCTGTTTTATTTAAGAAAGGGAAAGGGAAATAGAAAACATAGGTTTGTATTGTTAACTGGTCATCAGTAAAACTGAGAAAAGTCATGTAAGCTTTTGTTCAACGTGTCATTTTTGAAAATATGTTAATTAGTGATGATATGTATGGGCAATATTAGGAATGATACAAATCCTATATTAACGAAGGTTGGGTTTGGGAGTGCCTAATTGCTGATCAGGTTCATTCAAGGGACCTAAGATGGTTAAAAGTGAGTTCAAATTCCAGTGTTCAGTCGAGCGATGAGGACAGACAGGATTTGAGGAGCTCGAAGGAGTGATTGGTGAAGGTCTGTAGGCAGGCAGCGTGGGGGCTTTGGGCTTAACAGCAAAAAGGTCATAAGTGAGTTTACAATGGCAATAAACAGACTGCGTTACAATGATACAACACAAAGGCAGTTTATTAAGTGACAACAGGAATTAAATAACTCGCAGAGGTAAACAGAGGGTAATATGAGAGGTATGAGGATAGGGAGAGAAGGTCACATGGGCTCAAAGGATGGATACTCATGTGTAAACTGAAGAGAAAGAGTTGGCTAGCTGAAGAACAAATGAGAATGGCATTTCAATGCTAAAAGCAGTAGCATACATCGTGGGTACAAGGTGAGCGACTGACAGGCACCTATGGCAGGAATATACACTTAACCCTGCATCACTACCGCTGCAGTTTGGCCAGATGCAACTGCTACTGTAGTACAAGGAAGTGAGACAACATGACATGTGTCACCACATCAATGCATTTCACTGTACGTGCTGACACTTAAATACAAAAATGACCCCATGGTAACTTGGATTGGAGCCAGTGCAGACCTGCTTCTTTAACACAGGGAAGGGTGGAGGCACCCCCACCCCGCCCCACACAATACTGATAAACTGCATAGAGAAATACTCACCATACTTACTATTACCCTTTTATGGCACCACAACATCTTCATTAATAGCACAGTGCCAGACTTACCAAACTGTCCATTTCATAGTTTAATAAAATTGACAACTGTATTCCTTGCTAGTGGGCTTGGAGGATATACCCGAAGCCACTCATTCTGCCGAGACTATATGGAGTCACAGAAGCTGCTGACACAATGAACATGAGATACCTTTCAGCCAGCCAGCTTGTTTCACAAAACGATTTCTGGAATGTAAAGAAGCGACACCATCAAGGATCTTCACTCACAGCTTTGGCTATTCCAGAGTGTACATGCTGCGGTGCATACTTCCTTGCTGCTCATGAAGGAAGCTTCTGGAAGAAGTTATAAGAGAAATATCTAACAAACCTCTGCTGCGATAAGTGGCATAATGGTAGAGCCTAGAGTTAGATGTACGCGGCACAGTCTTAGGACTCCGACGGTGGAGGTGCTGGCTGCAACAGGCAACATCTTGCAGAGTGTGTGCCTCTTTATTCTCAGTTCATGTCACATACACTGTCTGTCACCTCACATGAGGGTGGGCACTAAAGTTACAACCATTGTAAACATTAAGCAACAAATACAAACATCAACAACACGGTCTTACTAGCACCCTCACATGCCATCAATATAAAATGATATTGAAATACCCCATTGTTCTGATAGCATCAATCTCCCTTTTCTGTCACATAGTCTTTCATTTTCACAGGCATTCACCTAGCGGGACTTGATGGGTATCTGTGCTCCAAACCCAGGCCTTCTTTATTTTGGATGGGCACTGTGGCTGACTCCTTACCTCCATGCCATGGTTAGTCCAGGGAAGGTAGTTCTCAGCCGTTGATCTGGCATCTTTCGCCTCTACATCTACCAGTGGGTTGCCATTGTTCCATGGTGACAGTTGCTTGAACCAACTACAGTTCAGTAACAACCCTTCACAGTGGCTGCCATGAAAATGGAACCTTTTCGGGTAATAACCGCCCATGGGGAATACTCATGTGGCATCCACAATTTATGAATGGGCTTCCTGTTTCATAAAAGAGCAGCATACCCAAATTGTGTTTGTGATAACCTTTTCCTCCAGGACGATTGCCTGCGATTGTTGATCACCTGTTTCCCATGCACTAACGTCCGATCAATTTCCTATGACTGTCCATGCTCAGGCACCAGCAAGCAGCCTTTCCTCTTCAAAAACACCTTCGCTAGAAACAACCTTGTGGCTGTGTGGGGAGTTGTCCTGTAAGACAACAAGAACATGGTGAGTGCTGTCTCCATTGGTGTGCCGTTTGCATTGTTTAAAGATTTCATGAACCACTCCACTTCGGCATTAGCTCTTGGCCAGTATGGCATAATGCAGTGATGCAGAATGTCATAGAAAGACAGGAACTTTGCAAAATATGCACCTTGAAATGGGGGCCATCATATGTTCTCACCATCCGTGGGAACCTTTGATCTACAAAAATGTCCTCTATCACCAGCAGGATATCAGAAGAACTCATTAACCACAACTGCATGTTCTGAAGTCCATTTACAGATGGCCTCACGGGCAATTCAATTGGGGGAGGGGGGCTCTGAATTTCACCAGTCTCCTGGCAACACTGGCAGCTGGCCAACAGGGCAAACGCCTTCTTCTCCAGTTCAGGGAAGCAGACTTTGGGTTGCAGCCCCTTGGTGCCTGTGTGTGCAATGTTGATTATTGTTTGGATTAGTTATGGGATGGAATTACAAATCGGAAAGCCCCAAGTAGGACACTGTCAATGTCCATAAACAATTCAGGTTGGACCCTCCATCGGCCCTGCATGAATATCTGTGTATCCTCTATATCGTGATTAATATCCGATAATAAGGATTTTCACTAACCCCTAAGCTGCTCTATGACCTTCTGCATGTCTCGATGCTGGAGGGTGGCTTCTGCAAGGTCTTGCAAATACATCAATTTCCTAGCTGTCATCCATCTAACCATGCTCACCAGAGCTTTCACCTGAACTTCCACTGCCTTTGGTGTCGACGCCTGAAGACCTGGATGAGGCAGCAGGTAGTCCACGGGTTCGCCAGCCACTGCTTCAAATTGGACAGTGACCCCATAATCTGACAGCTGCAACATCTAGTGATCTAATGGGAGCGGTGTGCAAAGCAATGACCCATGGAGAATTGACAGTAGGGGGTTTAGGGTCGATCACGATCATGATTGGATGATCAAAAATGTAAATGTGCACATGAAGACACCACAACAGAACAAGGAACCAATCGCACTCTATTTGTGAATGCCTCATTTCGGTTGGTATCAATGCTTTGGTAGCAAATGCCATGGGGTGTCTCACCCTGCCATTGTCCATCTGAGCTAGCACAGCCCTTAGGCCCAGAAGACTAGCATCAACCAATATATCAGACTGATTAAGAGGGTTGAAAAATGCCATTGTGATTTTGATAGAGCTGCTTTGTAGTCTTCCAAGGCTTTGTTTGTGACAACACCCAATAGCCATTTGATGGTTTGGGAAATATGACGACAGAGTGGTTACATTATTTTGGGCAAATTCGGGATAACGATACTACAGAAATGTATTTACACTAGGAAACTACGTACTTCAGAAGGGGATGTGGGATATACAAAGTTTATACCCACCACCTTCTCAGGATCAGCTAAGATGACTGTGCCTTGGAATACAAAATCAAAGAATTTTAACTTGGACTGTATGAAAAGGGCATTTCTTAGTCCATTCTGACGCTATTGACTAAACATCACTTGAAGTGTCTTGAGATGTTCTCTTCCAGTTGTGAGTGTTTAAGTCCTGATATATTGAACATTAACGGCAACATCTAAACAAGGTAGCAACCCTTTCAACGTATGTTGAAAAACCTTAGTAGCCTATGAAACCCTGAAAATGAGTGGCTCCTATCTAAACAAACCTACATGGGCGGAAAACTCACAATCAGGCATGAGTCTTTGTGTCTTTGCTCCTGATAATAGGCGGACAATCAAATCCATTGAAGAAAATATTTTCGTGTCTTTTAGATGAGCCATGATGCCATACAGTGCCAGCTGGGTAACTGCATGTCCAGAGCGATGCATTCCTCACCGTGCTGTATAGGTTTTGACTAGCCCTTCCAGTGTCTGAGGTTCATCTTTTACCTTTTGCCCAAGACGAAATAAAATATGGCAGTGCTACAACGCCACTGACTGAATCATGTGCAGCCGCAATGTTTGATCTTGTAGGTACGCTACCCTTTAAAATAGGTTTTGAAACTAACCTCCAAGCATTGGAATAAATCTCAGTTTTGTATTCATTAAATGCCAAGTGGATCAGTCACAGATTCACAGCCATGTTTCAACTGAGCAAGGTGTCTTGACACACTAGTAACATAAAATGTTGTGAAAGTGGAGGCTCTGTAGTGCAGGATGTGCTTTTGAACCCTCCTTCCAGTGGTAGGGGTTGTTTCACTCCATATGTTTAGAATCGTATTCTGGGTGTTGCTGGTTTTAATATCAACTTCAGCCTGTGGAATTGGACTGAGGGCATCATGTTGACTGACACCCCTCTATCAAGCAGCACTGGAAGACTTGCTTATAGGATAGTAAACACACACTAGCACGATAGCAACCGTCTAGCAGAAAATGCAAAAATACACACTAGTTGAAAGAACTATGAGAGAAGAATCATAACAGAACTTAGCACTGATAGCACAGTGAGAGTATTGAACTATTGTCGTGCACCGTGCTAATGCACAGCCAGCTTTTTTAAAATTTTGATATAAATGGACTTTAAAAGAATCCTATTTCAAGAATACATGTAAAGTGTATTTGTATTTTCTGCCAGCGTTGAAATGAAAACAACCTTTGCAAAGGAGTCAAGGTTTTCTATGAGAATGTGTCTTAAGTGATTTAAAACATGCAATTGCTGAAAGTTATGTAATGAATGACAAGAGGATAAGAGGAGAGATGTGTGTAGAACTAGTAAAAGCAAACAAAAGGCTGATTTCAAGGTGATTTGCACAGAGATGCCAAGGGCAAGACTGGGTTTTGCTGGAGGTTTTGCACCCCACAACCACCCACCATGCCCTCACGGAAAAATCGTGATTTTAAAGGTATTTTTTTTGCCAGTTGTGGCACCTCGTTTCCCATTGTCCTTTGGGTGCTAATGCCCCTTGCGGCAGGCCACTCGCCCTCTGTACTTCCTCCTCTCATAGTGAAGGTGCCTCTAGCAACCCTGTGTCCCTTGTTTAATGCTTTCTGGAACTCGGTTCCCTTGCTCCAAGCCTCCACCTCTCTGCAGTCCCTATTCCAGGTTAAAGAGCTTTCCTTCTTTCCTTCTGTTGCTCCTTGAAATCCTACTCTGTTCAATGTGCCAGGGGACCCAAGGCTCCATCTAGCCCATGTACCCCTGGACATAATCTTTTCAACTAAACCCTGTCAGTCTTTTCTTCTATTCCGTGACCCACTCCTGACATCCCTCAGAGTAACATGTAAAATGTGACTCGGAAGCAATAGACCTCCCAAAATGAAAGGCTTATCAAAATGAAACTTATCACACACATCTACAACTCCAAGAAATCTGCTGCCTACAGAAGGACAAACATATGATACATAGATCTTAAAACAGAGCTATATTTAACGGTTCCATGTGCTAAAATCGTGGCAAAATGGCCATTTACACAAAAAATCACAGCAAAAAGGTAGTGGTTTTGCCACAGCAATCCATGTAAAGGATGCAGGGGACACCCCTGCAACTCCCAGACCCATTATACCATTTAAGCGAAGCAGGGAACACTGCAACCACCGCTCCCCCTAAATGGCATAATGGGGTACACCTTTACCGGGTCAAACCACAGCAATTTGCCGCAATTATTTGTAAAGGCGATATTTTTGCCGCAATTTTATTACTGCATACCTATTTAACATGGGGCGGCAGTATAAGAATATTGATAATCTCTTAAAAACATGGACTAGAATAGGGGAAAAATCATTGCATTGCTGCCATTGCTTCCATAAAGCTGTGGGCCTGAGAGCAGTTAGTAGTTGGCCATGAAATGAATGCATTTGAAGGACAATAGAGCCCGGGGCAGAATGTGAGACATATATGCTACAGTGGCCTCAGAGGAACCAGTTTCTTGGGAAGTGCCTATATTTTTCTAGGGATGAGGCTTATGGGAAGTGGACATTATGGTGAAAGCGCCTTTGACGTTGACCGGGGTCCACAGCACTGACCTGGTAGTGATGAACTTGCACATTAAATCACTATGAGAATTGGAAAGTCCTTTCCTTTCCTGATGTAACATTAAGAAACTAAAGTCTATCTTATAAACCCTTAACTGTGCTTAAGATGAGACTACAGGATGTGGTTTCTAATCAAATATAGAAGAAAAGTAAAACTAGGTCCTGTCAGACACTACAGTCATGTGTGTCTGCCAGAATATGCATGTCAGACCATCACATGGGCTTTGTCTCCAAGTGTAACCTCTTGCACAACACCTGTGCTGAAATAACACACATGATCATCTTATCGCCCATATTTATCTCCCTCTTTCCAAAGTTGCCACTGGGATCAGCTGGAAATTCAGCAGTCAAGGTGTACAGGACACAGCTTAGCCCCAAGTCAGACCAGCATGTGCTGTCCGGTGATGTGTTCAGCAGTGTCATACTTACTTCTGCCCTGTGTTGCCACAAACAAAGGGACTGTCTGAGGCGCAGCTGAAACATTTTTCAGATGTAGAAAGAAAATCCTATTCAGATACAAGAGTGCAGTTATCTGTCTCCTTTGGATAGACTCGCATGATATTAGGGAGATGTGGGAGCTCTGTTGAAAGAGAAATGTAGGGGGCACTCCATGTGACCACAAAAGTGATGGGTGGAAGGTTTTGAATGAATCTGAACCACTGGCATTGTTCTGGGCAACCTTCCACACCACTATTTATTAGCTCGTCTGCGCCATTGAAAAAGGGGTCCAGCCATATGCAAATCAGTCAGGTAATGCCACCAATGGTAGCAGACCAGCCCGAACTGCTAGGCCAGGTCCCCTCTGCACAGAAGCACAAGCAACCCCAGACATGTTTCGGCCTTGTTGGGCCTCCTCAGTGAGGTGCAGCTTGGTTCCCTTTGGCGCAGCGAGCAAGGGACCCACATCTGGGCATACCCTCTCTCACATAGTGAGACAAACTGTGACCACAAAAGTGATGGGTGTCACTCCATGACACAATATGGGATACATTGACAGAAAAAAGGGATAGCCAGAAATGCTGTCTGACGGTAAACTACAGTTAGTAGTGTGGTAGAGTCCAGATTTTCCATACCAACATTCAGGAAAGTCATGATTCTATTAAAGACACAGAGGATCGTATTATGCTTACTCTTCTTCATTAAAACCAAGCAGCAATCTTAAAAAGAAAAAAACATTTAACACAACTCAAAGAAAACTACAATTTTCTGTGACAATTTAGTCTTTGCAGTTTAAAACTATTGCCCTCAGGCACGACACTTTTCCTAGTCCACGAATCACGATGTTACAGTCCTATCACCTCACGAGTCCTCCACACTTCCTCTTTCTTTCGCTGGAGCTTCCTGATGAACGACTCCATCTCAAACAGGGTATAACGAAGAACAAGCCTCGTAATGAACTATACCGTCTCCAGATCCGGCAGGGCGCCACCCGTGTTGTCCGCCGTCATCCTCTAGGACTTTTAAGAGACTGTCTGTTTAGTTTAGTGTCTGCACATGCCCAGATAGAAGAAAAAAGGAAAAAACACAACCATGTTAACCTTAACTGTGGGTAGACAATGGGTACTATTGCTGTGTCGCGCTGCTGCTTACCCGCGCTTCTTGCGCTTGCGGTAATCATGAATCTTGCCTCACTGGGCCCTTTCTACATAGATTTGAGTGATTCCACGGGTGTGATAACACTTTGCCTCTGTGTTTTTAATAGAATCATGGCTTTCCAGAATGTTAGTATGGAAACCTGGATTCTATGTTAAGACCAGAGGCTCGTATTATGCTTGTTTAAAGCTTACTTACCACCAGCAAGGCAACCTGGTTGACTAGCTTAAAAGAAATTATCTTAAAAGTAAACTTGCTCGACCAGTCTGCGGCCTTGAAGATATCCTGCAGCCCAGTTCTGCTGAGAAATGCTTTGGAAGCCATAGCCCCTGGCGTGGAATACGCTCTGAAGCAACACGTGTCTATGTCTGCTTCTTGCATGACCCATTCCAGCCACCGGGCTAGGGTTGCATTGGACACTGGCTTGAAAGGCTTACGGAGCGCGATGAGAACTCGACTTTCTCCTGTGGGTCTGAGATGCACGGTCTTCATACACTTTCAGACACCTCATCGGACATAGCTTCAGATGCTCTGGAAAAGCAGGGAAGATAGCCATTCTGAAGCAGGTTTCTGTCCTCCTTTTCACATGGAACATAATCCCTTCTGGAGAAAAAGATTTGCCATCTATTTCCAGCGCTCCCACGTCCGATGCTCTTTTGCGGCCACTAAACACAGCAGCATCGTTAGTTTAGACAACAAAGCTTTCCTAATCAAATCGTCGTTGTCAGGCCAACTCAGGATAAGCCGCAGCACATCGTTCACATCCCACAGGAGTAAATATTTGGGTAATGGGCGGGCGGATCACTCTCACCCCCTTGAGCAGTCTGACAACTAGGGCGTGTTCGCCGATTGGAGTTCTGTTAACTTGCTTGTGACCTGCAGAGATGGAAGACTGTTCTATAGGCCTTACCCTGGGCAGCTAGGCTTGCCAGGAACTTTACTACATGGATCACATCCGCTGTAGCGGGATGCAAGTCTCTAGCCATACACCAGCTGAGCCATCTATTCCAAGCTATCCTGTAGGATTTTGCGATCTCAGTTTCCCAGGATTCTCCAATGAAGTGCTCAGTCTCTCCCGATAGTCCTGGCTTGCTCCAGGCACTCCTGAAATCACCCAATCTACCAGCTGTAGATTTCCCAGCATGACCAGAGGGTGCTGGAGACCTGGCAGGTCTGCCAGAATGGCGGGCTCGTCCGGTAGAAGGATCTGGGTGTCACAGGTGAGCTCTAGCATATCTGGGAACCAAGCCTGACTCCTCCAAGCAGCCGTCACCAGAAGTAACCTTGCTTGCTGTTGAATTACATACACCAGCGCTCTCGCAATCATTGCACAGGGGATAAAGGTGTAGTTCCTGCACAGACCCAATTGCTGTAAGAAGGCTCCCGTGGCCGCCGCCTCCAGATCCAGCCGAAGAACCATTACAGTTGGCGGTGCAACCTGGACGCAAAGAGGTCCGTCTTACAAGGACCTGTCCTCTGCATCAGTTCACTAAAGACTGAGCTGTTCAACTTCCAGTCGCTGGAATCCCTGAGGTGTCTGGACTTTCATACCGCCACTTGGTTACTGATTCCTGAAAGGTACTCTGCCCCGACACTCAGGCTTTTCTCAAGGCAGAAATGCCACAAATCCTTGCCTAACTACACTAACAACCTGGAGTTCGTCCATCCAAGACGATAGATGTATCGTCCCGCCAAGACATTGTCCATTTTCAGTGATATGCAGCATTGCACTCTGTCCCAGGTTTAACATTGATTGCTAACAGCTCACCGCAGTGCTGATGCTAGGCCGAAACAAAGAATCAAACACCCACCTCTGGCCTTGTCAGAGGAATTCTAAGAATCGCTGGTGCGTCTCGTGAATGGGTACTGCGAGATAGGAATCCCTCAAATCTATGAGGGTTAGCCAGTGCCCTGTCTGCAAAATGTCCCTAAAGAGAGAGATTCCCTCCATCTTGAAGTGTCCCTACACGACATAGGCGTTCAATTGTCTGAGAATGATCACCGGCCTGACCTTTTGCTTCACCAGGAAGACATTGCTAAGGAAGCTTTGCGCCACCTGCTGTGCTGGTCTGATCGCCCTTTTCTTTAGAAGCTCTCCTACATCCTTGTCCATGATGCTTTGTTTTTCCTCTGACAGTGCGAAAGGTTGTGGCGGTCTCTCTTGTCTGGGCTCTTGAAAACATTCCAGACAAAACCCCTGCACGGTCTCTTAGACCCAAGAGTCTGTGGTAAGCTTGTGCCAAGCACTTAGGTGCACCGCTAGCCTGCTACCTATTTCAGGAAATGTGTTGCTTGCCGCTGCGCTGTGAGCATGCGACTGTACTCTCACCTGTGTTGGTGGCTGGCGTCCTGCCGCTGCGCAGCCCTGGCCCCTGCCTCTTTCACAGGAGGGCAAGAAAGGATTCGCCCTTCTATCTTTTCCTCCTGTCACCAGTCGTTTCCTCTATAGGGCCTTTGGCCTTCTCAGCAGCTGGCGGAGTGGCCACTGCTTCTGCCATCCTGGCGAATACTCGGGGCGCGAACACTCTTTTTACCGATGTCTGGCCTTTGTCCAGAGCAGTGAGGGTGTTAGCAAATCTGAACATGACTGACGAATGCTTCTCCAAACAAAAGCCCTTTAGCTGCTGCAGCGGCCTCAGAGGACGCCAACTCCCCGCGTTTCTGGCCACTCTATACTAAAATCGATTGTCTGCACTCCGCTGTTATCGCACAGTTGGTGTTACCTATAAGACAAACCGCTCTTTGTGCCCAACCAGCCAGAATATGCACATCAATAGGCCTGCCCTTTTTGGCCTCTTTCACAATTTTTAAGATCTTGGCCAGTGGACCTACGGAATCAAGGAGCATGCCCTGGCACGCTATAGATGAGCGGTCAGTGGCCTTTTTCAAGTCCTTGGTGTACTTCGTCATGAATGTAAACACATGGGGCCCACCTCCGGAGTGTCGGCTACTTCACCCGGCAGAGTAAGTCTGGGGCATTCCACCTTCAATTTTCTCCTCGCCTCCTTATTTAGAGGCGTGTGCAGTTGCTTGCTGAAGTACCTTGCGACCTTCGCCGGGGCCTACCACTCCGAGGATCTCGGGAGGAGCAGCAGTTCTGGATAGAAAGGGTCACCGGGGGAAAACTCTAGGCATTTCTTAAAGCTTTTACTGCACCTTTTGCTCAGTTCTTCCTGACGAGTAGTTGAGCTCACTGAAAGGTGATAACTCTCAGTGCTGCTGGCATCCCATTCAGTGCCCTCTTGGTCTTCCTCTGAGCTACAGGATATGTCACGCTGTCCCTTCCACCATGCCATTTCCCTAGCACGCTTCTCTTGTGTGCCCTTTGCCTGATGCGGACAGTGGTTCGCCACTGGCCTTATATTCCTCCTGCCATTGCCTCTTGCGGGCTCTGGGCCTCACAGCTTTGGGGCCTTTGTACAAAGACAACCCAGTCCAGGAGAAAGTCCAGCTTATGGGACAACGGCCCTTGGCCTGCCCAGTCTGCTTTCTCAGTCAGCTGTCCCAGAGAAGGGTCCTGCAGAATGTTTGAAGGCTCTTCTCTACTCCCTGTCAGAGGATTCTCCTTCCGCCCAGGCCATATTGTGTAATGCTCAGGAGACAGATGGCTAGCTGCCGCAAGGTGACTCACAGGCTTACTTGGGGCGTTTACCTGTGCAGTAGTTAGTCTTGGGCTTCCACCTGTATTAATACAATATATTATAGGCCTGTGTTGAGCAATTCTTGTGTGCTGTATGAACCTCAGGAATTCTTGGATCTACCCCGTTTCACTTAGTGAGGTGCTCTATCACTGTTTACCACAGGCAGCGCCCTCGCACCGCTTACTGCATGGAGTGCTGTAAGTACACTCTGGACTGCCGGTCAGTCACCTCAACGCGATCAGCACTGCCGGCGCAGTATGTGTTTTCAGCCACTGGGTGGCCTTGTCACAGACGCAGAGTTCCCTTTCGTTGCAGCTTTTGCCGAATACTTTCAAGGCAGACGACCTGCTGTACAGAGCGATCATTCGGCTCCCCCACTGAATGCAGGAAGAGAAGAACTGTCAAGAGTTCAGAGCGCATAACCGCTTTGCTTCCCTGTCAGTCATCGTTCCACAGCTATGTGCTGCCTCCTGTAAACAAACCAGTAACCAAGAACAAGAAAAGGTACTCTGCAATCCTAACTACGCATACCGTGCACTCTAAAGTAATGCTGTAAACCAGTCAGTCAGCTACACATAAGACAATCAAAACAGTACTTATCTGCTGCTCGAGCAGCACATAAAGGGGAGGTGGGGAGGAGGACTTGTGAGGTGATAGGACTGTAAAGTCATGTTTGGTGGACTAGGACATATGTCATGCCTGAGGGCAATAGAGTTTCAAACTGCAAAGACTGCACTGTCACAGAAAATTGTAGTTTCTTTGAGTTGTGTTGAATGTTGAACGCAGAAAGATAGTACAGTGGTAGCGTCTAGGGCTCTAATGCATGAAGCTGGGAGTATGAGTGCAGGGCCAGCATTTCTTTTTATAAAAAAACATTATTTACAATATCCCGCAACAATCCAGAGGCTGTTTTCACTTGTTTAATGTCTTTGAAGTTATTAAAACAGTACTTTTTACATCAGCTAGTCCAGAGATTGGTGACATGCAGTGGCACGCTTGTGTCATAAATGCTTTAAACCATGCAATTGTTGAACGTTATTTAGTATAAGACAAGAGGCTAAGAGAAGAGATGCCTGCAGTACTATTTAAAGCAAAGAGAAGGCTGATTTCAGGGTGATATGAACAGAAATGTAGGGGGCACAACACAATATGTAATACATTGACAGTGAAAAGGGACTAGCAAAAACTGTCTGAAAAGGTGATAAGAACTGGATCAATAGCAAACACCATGCAGACAGTTAGTACAATGGTACAGTCTAGGGCACTGATGCATTGAGTGCAGAGTCAGAATTCCTTTTTTTTAAAAATTTAATTTATAATATCCCACAGTGATTCAGAGGGTGTTGTTCACTTGTGTAATGTCTTTGAAGTTATTTAAACAGTACATTTTACATCAGTTAGTCCAGAGATTGGTTGCATGCTGTGGCACATGTCATCTTTGACTCCTACCCCTTCTCCCTGATTAGGCGAAAGGTCAACAAGAAGATAATACCCACCAAAGCATGATATCCTTGCATGGAATCATGAACCTCAATGAAAGCATAATTATGGCCGCCAAGATTGTACAACGTCCACCTCTTAACCAAAACTAAAAAGGCATTTCTGATCGCCTTTACTTCTCTGAATCATTTACAAAATTGTGAGAATTAAATAAACTGTATTATCGCATTGAAACAGCAATATCTATAAAAACAACATTGGGAAGAACTCTAAATAAAAATGGTTAGCCAGATTTAATACATGCAATCCAGTTTTGGAAGAATGTTGAAATGGTTGCTAAATGCTGATGCCCAAAGCTCTGTCACAGTAACCCCTGAGGAGTGCCGAATCAACAATGCGCAGGGTGCTGAGAGCCCTGAGGCAAGTTATGGGACCTGTGCAAAGCACACAGAAGGAAATAAGTCTTATATCCTGGTTTATAGATGCTTGCAAGATGGCATGCATGTTATGTTATGTTATGTTAGCAGTACTTCTAGAACAATCACCGAAGGGTATCTTGGCTCTATGGAAAAGAGGTGGCAGGCGGACAGAGCGCAGCTAATACTAAAATAAGTAGGTTTTAACAGCCTTTCTAAAAGCTAAGTAATTAGAAATGTTCTTAATAGGAAGCGGGAGGTCGTTCCATAGAACCACAGCAGCTATGGAAAACGCCCAACCACCCACCCGAGCCTGCTTATACATTGGAACCACCAACCGATCAGCCCGAGATGGAACGTAGGTTATGGCTAGGATGGTAGCGGGTAAACTTAGCTTGAATGTATTCAGCGCCCTGATCATGAAGCATGCGATGAATGATTGGAGGACGCGAAGCACAGGAGATGTGTGCACCAAAAGGTGTGCCAGTAGCTACACGTGCCGCCAGATTCTGCAATCGTTGCAGCCATTGAATCAGGCCCTTAGGTTGAGCTAGATACAAGGAGTTGTTGTAATCTAACCGCAATATAACCATGGCTGCCATAACTGGCGGAAGCAGTGAAGCTGGAACCATGGGAAAGACCTTCTTTAAAAAATGTCACCGAAAGTGCCCTGCTTGGCAAACCCCTGTAACTTGTTTGTCCATAGATAATGATGCTGATAGGATAACCCCCAGATTTTTCACTTTGCAGACCGGCACCAGGAGAGGACCTAGAGATACAGGCCAGAAGGAAGACACCCAAAGTGTGGGATTAGGAGGATAGCCCACCACCATCACCTCAGTTTTGTCTCAATTCAATTTGAGCCAATTGCAGTGCATCCACGCTCCCACAGCTGTCAGACACTCCTGCAGGCACGACAACACCTCAGCCTGATCGAGATCTAGTCGGATTATCATCCGAGTGTCGTCGGCTTAAGAGTAGCATCTGACGCTGAAGGAGCGGATCAAACATACAAGGGCCCAAATATAGATGTTAAATAAGATTGAGACAAGGAGGAGCCTTGTGGAACTTCATAACTGAGGTGACACGGAGCAGAAAGAAAAGGTGGCATAGAGAGGGTCTGGGTATGATCCGCCAGGAATGACGTGAACCAGGCCAGTACTTGCCCAGTTATACCTAACTGGGCAAGGCGGGATAGCAGAAGGGAGTGGTCGACCGCGTCAAATGCTGCTGAAAGATCTAACAGGATCAGGGCGCCCACTCCACCTGCATCCACCAGCCTGGCCATGTCATCCTGGAAGGTGACCAGTACGTTCTCAGTGCCTCTGCCTGGTCGAAAGCCCGACTGAGCAGGATTCAGAAGATAAGAGGATTTAAGAAAAGGAGACAGCAGAGGTGACACCAGTGACTCTAGGAGTTTAGATAAAAGAGGGAGTAGTGAAATTGGATGGACATTAGATAGAACTGTGGGGTCTAAGAATGTTTTTTTCAAAAGGGGTATTACCTTAGCTGCCTTCAATTCCTGCGGTACCAATCCAACCTGGCAGGAGTCATTAATGGCTACTGTAATCTCAGAAAGGAGATCCGGGGTGATGTCTTTCATGAGGAAAGTTATCTGCAGCAAGAGAAGTTGTAGTAGCTATCACAGCGATGTTTTGTCAGATGATATCGATATTCGGGATAAAAAATTGTGACAAGGCGTCACATAGCTCTTCAGTAGGAGTAAAATTAGGAGTCAATTTCTCCGACGAGGAGAGAGCCTTAACTGCAGAAAAAAGGGCCATAGGCTGACAAAGAGGATTCAATCTTGGTAGTATTGTATAGAGCTTTAGTTGTTTTGATGGTAGCAGAGTGAGCTCTTGAACAGGCTTTGTATTGCATTTTTTGGGCATGGTCAGTACTCTGCCATTTAGGTTCAGCCTGTCTCAATTTGAGACAGGCGTCCCTCAAGAGGTCCGTAAACCAAAGTTCAGATGGCAGCCTATGAGACTGGACCAGGAGTAAGGGGGCAGCCATATTAGCAGCCTCTAAAAATGACTGTTAAAGAAGGGACAGTGAGGTCACTGTGGCAGTACAGCATTTGGCACAGATCGAGGTAACCATTCTTTGTGTGTCTGCAGTAGGACAGGAAGGCTGCCAGATTTTACCCACTGGGATCTTGGTTGGTTTTCCCACAGCTTTCAGCATACAAGAGACTAGGAAGTGATCTGACCACAGTATAGGTTCAATAGACTAGATAGTCAAGAATGATTCTTTAGCAAAGATCACATCCAGCATGTTGCCTAGCTTATGTGTGGGGCTTTTAACATGTTGATAGAGTTCAAGATCTGACAAGCTATCAACAAACAGTTCAAGAACTGGGCAGATTACATTTCAAGTTGAAATCACACAACACCACCAGATGAGTATATTGCACCTGAAGATTGGCCAATAAATCAAGGAATCGGTCGAGAAAGATACTTTGAGAGCCAGCGGGGCGATATATAAGGAGAAAATGGCAGTTGCTTGTCTGTGAAATAACACATCTAAAAAGAAGAGCCTCCATGGATGAGCACACACAGCAGCAGCAAGGTGCAGGGGGATGTCATGGAGAGACACAAGTGGTAAATGACATTGGCACGCTGGCAGTCTTTAAGGGGAGAGTGCAGGTGAGAGCACAGCAATAGTGAGGCTAACAAGAGTTCCCGGGGCACCAGCCATGATCAGAGGTTACTGAGCTAGCTAGGTGGTTACCAGTGACTCGGTCCAAAATTGCTAATGAAGGTACTTTACATGGGGGTTTACCAGTAAAGGGACACTCCCATACATTATTTCTTTATTCAACTATGAGGCAACCACCTTTGGGAACAAGAAATGGTGCAGCAGAACTCATGTTATATGTTAGTATGCTTTTGATTGTATGCGACTGATTATCAGCAAGGTAAGCTGCACTATTTTGCTACTGAAAAGCTAAAATAAGTTGTTGTTTAGCGTAAAGCTTTTTGAAGCCTTTGCACTCCATTTGAGGTAATAATGTCTCATTCGGATTTACCACGTTATAACTTGAGACGTATATTGAGCGTGGAAGCAGACACCAGGAGCATGATAGGCTCAGTAGTGGCCACCTAATTAAAGGAAAGTGTTGGCCCTGTTTTGGGTGGCAGACCGGATTCCTCCAACACCACCAGGGAGTGAACAAAAGGAACAGACACGTCACTGGCTGTGAAAATTACAAACCCTTTGTCAGCAGCAGTTACAGCTCATGTCCCAAAACATTTTCCAGGGATCTTACTCTCGCAGAATACCATCAGAATACCATCAGAATACCATCTCTGTGCAGTCATTGGAGAAGAGTGGTATGCCACTGAAAGAGATAGAAGATGTGCTATAGCCTTGAAAATGAGGCAGGTGATCTGATTTTAAGATCTCTCTGAATTACCTCTGCCCTATTTGACATTTCCTCCCCGCACATACAACACACAGTTTGCAAGCCAACATTTAAGGTACAGAACATATCTGCACATTCAACATTAACTTCATGCTCTAATATGGCTTTCATGCACATGGCCTTTAACGGCCTGCCAGTCCGAGCTAAAGCAAGCCCGAGCGAAGCAAGGGCCTTAGCTCGAGCTGTGGGCCATTAAAGGCCATGTCCGCTCTCCTGGCAGGGCATGAAAGCCACATGTTCCGCGGGGTTCGTCCGGGTGCGAATGGCATTCACAATTTTTCATCGGGTGATGTGCGCTGCTAGCGCAGCCAATCTCCCGATACAAAATGAAAAAAAAAGATGTCCACTGGCATATGGAAAAGGGACTAAGTCCCTTTTCTATGTCTATGGTGGCAGCCAGGCAGGAAAAGCTCTGGTCCCGCAGGCAAGTGGAGGGGGTGGGGAAGCAAAAGGGAGAGGCTCCCTGTTGCCTCCTGTGATGCTGGAAATGCATTGGAGGGACAGGGCCTCCCTGTCCTTGTCCTGTTCTCCTTTTATCATGTGTGTTCTGTGTTATTTTCTGCACAGGAGTCCATGTTGGACTCCTGGCAGTGCAGCTCTTACTCTTTTTGGTTTGGTGAACATACCCTTGGGATACCCTTATGGCACCCATGGGTGGGGGTACAACTCTGTGCCCCTAGTGTATGTTTCTGGGCACCTGTGTGTGGCTCACAGAGCAGGATATGGGCTGGTGCCAGCTCCATGCTGAATTTGACTGGTGCCCTGAGTATCCTCCATTTTGTGATACCCAGGCCCTGCCATTGGAATCAGTTGATTCCTGATAGGAGACAATATGGCCCCTGTTGCCTCTTGCTTTCTATTGCCTGTTAAATTGTTTTCCCAAAGTCCTGGAAAGCCCTGACTCTGTCCCTTCCCCCTGACTGGCTGTTAGGTGGAAGTTCCATATATGGTATTGTGGGGGAAGTCCAGCCCAGACTGGCTGGAGCCTTCCCAATGAGTGTATGTTGGGGGTACACCCTTGGGGTGGGACCTGTGTGAATGGAGTGTGTGACCAATATGCACTTCATGTTATGGGTGTCTAGTTTCTGGTATATAACACAATGACTGAGACAGCCCTGCCTGAAACTGATGGGAATGCAGTGTGGATTGCTGAATGGCTGGGTACTTGCCCCAATACTTGTCCCAATACACATTCCTTGTTGTGAGTGTCTGGAGGGAAGTGAATGGCCTGAATGCACTGTGAGCCTGATTGGCTGCTTGCCTGCTGAATGCCCTTCTGAATGATTGGTTGCCTTAGTGTGACCCAGCAGAGTGAACGAGACCGAACAGTATATCTGGGGACCTCTCACTGGTGGAAATTGTTCAAAAGCTGAAGTCGAAACTTGATGCTTAACCTTGAAGTCCAATGGAAGAAGAAGAATTGCTGCTGCTGTCCTTTGCCAATCTGTAAGCTGCTGTGCCTTCAAGGAACTGATCCAAGAGAGGACCTGGCTAGGAGACCTCTTCTCGAGCTACAAGGGAACACTCGTACACCAGCTAACCTTCGCCGAAGCACCCTGGAAGCCAGCCTTCGAAAGATTGTCATCCGGAGATGGGGACCGCCGAGGAATCTCAAAGTAAGCACCCAGACATCGAGGCCATCGAAGTCCATTGCCGTCAACCAGGGTTCGGTGGACCGCTGTAACCGCTGGAAGCCCATCGAACCTGTGATGCCCAGAAGCGGGGACAGCTTGACTCTGTGCCACCGACGACCGGAGCCGCAACACTCCATTGCCTAAGAACACTTTGACTCCCTTGCTCATCACCGATGACCGCTTTGTCCCGCCGGAGAAAGTCAAGGGTGCTGACTAACCGAGGAGAATCTGCCAGTGGGTTTTCCCACCACCCGAAGACCACAAAGACGCTGAGGACGGACCCGACGCCCTTGCTGGGCCAAAGTTCTTCATTGACTCTTTGCAGCAACAAACTATTGTCGTCGAGGTGCACTGCACACCTCATATTCGCAGGACGTCCACGACCAATCGTCGACGAGCACCGCCAGAAAGCTGCTGCCTCAACGCCATCAAACCCTTTCATCGAGGACTCTCGACATGAAGTTTCACCTTCTTTGAGGACTATCGACGATCAGTGGCTCCTGCCTTAAAGGGGGTCACTCAAGAAGGATCTGTCGACGACCCATCAAAGGAATCTGCTATACCAGGTACATTGGGGTGGTAGAACAATTATAGAAGGAAATAAGACTCTGCTAAGACAATATATGGACTGGGTTTGTTTATTATCTTATTTGCAGGTTGCCCAGGAGGGGGGAATCTTCACACAGAACTGTGCCGAGTGGTAAGGGCCCAGTATTCTTCCAATTGCTTGAACTTGTTTTTCTCCTTAAGTCTATTGTTGGTTCACTTTATTAATTGATTTGTATGCCATTGGAAATTGTCTGCAGTTGATGCATTTTAATGGGATCAAGGAAGTAATTGTGGTACCACATAGAGCCTGTGTATATTTATCATTTTAGAATTGCCTGAGCACAAAGAGTGTTAGTTAGTAGCGACCGCAAATAGCGACCATGACACTCTGGTAACGTCCATGCAGTTGTCTCAAAAACTGGAAACCTCGATTCTGAACCAAGTAATGGAGGTAAATAATGGGCGAAACAGGCTCAGAGTAAATGAACAACAAATAAGCCAATTGACCAATGACTTCCAAAAGCTGGAAAAATGTGCCCGAGAAGCGGTTAATTATATAGCACTCTTACTCTGTCAAAAGGCGAGGTTGCTTTTAAAGATACAAACTACAAAAATACACACTCATGAATGGAGTTATGAGGGTAAACGAGGGAAAAAAAAGAAACAATTTCAACTGCACCGGAGGAAGCTGCTGTAAGGTGGGATATTGATGAGACTGCGGATGAGATAAGTGATGCAATTGCAAAGCTAAATAACTCGACAGCTGCTGGGCCTGATGGTGTAACCAATGTGATGCTCAAGGCACACAAATATGAGTGGTCCATTTTCATCGCAAAGTTGTTCTCTAGAATTGCAGATCTTGGGATAATACCATCTTCTTGGACGACAGCGATAATTGTTCCGATCTTCAAGAAGGGTAATCGGGCTGATCCAGCCAACTATAGCCCGATTGCCCTTCTTGATAAAATTGGCAAGTTATTCGCTACTTTCTTGCAGCAGAAATAAACAACTTGGGCAGTCAAGAAAGGAATATCTTACTGTCGTCAGACTGGCTTTACAAAGGGTGTTGGGACTGAAATCAACTCTATGTTGGTAAACTTGTTAAAACTGGAAGCTTTAGAAAAAAGGACAAACTTTTTTTTGGCATTTATAGATACGCAGCAAGCCTTTGACACTATAAATCGTGAGTTGCTGAGGCAGAAATTCAAAAACGGACTGCCCGGAAAATCTTTTACAGCCAATTAAAGCACTCCACACAATGACATCAATCAGAATAAGGACAAATGAAAAAGGAGAACTATCAGAGGCAATCAAGACGTACAAAGGGGAAAAAAAGGGCTGCCCCATTGCCGCATGTCTATTCAAGCTGTTCATTGCAGATGTGCCTGTGGCTCTAAATGAAGTAAAGTGCTTCCCTCCAAAAAATAATGGACATCACATTAGTTGTATAACTTCTGCTGATGACTTAGTTCTGGTCGATTCCACCCAGATAGGGCTGCAACGATTGCTCTTCAAACTGCAGTCCTACATGAATGACAATGAACTAAAAATAAATGTCAAAAAAACAAAAATCATGAGATTTGGTTCAACAAAAGGAAGAAAAAATAAAAACTTCTGCTAGAAGATTGATAATGAAGTGATCGAAGAAATTGCTGAAATTCGATACCTAGGCGTAATGATTAATAAATCCATAAGAGAATGGAGCTGGGTGCAAGATATTGTTCGGCGTATGAGAACTCTGGCATTACAAGGCGCCGCACTCCACAGTTTATATGGAAAATTTACCCTAAATCCAGTACGGATCTTCTACTTACAAAAAGTAATACCTTCTATAACCTTTGGAGCTGAAGCAGCGTGGAATTTAGATCATAGAATTTGGTCTCAACTGGAAGGGACTTTTTGGAAACGAGTACTAAGGCTGCCAAAACATATATCAATGACAATCATCAGACATGAGCTGGCAATAGATGAACTGTATGTAACTGTTATTTGGAAATCCATGGCACTTTTAAGGTATATGACTATGCCAAAGCCAGTCCGGCTTATGAAAAACTTGCTCCGATTGACTCCCGTCCGTATGCTGGCTTACTAATGCTATGGTTCCAACGGTTAAAAGCGATCCTACAAGCAGCCGACATACCAATGGAGACCCTGTTGATGCAGCCACAAATTGCGAAAAGAAAGTTAAAACAGTGGGCATGGATCCAAAACTTGGCCAAGTTCGAACGATTAGCAACAGCACCAAAGCTTGGTCCAACAATGAACAAACTGAATAAAATGCCTTCGTACCTACTACAATTTCCGACACAACATCATTGCAATGGTTTTCTTCGATTGCGATTGAATGCCGTCAAATCTAAAGAAATGTTGATGATGAGACACGACCAGGATACAAAGGACGACTGCTGTAGATTCTGTTTGGGTGAAACAGAATCTATACAACATCTAATAACAGAATGCCCGTTGCTTAAAGATCAGCGATCACTCCATCTTGGTAAATATGCATCAACGAATATGAATATAGACAAATGGTGGCTTTGTATTTTAAGTGGGAGTTCGGTGCATCTAACAGGTTTAGTTATAAACTTTATGGACAAAATTCTGAACTAAAAAATTGAAAAAATTGGCCAACTCTAAATAGTATATTAGATTTGAAATGCTTTGAATTTAGAGTAAATGGGATAAATGAAAGTAATGGAAGAGAAAAGTTGCAATAAAAGTTTGTTATAAACTATATGTTACAGTAAAACAAAAAGTGTTATTGTATGTGTACATAATCAAAGCCTTATTTATATAAAGAACTGTGTTATCCCTAACACAGTGTGTGGACATTCCTTTGTCGGGGCTTGGGGACTACACTGTACTTAAGAACAAGCCTGCATCACCTCCTGAGAGCTTAAGCCTTGATTGCTCGTCCATAGCTATCGTAATAGAGGATCTTGGCTGGTGTGCTCTGTGCTTCTACTCTGCCATATAGAGGGCAGCAGTACAGATAACCCCCCTCCAGTCTTTACACTTCCCCCAATGAAAAAAAGGAAAAAATAAAAGCGACATCTGGGGATGGGCTACGGGTGGCTGGGATAGTGGCCAGGGATTGTGCATTCTTGTCCGCTGTTTCAGCCACCTGATTGGCTGAGCGCCCTTCCGCGGGTGCAAATGAAATATTGGGCAAAGACCCTGGAAAACCTATGGAAGATATGTTGATGGTTAACATATCACTTACTGCTTTATATGGCATTCTGCAGTCGTTTGTCAGGCTTTATGACGCAAACCAAGAGGAAGTAAAGTCTCACAGAGAAATATTGAAGGATATTTTGCTTTACCTTCAGCACTCAATTCCTAGGCGAAACACAGATCTTAAATGACTGATTTTTTAAAAAAGGTAGCAGGCGCCCCCCTCCAGAAAGAACATGGCATGATAACCTGTTCTGTGGATTTTTCCCACTTTGAGAGTTTGAAGCCATCGCGTTTTGCTTACTTTAACTTTCACAGATGGGAAATATATATTTGCATATCAGTCTTTGTCCCGCCCACACGGGCAGTCCAACACTGAAATGCTATGGCAATTCCCTTCGGAACAAGAGTACCAACAGCAACCCCATACAAGTGTTTCAGCCTTGTTGGGCCTCATCAGTGAGGTGGTGCTGTGCCTCTCTGAGCACAGTGACCAGAGTCCATGTCTGGGGTCTTGGATGGTACATTACCAAGATGAGCAAATGGTGTTGTGTTAGAAGTAGCCCCCCTTGATTTTGCGTCCTGCATTGCTGCATCCTGCGGCCAGTGTTGCTGCGCTTTGCAGCACCCCTTGCAGGGATTCTGACCATCGCTGCACAGTCTCTGGCTTCTTGCTGCTCCGTGGTGCTTCTTCCTCTGAGGTCTGGAGGCCGCCATCACTGTAGGTAAGAAGGGGTAAGAATGTCTGCATTCGGGCACCTGTGCAGGGTTGGAGGGTCCCTCCCACCACCCCGGCAGGGCCACAACGCTGGCCCTGTCACACACATGAGGAATTGTGAAAGACTATAATCCATGAAAAAGGTCAGTTTGACTTCTTGCTACTACACAGAATAGGTGAATGAAGCAGTCAGTAAATGCTATGCTCTACTTTTCATCAATTACAGAATTTCTGGTTCTTTTGAAGGTGGGTATTATTACCTGAAACATTTTGGGCTATTATTAATATAATTTAAAGCATTATAGGACAGCTTAGTGAGCCTTACGAGTAGACCATGTAGGTCACACTGGTGTGCACTGATACGTACTACCAAGATTCTCAGTGGTGTACTGTGCTTATTATAAGGTTTTGTGCAATTCCGTAATGGGTTTCCTTCCCACAACCATTTTGTGGAATATTAGTATACAAGGCTTCTACATCCACTGTCAATAGAACCCCGTCAATGGTCTCAAATTATATCTGCTATAAGAGGTTTAACAATGCTCCTGTGTGTTAGAAACCGGTCAACCTGTTCTCTTGGCATAAACTGCATAGAGAAAAAAAGGTTTGAAACTCACCCTGATTCCAGGGACTGTAGAACCCCCGAGTAGCAGAGTAAGGCCTTTATGTACTTTGGGGACGCTAATACATGTGATAACCACGGTGGTAGGAATTCGCCTTCTTTATATAAGATGTAAGAGTTTCTTCAACTATAGAGTGGAACGCCTCCATGGGATCTGTCCCAATAGGGCGGTAGCTGTTCCCATCAATTATATGCCAGTTCACCACAGTATCATAATCACAGGTTTAATGCAAATGCATTTGCTTTTCCCCTGGCCCCCAGACTTCAGGTATGTCAATAGTCTTCTCTACATAACCATTTTTACTAAGTCTTTATTCACTTTACTGTAGCAAAAATTGTTTAGCTATTCTTCAGCATTTTTTTAGAGCCCTCCACAGAATAATCATGTACTTACTTGGGTTGCCATGGCAGGTTAGGGGTTATGGGGGCTATGCCCCATACTTGCAGGGGGGCCTACCAAAGGGCTGGTGGCGCTGAGGGACCTATGAGGAGAAGGCCAACAGGCATGGGCCCCATAATGAAAGGGAGCCCCGGGAAAGATGGATTTAGCAAACCAAGCTATTGCCCATATATCATGGCAACTTTGGGATCAAGAGTCATCATATAAAGCTTGCTATTTAGGCTAAAATCCTAACAGTGAGCAGAGGGCAGTAAGAGTGATGCACTACCATCCCTGCTAAAAAAAGCCAGGCAAGAATCAGCAGTATGACTGATAAAATGGTAGGTCTGTACACACTAAAAGAAATCAAAACAATCAATCATAAAAGGATATTTAAAAGAAAAAAGATGGCAATGAAATGATAAAATCTAATTCATTGATCATAAAACAAGTAGGGACACTGACTAGCTTGGAAAAATTAAAGATCGATAATGTGTGAACGTTTCATAATATTCCTGAAAAATAATATCTCAATAAATAATATACACCCAATATTTTATAGAGATCTGCAATAAGAAATCAGTAAATTGTTCTAAGAAATCAGTGCATTGTTTAGGACGGCAACAGATTCAATGCAAAGGATACAGAACTTCAGTAAACTATGATAAGGAAATGGATAACAGCCTGAAAAAGTTAATGACAACAGATGGCAAGACCCTGCAAGTAAGAGTAGTTTATTAAACGACTGCTAGGCCACTGCTCTTTTTAATTATGAACAAATAATAAAGAATTATATCCAATAACTCAACAAAATAAGTAGTCGAATTGTATGAAAATCAGGTTTCAGTTGAAATAAATTGTAAATCTATATGCGAAAATACAATTGCATTAGAGATTTCATTAGTACGAGTTTGCATATTGCGCTTTCGAGGATTTGTTGAGTATTTAAAGGTAAACATATAGCAAGTTGAGATAGTTATGGTGAAAACGGCAAAGGAAGAGAGCTTGTCTGATAGGGAAAGAGCCGATTGGGGTTTGCCTGGAAAAAGTTGAAGGATATTCTCCTTAAGAAGGCCTTTCCCAGAGGAAGCTGAACGCAGAAGTCTTTCCCAAATCAGAACCAGATTACCGGAGAGGGCATGGATGTGCCCAGAGCTATTTATGTCCCCATCTGTCCTTGGCCTTTAAAAGACAAACCAAAGGTGAGTACAAGAGCCCTACTGCATGTAGGTGCATGCCCAAGAAAGAATTTAATTCCAGATAGCAATTGATAGTATCTATATGCACTGTATCTATCCTCCTCTATCCAACTCTACAGCCTTCTCAAAATCTCTGCTAAGCCTCCTCGACTACCCTTGTGGCTCCATGCCCTCTCTGTGCTTCCTCACGCTTCCGCTCAATCTCTCTTCTTGCCCTAATTGCATGGGATTCTCTTCCCCTGGAATTGGTCAAAACCAAACTAAAATCCTATCTCCTCACCGCTGAGTTACCCTTTTAACCTACCTCTCATCTGCCGACCAGCCAACATTTTCCCCTAATCTCTAACCTTTCTCTGTCCCTCACTTCCTCCGCCTACACTCTAGCACTTCACCTTTCATGGTCACATCCAGAGCACATCTGAACGTACTGCCTACATGCACTTAAAAATGGCCAATGTTGGTTGTCATTAATCTATGAATGTCCACTTGTAATGACCCCGGTGACTGTTCCATTTACTCCCCTCCACAACATGGTCAGAATATCCCTCAAACTCACCCCATTTTAAGAAGCTCACTACATCCTGTCAAGTCTGATTTCTTATCTATTGTACATCCTTCGTGATCAGAAGAGCATTGTCCCCCATGTATATAAAAGTATTTTGAGGGGAACACTTTTCACAAGCTCTGCCACTAAATGGGGACAGGGCCTGTAGATGAACCTCTGTGGAACCCTATTTAAAATAGTATACCGAATAATCTATAACTGTGCAGGGTAAATTAGTCTCTGAAAGTAGCAAAGTATTAATTAATTCCCTTAGTTTTCACAGGAGAATATCATATCTGGATTTGTAAACATGGTGTACAATGCGACTCACAGATTTGCAGCGACTAATACGGCTTCTTGACCTGTGAAAACCACAGTTTACATCAAAGAAAAATCCTGGATAGAGTTTTCTACCCCTCAAAGTGGAAAAGGAAGGAGGTTATTTCCTCCCCTTCATTCTCACGAAAATAACTTCCATTTCAATAACCAACATTTTTTTCCAAATACCATTGCACAGCAAAAGAAAGATTCTGCCTTAAGTGGACTCCTAATGCCAAGCAAAGTCTTTTTGCGGTTTGCTTTTCTACTTCAATTTTTATAATTTCATGCTTTTGAAACCCTTTAATACATCAAGATCTCCTAAATAAAAGCTTCTGCTGTGGACCCAAACCGTAAGAATAAATAGTCAAGTTAACCCTATCAAAACATCTTGTATCTATGTTCAAACTAGAAGTCAATGGTGTTTAACATTTTAAAGTTATATCCACCCTATGAATAGGTCATATGTGACCCCAATTTTTATCTCTGATGCTACTTGTCAATGGTGTCAGAGAAAATTATATGAATTGCATTGTTGTAAAGTTTATACTTTGAGTGGTTTTGTGTTTTCTGTTCTCTATATCCGATGACAATTTGAAGGTTTATATTGGAGAGGAGTTTACTCTTTTGTTTAAAAGAGTTATTCTGATTTGCTTTTATAAGTAGAGAGGTCTTTGTGAATTGTGAATATGAACATTAGCCAGGCAATAGCAGGAAGGTTGCATTTCTTTTCTGTAGATAAGTTTACTGAATGTATGTTTAATGTTGTAGGTGACTTCCCCAGCACTGAAATTTAGAAGACTATTTAATTTTCTTGATTTACATTAGATTCTATGTATTCGCTTTTAGGAAAGGAAGTAATTTCTGAGAATTGTTCTCCTATTAACAAATGTGCAGCATATTGTGTAGAACAAATTAGTGACCTGGATTTAACACAAGTAATCCTGTTCGCTGACCCTCAAAAATGTAATTAGCGGATGTGTTGAGGGATTGGATAACTATGCGAGAAACAGCTGGGAAATCTATTGTGCATTCCTAGTTGAGTTTAATACATAAAAGAGCTGGCGTTGCTGAACCGTATGTCTTAAAATGATTTCCTGGTTTGGCTCATCAAAATGATTATATGCAATTGTGCTTAAATGTATTGGAAACCAATGAAATGATATGCATTCATAGTAAACTCCCCAAGGAATTTGCCTATTGCAAAAATTTGACGGTAAAGGAAGACTTGAAACATTTGCTGTTAGAATGTGCTGAACTAATGTCACAACTTGTAACTATTTTTGGCAACTTTGGGAATAACCTGGTCTGATTGATGTGGAAAGTCTATAGTTAAGAATGTTGGGGAAAAAATCTATCTCGCTGATACTAGCAATTGTTGTATTTTTGAGGTTATTCAACCATGTTAAATATTTAACATTGAGGATTCATTTTTTTTTATCCATGGATCTTAAATGAATCAAGCAGGTTTTTTAAAAATTGTTTTATTGTTTATGATCAAAATAAAACCTTTACAAAAATAAGAAGCAGTTATATGTGCAATTTTAAGTACATGAGTCTAAAACATTTAAACATTTAAATTACATTTGTGGTAAAAATACTTATTAATAATCATTTCCTTGTCAATGAATACTTCAATTACAGGTCATCATCACTACATACATGTTAATTCCTTGGATGGTAAAAAGGCACAATACAGAGCTTCCTCATGTAAGGGCTCTACATGTTACTGTGGGCTTGAATAGCTGCTCTCTGCATTAAAACTGATAAGCACAGTATTTCACATACAAACAGTATCACATCACAAGCCCATCACACAAGGTGCTAAAATACTTGAGTACGTGCGACTCATGAACCACCATATGACACGTCTACCCCTTCACAAGTAGTTACAAACCCAACACTAATTCGGCTTCTATGATTTTTAATAACTGTACCAGAGCGAAAGTCAGAAGCTTATAGTTGCCTACCATCATTCTTGCCCATAGAAATTCAAGAGAATCCTCGAAATAGATATTAATGAATTTGAGCAAGAGATTTGTTCTTGCCACCCTGAAATGAGGGCATTCAACCACTAAGTGCTTGAGTGTTTCTATTGGTGCTTCGCATATCTGGAAGCGACATTTCTCCTTTTAGTCACTGCTTTTGCCACTTCCCCAATGCCTACACCTTTCCCGGGTATGGAATTGGTTGAATTTGAAGCGCATTTAGTACATGCAAGTATGCATTCAGGGGAAGATACTTATGTAAGTGCAACATGGCACTGTTTTCCGAGTATACTTTGCATATTCTCTGAATGTGCTATAATCGTTGAGCTGTGCTAAGGTGCGACTACAGTCCCTTTTAAATTGTTTTTTTTTTCACGTATGCCAGTCTAGTACATAAGTTGGTATTTGTCACCGCTAATTCAACAAGCAGACCCTGCATTCTCCTCTGATATTGGGGAAGGGAGCCAACTCCTTTTGCCTGTAACACTTGTTGCAGGTCCTGATAAAGGGAGTTATTCGGTGGATCTAAAATTTTAGAGTAGTTAGATGAGGCTCACCATTCTGCTCTACAAGACAGTGTGATTAATCCAAAATTGTGTTGAATTACACAGTTTGGGATAGATAGGGCAAGATGTAATGCATTGTTTATCAGACGCCCCTGTAGACTATCGAGTTGTTTATTAAGATCGAACAAACGCATGTCGAGTGCATAAAGCAAAACAGCTTCAACTTTAAGGAGGAACAAATCACAGAGCGGGATTAAGGAGAATTTGGAGTACTTGGCAAACACACCTTCAGCTGACATAGTAGGGGTCTAGCTTTCAGATTCAACCTGTCACTCCAGATTTTAATGGAGGAAGCATTACTTATGAAATAACCGAGTTAATGATCTCAGACGTTTGAGAGATATAAACCCCCAATCTTCAATTTATATTGCTTTAACTTTTTCCCTGCATTAAATACCATCATACTTGTCTTTGTTGCATTTGGACTAAGATTGTGGAGATGTGCACATTTCTCGAAAAGATGCAGTTTCGCTTGTAGCCCTGATGGAGTCAAATCAAACAAGATGTCATCTGCAAAGGCTAACCAGTGCAGATGCAAGCTACCAATTTTCACCTTAAACATTCCTGCATCTTGCCACTGGTGGTCTAAATCGCACAAATAAAAGTTGAATAGCATGGCCGCTAAGTTGCACCCCTGCTTTAGTCCCAAATACGTCCTAACAGGTTTGGTATATGCACCTTCTCTTGTTACCCTCACCTTGTAAGCAGTATGATTATGGAGCAATGCAATCCAAAAAGTCAAGGCAGCTGGGATACCTAGTTTACCCATTTTAACCCATAACAAGTTTCTTACAACTGTGTCAAACGCTGCAGACATGTCAATACATGCCATATACACAGGACAAGCAGTGTTCTTTTTGGTGCCAGCTAGTATAAGCGACATGACAGTTGCGTTTAGCACAGTACTCATGCCTCTCCTAATCCTGTTTGAGATTTGAAAGGATGTTATGGAGATCAATGTATTTCTCCAAATCGTGCAATATCAAGATAGCAAAAATGTTTGCAACAGCATCTATTAAAGAAATGAGACGGTCATTCTCAGGGTTCGTAGGGTCACCCTTTTTAAAGATTGGTACTATTATCGAGGTCCCCCACTGCTCCGGAATATTACAGGTCAACAAGATTAGATCATATGTAATTTTGAGGATTGCAGCCTATAAACCAGGGTCCGCCTTATACACACAGGGCAGGATGCCATCCGGCCCCGGTGCTTTCGAGTCCTTCAACTTGCTAATGGCCCACTCAAAATCATGAATTGACCAATTGAAGAATTGCATATCCAAACCCTGGGACAGCTGATAATTAAGAGCTGAAAAGCGTGAAGGAAGTTGCTACTTCATGGCTATATGCCTTTCCCAAATGTCGGCAGGTATGGTATTTGCCGGACTTTCCTTGCCATGGAAATTAGGCTGGCGAATCGCTCCCCAGATAGAGCTTGTATCACGATTACAGATTGATCTGACGAGTTCACAATTTTCTTTATTAAACCTCAAAATCTGGAGTGCTCTAAGTTTGTTCTTATAAATTTGCAAAATACGTTTTTTCCAAATAGAAGTACTGTAAATTACTCACATGATCCTTTTTCAATGTTCTCACTTCCTTGTTCTTTGTGCATTTGAGCAGCTTTACACTGTGGTCATACGCATGATCCATCACTTGTACTCTAATTTTCTGTTTGCTAAGAAGAAATGCTACAGCATCCCTGACAATATCAGCAATGATCGCCTCTCTTAGATATGAAGGCAGGCAGGGTTGCAAGATCTGATCATCAATTCTATTTAACTCATGAGACACCAGCCGAGCTAATTGATGACATATTGCTGGGTTCCATCTAAGGGCAATATTCCCACGCTCGTTTTCGGGTAATTGTAACAACTCATCAACAGCGTGGTTTGAGTACAATATACCAGTAGATAACCGTATAGGAGCATGATCACCAAAAGTAATTGCGTGAATGCTCACTGAGTCTACTTGATGAGCAAGAGTTAGTGACACCCCCAAAAAAAATCAATCATGGATGATACCGCCCTCCCGGCTCCAGGTGTAGTTGAGACCAGTGTCTGCACATTTTACAAATCTCAAATCCCAATCCTCAAAGTAAGCCACCCATCTCTGCCCTCTCAACCTAGCTCTCTTCTCATATTCCGATTGGTCTTGATCTACAATAACACAACTAACGTGGCACATTGCATTGAAATCGCCACCAATAATGATTTCATAATTAGGGTCATGTATAAATGCCTTCTCTAGACAGTTATCGATCTCATCGAACATATCATCTATGGCTAGTTTTTGTGGATTCCAATATAAGGTAATCAGCAATAGTGGTTTACATATGTTTACTTTAAGCTTCAACTCAACAGCTAAGATATGTTCAGATACATGCGTTTGGTGGTACAATTCATGTTGATATTAATGGCAATTGCTTTGGTTTAGTTGCTTAGGGGCAAAAGGTACAAAAACCCTGCAGCACTAATTGATCGGTTTTCATAGTTTCCTGAAGTAAAATTACATTCATGGGTTGAAAGAGAGGAAGGGAAGCCAGCCACTTAAAGAGATTGTGGTACCCACATAAATTCCATGATAAAATAACAAGCTCTTTCTGCTGTTGTAGCTAGTACGAATTCCTATCTGTTTTAATCTTAAAAATTGTTCTCAGTAAGGGAGGGTGCTGTTGAGCAGCCTGGAAATGGCCACCTAGCTCCAGAGCTCCGCGCGGGGCCAACTTATATCTGTCCACATTAGCGGTTTCTACCAATTTCTGCCCTCTGCTCCAACCGCGGTGTGCAGCGGACATATGTAGGAGTGACTGGCCCCAACCAGGACTGAAATCGGACAACGTGTGCCATGCCGCGGCTGGTTGAATTCTCCCCTGCGTGTGGGCCTTGCTGTCGGCCAGTGCTGAATCCCCACCTCGGCGGCGCTGCGGGCGGTGCTTGGAGCCGCTGGGTCCCTATACCTGCCGGGGCTTGCTACTCAACTCAATATCTTTATGTGCGAACGCTGGAGCAGTCGCCAGCAGCGGGCAGGGACTGCGCCCCTCTGGTGCTGCGGCCTGCGGCTAGGGCCAACCTACTGCTGCTGGTCTGCCGTGGCCGCAGACCCGGCCCTCTTCGTCGCACCCTAGCTGAGTGATCCCTGGGCAGCGGTCCGCCCATACTGTCTCCTCATCCCCCAGCCCTCATCAGACCTCTACCCCGCAAGGGTGAACTTCTTGACTGTGCCCGCTCCTCTTCCGGCATCTGAGCCTTCTACGGCGCGCGCTTCTGAAGCCCGGTAGCTGCACCGACCTTCCTCCGCTGGAGCCAACACAGGTGAGCAGCTGGGGGGTGACCGCTTCTGCGTGCTGCCTATGAGTGCCTGGCCTCGCTGGCACCCCCTGCTTACTCTGGTCCCCCCTGGTGCCCCTGCGCCCTGCTGCATGACACCCTCATCCTACACCTGGGCTATAACATGGCCAGACACTGCCCTGCACAGTGCTCCCCACCCATGTGCAGGAGCCCTTCTGAATTGGGATATTAACATCTGATATAGACTGATAAATCCCAATACGGCTGCCTGCTATTGTCTAGATCTTGCCCTTCCACAGTCCTCAATCCCATTGTGCTCCGGAACCCTGGAGTGAGACCCTCAGGCGCTTGCCAACCACATCCTCCTATAACCCCGCTTTGAGTGGGTGAACTGGTCACATACACATCCCCCCTCTGTCGCCGTTGCCTGCTTCACTCCCATCCCATCAGCTTTTACACATTCGGCGCTGGAGCCTGTGCGGGCCGCCCCATGACAGTGGGGGTCCTGCCTTCACTTCAGCTGCGGACCCCCACGGCTACGCTGAGGCTCCCTCTCTGAACCTCCACCCTGATCACCTACTAGCCCCTGGCATACCCAGTGTGCAATATCGGCTCTAAACTAAGTTGCAGCTCTTATGCCACCCTCGGGCGCTCTGTCCAGGCAGACCATGTCTAATCGATCTCGTGGCACTACCAAAATAGGAGCAATGGATAAGTTTGCTAAGGCAGCGCCCAGGCCTGAGCCAGGACATGAGTCATCCAATCTGGAGGAGCCAGACTCACGCCCTGGTAAGCCCACCCCTGATCTTACATCAATGATGGTCCATGGCCAAGAACTTCGCCTCCTTTCAGATCACGGAGGCAGAAAACAGAATTGGCGCCAACGAGGACGGAATACATGCCCTCCAGGACACTGTGGCATCCCTGACCCGTGACATGAAGGTCGTGAACGCAAAATGTGATGACTTAGAATCTCGATCTCGCAGGAATAACATTCGAATAATTGGGGTCCTGGAGAATGCCCTCAAGGGCCGTATGGAGCTGGCAGTTGAAAATCTGCTTAAGGAGCTACTTGACAACACCGAATTGTCCCCTTTTTTTTTTTTTTTTACTGTTGAGAGCCCATCGAGTCCTGTCCCCACGGCCCAAGCCCGGAGACTTTCCCAGGCCTGTCATTGCCAGGATTCTCAATTATAGAGACAGGGATCTGATTCTCCTGCACAGTGCTCCCCTCCCATGTGGGGGGAAACGGGAAAAGGGTGAACTACGCCTTGGCCCCCACATGATCAGGATCTTCCCCGATTTTTCTGTGGGGGTGCAACAGGAGAGGCGCCAATTCCTCTGGGTTAAGAAATTATTAAGAGAGCGCAACATTCTCTACGCAACGCTATTCCCGGCGCGACTCAAGTTTACTTATAATGGGAAATTGTACTTTTTCACTGTCCCAGAGGAGGCAGTGAAATTCATAGAGGCACAGATACTGCTTCATGCCCCAGCAGAGGACCACATGGATAATGACTGACAATGGCTCGCTCAGTCGCCGTATCCTCTACACTGGTTTATTGAAGCTCGTTCATTAGTGGGATGATGGTATTGCCTGCCGCACTGGCTCATCAATGTCAAATTGTTTGGTTTCAGGAGCTATAGTGCATTAGCTGACAACTTCTTTTCTGTCACATCCAAACTACCTCCTCATGGGGCTCCATGAATTGCAGGTCTATGTTTATGTCTATGACTTGATTCCTTGCTCTTATACGGTTTAGATCTGCTTGACCAACTTATTCATACTGTCCTTGGCAGAATCAAAGTGTTTGACCGTTATATACACCGCTGATTTATGTACCACCATTGCTCCTAATTTGTTGGCCGCGCAGCAACAGCGCCCCCCTACTGCAATTGCAATGGCTAAGCTAGAAGGGTTATTGAGTGTTGGCCCCTGTTGGGCCCATTAAGTGGCTGGACCGAGTTAGGGTGGGTCCACAGGCAGTGGGAAGAAGGCGGAAAAGGGTGCTGCCGGCGGTGGCTGTGTGGGGAGGGAGGGGGAAGGTATTGCACTGGGGAGTTATTTTGGAAATGGCAGGGGCGGACCAACTTACCACGTTATGTCAGAGCATCTCGAGAGTAACTGCACTAACTGCGTACATATGCCACGACAAATGAGCTGGGATGTACCCTAGACAGGTGTCATGTCCACCACCATAATGTTTTGGAATGGCTGGGGCTTGAGTAACCACACCAAGGCCCGCAAAGTCATGGCCTATGCTCATAGACACGGCAGTAAGATACTGCTGCTACAAGAAACGCACTCTATGGGTCAATTAGCAATGAGCATGGCACCATCATGGGGACCTAACAGATACTACACTTCTTATTACACAGGCCAGAGGCATGCTAACACTGATCCATAAATCCATCAAATTCATACTACATAAGAGCTACATAGATCCCAAAGGCAGATATGTTGTGCTATACTGTACAATAGTAAACAGAGAGTACCTCCTTGTAAACACATACAGTCCCAATGTAGATACCCCTGATTTTGTGGACACGGTGGCCTCTATATTGCTGGGGTATGTGGGTGTTCAGATTATCTGGGGAGGTGATATGAACTTGATACTGGACACTACCCTGGATGGAACGGGAACTTCTCCCAGGCCTCCGTCAAGGGCAGCACGCAGACTACATAATCACAGTGCAGAAGAACAAGTTACTCTCTTACCTGGTAACGTTCTTTTGATGGGATGGTCTGACGACGTATTCCATATCTATGACATGCAATCACCACAGCTGTGCTGCTTCGGGAAATCTTTGGCGTCTGCGTCCTGCGTCGATACGCCACCCTCGAGGACCTCCTCCGACGGCTGACGTCACTGGATGTTATAAGTAGGATGCACGACGCCCGTAGCCTCAGTTGTAGTTTTTTCCCAGAACGTGTGGCACCAGTCTTCTGCCAGTCTGACACACAAAGCCTTGCGGAAATGTAAGCTGCAATCGCACAAGAAATTCTGTAGCGGGGAAGGCAGGGAGGGAGCGATATGGAATACGTCGTCGGACTATCCCATCGAAAGAACGTTACCAGGTAAGAGAGTAACTTGTTCTTCGATGGGATTGGGTCCTCCGACGTATTCCATATCTATGACAGACTCCCAAAGCAGTACCAATGCAAGGAGGTGGGAAAATAATTTAGAAAACAGAAATTTAGAATGCACAATCAAATTGCGGAGTAAAGGACCGCCTTGCCAAAGGCCAGATCCTGCCCACGGATGGAATCGAGGGAGTAGTGACGTACAAAAGTATGTACCGAAGCCCAGGTGGCTGCATCACAGATGTTACGAATAGGAACACCCCTCTGCAGGGCAGTAGAGGCAGCCATACCCCTGGTAGAATGGGCCCGCTAGCCGACCGGTGGGTCCTTACCCGCTAGGGGTGTCACGGTATTAGTTTTATGACGGTACAATAACCTTCTTGCCAAATGACGGTATATCATGGTTATCGCGGTACACCAGGTGGAGTTAACTAATCTTAACAAATATTTTCTAAAAGGTCATAAATTGTCAGATTTATCAACACAAACAAAACCATGCACCCAGGGCCAGAATTGGGCTTTTCAGCATACTTTCCACTGAAATGCCACCCCTTGCTTGCACCAAACACAAACGCACGTGTGGAGAGGAGGGGGAGGTGGGGCCCTGCTGCGACTGGCAAAGCAAACTGAATAGCTTTTCTTAAGTGGTCATTTAGGCTTTTAGCTCCCCCACTGGCTACTGGTGAAGATGAACATGTTGCCATATTGATAATCTGCATGCCACAGATCAATGGAGTCTGATGGTAGTATACGCTTGTGCGCATACACACAACACGCACTCTCTTTTTACGTTACAGACTTTAGTTTACTTCTGGGCCAAAAGGTGTTCAGTAATCACGGACCTGTTACCCTTTGGTATGGCAGCAGGGAATACCCACAGAGATGATTAAATTTCGCAGTGTGACTTATTATATGTAAATTCAATGATAGAACCAGGGAAATCCGCCATTGTCATATGTTTAGAAAACATTATCCATTATAAATATATAAACCCCAAAGCCGCCAACCCAAAGTCCCGGGAGGATAGCTCAGCGGCAACGTGCGTGCCTTGGAAGCAAGACGACACAAAGCAACACAGGTTCGATCCCTGGGTCCGCGCTTAGAAACCTCTAGGTGTTTAAGCACGTTATAAATACATAATATAAATTACGCAACAAAATAAACAAAACCAATTTCTTTAACAGCGCCTCGATGCCCTGGGGCTGTGTGAGCGCTTTAAAAAAAAAAATGTAAATAAAAAAAAGTAAACCCCTTTCCTTTTTGGCACTGTATTTATTCTTCCTATTGCTAACATGTTGATTTTGTGTCAGGCACGTGTGGTTTATGGAATGGCATTAAAAACTGCTCAAACTGAAACTACTTGGTAGACTGCACATCCAACAGTGCAAGACCAAGACTGCGCAGAACTTGCTTACTGCAGCCTTTCCAAATCAGATTGAAAAGCACACTTAACGGTATGAACGGTATACCGGTATAAACAATGTGACGGTTATTATTGTTCAATTAAGTGGTTAACGGTATCTTTAACGGTATACCGTAATACCGTTACAACCCTATTACCCGCCAAGCGGTAACACTCAGAAATAGCCACATTAATCCAGCGAGACAAAGTCTGTTTCGTCACAGCTTGTCCCAAACGCTTTCCAGCGTAACCAATGAAGAGTTGATCGTCCACTCTGACCCGGGACATGCGTAAAATATGAAAGCTTAACGCTCTCCTAGGATCAAGCCTAGGGAGCCTCTCCTCTTCCTTACCAGGATGTGGAGGAGGATAAAACGCCGGAAGAACAACCTTCTGGCCTAAATGAAATTCCGACACCACCTTCGGAAGAAAGGAAGGACAAACTCTAAGGACAACCCTGTCCTTATGAAACACAGTGAAGGGTGGCTTAACTGAAAGTGCATGTAACTCACTCTGCGAGCGGAAGTGACCGCAACCAAAAAATACAGTTTTAAGAGTTAACAGTCTCAAAGGGCATGAATGCAAAGGCTCAAACGGAGCACCCATCAGAAACTTGAGAACAAGGTTCAAATCCCAACCGGGCACCTGGAAAGGTGACGGAGGGAACACATTAGTGAGCCCTTTCAGAAACTGAGAAATTAAAGGAATTTTAAAATAGGAACACTCTTCAGACGAGCGCTTAAATATGGACAGCACCGCCAGGTAACCTTTAACAGTACCCACTTGCAAGCCCCTGTGGGCCAAAGAAAGCAAAAAAGACACAACCATGGGAATGTCACATGCAAAATGATCCACATTCTTAACCCTGCACCAGTCGCAGAACTTACGCTAACGGTACAGGGACTTTGTTGCTGGCCGTCTGGTCGAGAGCAATACCCCCATCACGTCTTCAGGGAGGTCCCAATCCTTATACCTCAACCTTTCAGAAACTAAGCGTGAAGGTTGAGGGATCTGACCTCTGGATGGAGAACCTGACCCCCCTCCAGTGAGAGCAGATCGTCTCGGTAGGGAAGACGACGTGGAGGGCAGATGGACAAGTCGAGAAAGTCCGGGTACCACATCGTCCGGGCCCACGCCGGAGCAATGAGGATCATCCGGGAACCGAACCTCTGTAACCTCCGCAGTACTTGCGGGATGACGGGGCTCGAGGAAACGCGTGTAGCAGTGGGAATGACCACTCCACCATGAATGCGTCTCCTAAGGCTCCTTTTGGAGGAAATTCCCGCGAGCAGAACCTCTCGCACTTCCGGGTTGATACTGAATGCGAAGAGATCCACTTGAGGGGTCCCCCAAAGGGCAGAGATCTCCAGGAGAATCTCCTGAGCCAATTCAGAGAGATGAGAGATCGCGCTCTGCCTGCTCAGAGCGTCCGCCGTCTCGTTTTCGTCTCCGGCCAGATGAACTGCGGAGATCGAAACTTCCTGCTGGATTGGCCAGAACCAGAGCTGCATCGGCTCCCTGCACAGAGGAAGTGACCCTTCCCCTTTTTGTTGAGGTAGTGCATGGCCACCGTGTTGTCCGTCAGGATCAGGACATTCTTCCCTCGCACAGTCGGCAGAAAAGCCTTCAGGGCTAGCCTGACGGCCCTCAGCCCCAACAGATTGATATGGAGTCTGGACTCCGACAGAGACCAACGACCGCTGACTGTCAACTCGTTGGCATGAGCTCCCCATCCGGTGAGGGATGCGTCCGTCACGATCTTCACCTCCGGCCAGGGTAGCCAAAATGGAGCCCCCTTCATCAGATTGTCTTTGACAGCCCACCACAGAAGGTCCTGGGCGACCGAGGACGGCACCTGAACAGGGTCCGACAACCTGCCGGAGGACTGACACCACTGGAGCTTGAGTGCCCATTGCAAAGATCTCATCCGGAACCTGGCCTCTGGCACCAGAAGAATGCAGGATGCCATGAGGCCGAGCAATCTCAAGAACTCGAACGCCGGGAGACTTTGGGCAAGCTGAAACTTGTGCACCATCTGCTGAATGTGATGAGCCCTCACCTGGGGAGGAAAACAATGCCCCAGGGACGTGTCGAGCACAGCTCCGATGTAATGGAGCCTCTGAGTTGGTGTCAAATGGGACTTCTTTAAGTTGAGGGAGAAGCCCAGCTTGTGGAGGGAGTGGCAGGTGACTGACAGATGATCCAGGACTTGCTCGGGAGAGCGCGCCCTTATCAACCAATCGTCCAGGTAGGGTTAGACGTGAATCCCCCCTTTCCTGAGGTGTGCTGCCACCACTACCATGAGCTTGGTGAAGACCCTTGGGGCGGAGGTCAATCCGAACGGCAGGACCCGAAACAAAGTGCGAGTCGGCAACCGCGAACCTCAGGTACTTCTTTTGCTTTGGATGTATCGGCACATGAAAATAAGCGTCCTTGAGGTCGAGAGACACCAACCAGTCCTGAAGTTGAAGGGCCTGGAGGACTTGAGAGAGAGTAACCATTTTGAACTTGTCCTTCCTGAGGAGTTTGTTCAAACCGCGCAAGTCTATGATGGGTCTCAATCCCCGTCTTTCTTGGAAATCAAAAAATAAGGGGAATACCATCCCTTGTTCCTCTCCGCTACAGGCACCAGTTCTATGGCGCCTTTCTCCAGCAGGGATTGAATTTCCTGCGCAAGGAGTGGATCCGGACTCTTCAAAGAGAGATTCCCTGGTGGATTGTCTTGAGGCCTCTGCCGGAAAGGAAGACAGTAGCCGTGGGTTATGATCTCCAGAACCCACACATCTGAAGTAATGGCACGCCACTCTGCAAGATGCTGCGCCAGCCTTCCCCCAACCGGCGAACCATGGAACATGGCCTCATGACTGAGCTGAAGCGGCTGCGGTGTTGCCTGAGGGCAAAGAGGCAACAGCCTGAGCGGCCTTTGCACCTTGTTTTCCACCTCTGGCACTCCTACGGTGGCCTCTTTGACTGGCAGCTCCTCTCACTTTACCAAAGGATGAGTAATAACGAAAGGAACCTCCCCTCCATTGCTGTCCCCTAGGACGAAAAGGCAGAGGTTGGCGAATTGCAGCGCCCAACAACTTCGCTGCAGCTTTGGAGGTCTGCAACCTCTCAAGGCTCTTGTCAGCCTTGCTGCCACAAAGATGTTCCCCATCAAAGGGCATGTTGAAGAGCCGGGCCTGCACATTAGGAGCAAACCCCGACTTCCGCAACCACGCAAACCTGCGTATTATGGTGCTCGCCGCCATGGACCGGCTGACGCAATCTGCCATGTCCAAACCCGACTGAACTGCCTCTCACATGGCATCCTTGCCATCCTGAACCATGGCAAGGAAACCATCCCGTTCGTCCCCTCCGGGAATATGTGCAGCCGCTAAGGAAACACAGTTCCACAGAGTGTGCGTGAAACGTGACAAGACACATACGGAGTTGGCCGCCTGAAGCGCCATACCCGCTGAAGAAAACACTTTCTTTGCTTTGCCGTCAAAAAGCTTGTCGTCCCTATCAGGAGGGATGGTAGGATACGACGCCTGCTTTGCCGGGGCCTTCACATCAAACTCTCCGGAGTGGGGTGCTTGGTCAAGTAGCAGGGGTCGCTACTGGCTGGGCGGTATTTTAGCAGCAAAGACTTGCCCACTGCCGGGAGACTCTCCGGAGCAGTCCAAGCCGCCGCCACCCTCCTCTGTAGAGCCATATGGAACGGCAGTACCTGGTCAGTTGGTGGACCTTGGTCGAGAAAATCCTTAAGGTCATCCTGAAGAAAATCCCCTGGGGGAGCAGACCATCCCAAGTACTCGGTGACCCTAGACATAAGACACCGGTACGAGTCGGCGGCATGAGTGCCAGGCTCAGGCCTACAAAACTCCACCTCCGGAGAGGTGTCCAGCCCACTGGCATCGTGCAGGGACTGCCACAGGGCCTCAATTTGGCTATGGCCTGAGAGAATCTCGTCTGGCACCGGATCAGGAACCATGCCATCATCAGAGCCCGCATCCACCTCTGAAATAAACTCAAGATGGCGTTAAGAAGGCACAGAATGTGGAACAAAGCCCTGCTTGACCTTGGCCGGAGCCTTTCTAGGGGGTTCCACCGAGCCCCGGAGTACCCCCATCGAAACGGCCTTGAAAGGCGCCGAGTGAATCGGCGTTGATGCCGAACGCGGCGCCGACAGCATCAATGGTGTCGACACAGGCCTCCAGGCCGGAGCCACGAGCGTGTCCCTCGACAGCCTGGGCGCCACCTGCGTCGACGTCTTCCTCGAAGACACCACAGGTGCACATGGTCTTGAGCGCGTCGAGGACTGGGACCTGGACCGGGCATGACGAGAACGATTCCACTTGTCCGAACGGGACCTCTCCCGCGAATCGTGCCGACCACCCGAGCCCAAAGGCGTGCAAGCGGTGTCTCCCGACCGATCACAACCGACCCCACTCGGAGGCGCGGACGGACCAGTGCCCTGCAATTCGAGAATCACTAACATTTTCTTCCCGAAGGGAGCCCATTCCTCCGGTGTCACATGCTTGGTGGGATAAGCGACCCGCCGATGGGCGCGGATGAGGACGGGGAAGGCGACCGATGACAGCGCTTCCGGGAGTGCCTCGAATAGGCAGAGTAGTGGCGGGACCGAGACCCACTGGACTTCTGACGACGATGCGGAGAGTCGCCCCTCGAATCGTCCGTCGAAAGCCCTGCAGACCTCGACTTTGGACACCTTACCTACCGACAACTTCTTGCGCTCCCGCAAGGCTTTGGACATGAGCGACTGGCAGTCGACACAGTCATCCGTGTCATGGGCCTCCCCGAGGCACCAGAGGCAGGTGTCTAGCGAGTCCGTCACCGACATCTTGGACCCACAGTCGCCGCACTTTTTAAAGCCCGGACGCGGGGTGGAAAACGAGGTAGACATCTTCACAAAGAATATACTACACAATACGAACAGGTTTGAAGAACCGAGAAAGAACAGAAACTCCAAAGAGTCGAGGCGCGCCGAGATCTCCAAAGCGAACACGTTCACGGAAAAAACGGAACTGAGGCTACGGGCGTCGTGCGTCCTACTTATAACATCCAGTGACGTCGGCCGTCGGAGGAGGTCCTCGAGGGCGGCGTATCGACGTCCTCGACGCAGACGCTGAAGATTTTCCAAAGCAGCACAGCTGTGGTGATTGCATGTCATAGATATGGAATACGTCAGAGGACCCAACCCCCTCGAACTTAACATTCGAGACGCTTGGAGAACATTGCATCCTCAACTGCGTGAATATACCTACTACTCCTCTGTCCATGATAGTTCATCCAGAATTGACCTGTTCCTGGTGTCAAGTGAAGTGATGGGCAGGGTGGAGGGAGTGCAGCTACTGACCCGTATACTATCTGATCACGCCCCAATCACCCTGTCAGTAGAACTGGGTATACCCAAATCAACATTCAGCACATGGCCTTTCAAGTCCACGGCCCTAAGAGACATTGTGTTCAAGGCTGACATCCTGGCGGACATCGAGTCCTTTTTCGAGTGCAATACCCCTCAGGCCACTTCTATCGGGGTCTGCTGGGATGCCGTCAAAGCATATATTAGAGGGATGTCCATATCTAGGGAAGCGGGAGTTCTGAAAACAATACGGGCAGACCTCAGTCGCTCTGAATATAGACTGCGTGAGCTGGAACAGGATTACTTGACAGCAGCTGATCCTGCCAAACTCGCTCTAATCAGCGAAGAAATCCAGACATTCAGTACTCACGCCGCCAGAGAAGTTCAATATTTTAGCCGCCCACAGGCTGCTCGGAAATATGGAGAGGGCGATAGACCCGGAAGAACACTAGCTACTCTAAGAAGGGGGACATGGGGTCAGGCCCAGATTACTTCCATCAAGGACGAACAAGGTGTCCCTCGATGGTCAGACCAGCAGATATTGGCCATCTTCACCGAATTCTACACAAACCTATATTCTCTTCCCCCCGAACATAGTGAACAGCATATGAGGGATCTCCTCGATCAGATACCTACAACGTGTATTTCCTCCTCGACCAGAGACCAGCTGGACACTCCGATCCTGCTCGACGAGATTGTTGGGGCCATCTCAGACCTCCCTAAGGGTAAAGCTCTGGGCCCAGACGGGCTCACGGCCAAATTCTACCAGGAACACGTAGCCATACTAGCCTCCAAACTACTGGAGGCCTGGGATGAGTCGCTTTGCGTGTCAGTCATTCCCCCCGCCTTGCATGAAGCCGTTATAACTGTACTGCTTAAACCGGATGAACCTGGTGACGAATGCGGTTCATACAGGCCCCTTTCCCTCATGAACTTGGACACCAAGATCTTCGCTAAAGTGATAGCGAACTGTTTCCTCCCGATCATGACGCACCTGGTCCGTGAGGATCAAGCAGGCTTTGTACCTGGGAGGTCCACCTCCCATAACATTAGGCAACTGTTCAATGTGATGTCCCGAATTCACTAGGACTCGAATGATATCGCGGTCATGCTGGACACTCAAAAAGCATTCAATATGGTATCATGGAAGTATATGTGGCTGGTACTGGAGACAATGGGCATTGGCCCTAATATGATTGGCTACATTAAACTATTATACACTTCTCCGGTGGCTAGGGTCCGGGTCAATTCCCTGGCATCCAATCTGTTCACACTCATCAGAGGCACACCACAGGGCTGCCCATTCTCCCCGATCCTGTTTGCACTAGCGATAGAGCCAATGGCAGACCACATCAGAGCAAGCCATTCCCATAGGGGAATACGACTGAAGGACACCCCCGAGATTATATGCCTTTACGCAGATGATGTCTTATTATACATTAGGGACGCCAACACCCATCTCGATCCCGTGCTGCGAGACATCACGCGCATAGGCACCTTCACCGGATTCACAATTAACTACTCCAAATCCGAAGTCCTTCTGCTCACTAACACTACCCAACAACCATCCACCGAATACCCACTCCGCTGGTCCTCTGGTGGGATCATATACTTGGGAGTCCAGGTGTCCCTTACCAAGACCACCCTGCTGGAAGATAACTACCTGGAAGCGGCACAACTGGTTGAGTCGAAAATGGCACAATGGCTCTCTCTCCTTTTGTCACTCACCGGGAAGCTTTCCCTCATCAAGATGGTCTTACTTCCCAAGTTGCTATACATCTTTAGTAATGTACCCATCTGGCCCGGGGGTAAATATTTCACGAGACTACACAAGTCATGCACACAGTTCCTATGGCACTCCGGCGCGGTACACAAGAAATTGTTATATATGTCGCTCCATTATGAAAAGGGGGGACTCACCGCCCCCAACCTAACACTATAATGGATGGCGGCACAGGCCCAACATGCCACTCACTGGTACCCTGGTTCCCCAATCCGTCCACACGTTTAGCTGGAAACCCTGGAGGCAGCTGGAGTTAGTATAATGACCCTCATCTTGAATCAGCATTATGTACCCGACTCACCCATCGACCCAGTTGGAACTACTTTAAATGCCTGGGATCGACTACTGAGTGCAACACCAGAACCACTCCCTTACTATAAATGGCTTCCTGTGGGAGATTTCCCTGGGCTGGAACCCACACACGATACAGCCCTGGCTCGGCACTGGGGGGTCCCTAGGCTACCAGGCACTAACAGACTACTATCCCGATGGGAGGTTCATAGACCCACAAACATGGAAGCCAGGCCACTCTGGGTCCGCTCTGGAGACCCTGCAATACTATAGGGTTCATGCTGCATTCCGCACTGCATGGCCCACCTTCCCTAATGAGCCCACGGAAACATCCAGGGATCGCGCACACTGCCATTTCGGGCGGCGCTCGTGGCATTGTCTCCTCATTATATAAGATGCTGTTGGCAGATGCCCCTGTCCAGCCTTCCAGGGCATGCAACGAGTGGGCAGTGGATTTGGGCCTCGTGGTCTCTGACCAATTATGGAAAAAGATGTGCACACACACTAACAAAGTCTCTTTCAATTTCTGCCATCGAGCAATACAGTATAAATTACTGAACAGACTGTACTACACCCCTCTCAGGATCTCTAAGTTTGTCCACACCACGACACACTCCTGCCCCCGCTGCAGGGGGGAGAAGGCAGACCATCTGCATATGTTTTGGACATGCCATAAACTGGGGGAATTCTGGGAGAGAATCCTAAAGACACTTGCTGAGATCACTGGAACTGCGATCGATCCCGTCCCACTGGGAGTCCTGTTTGGGGTGTGGAAAACCATCGACACTAAATGTATGGCTAAATTAAATGTTTAAACATAAACTGCATAGTGGCCAAGAAATGTGTATTTCTTAGCTGGAAGAGTCCCTCTCCCCCTACATTCCAGAAGTGGCTAAACGCGCTTACATGGTCCTGAAACTGCAAAGAGGAGTACCTTACTATGCTCCCTCTCACTCTCGTCCTAAGAACATATGGACAGCATTCAACAGTTACCTTAACAGCCAAAATAAGAGCGCATCCGAAAGTGGCTCATCCCTGGTTCCATAGCAGAGCATGTGAATGTTGTGGTGTATTGTGATTTGCTACTCCCCCACATGTTTCATATTACCATTGCAGTTGCTGTATCTTTTCCTGTGTGTATAGTAATGTATCATCTGCTTCTGACATGTGAGTTTGTTGTAAACCTCTGCCAACAAAAATAAAAGTTTTTTTTAAAAAAATGGTTCTCAGTAAGGGCTCTACCCATGCTAATTCTTTCTTGCTCCCAGCAATGGATAGCAGTTGAGAGATACACAACCTCTCATCAGCAGTACTACCGGATGCTCCCAGTGGCGGGTCCTCCTCCCTACCCTGGGGAAACCTAGGGAGCTGCAAGAACTCATTCGCCACCAATTCATCATTAAATGTGTGTAACAAGAAACCCAGCTCCAACAACTCTGCTCTGTATGACCAAATAAATTTCAGAATGTTTGCGGACGAAACATAACAGATCATTCTGTGATTGTTGTGCCGTGCAACAGAGATTCTTTCAAAATCTGTAGTTGTTAGTATTCTTAAAGATGGAATATGCGAGATGAGTTCAAGCCAATAGTTGCAATTGATTCTTGCATCTCCCAGAGCATCAGCATTCCCTTCCAATCCAATAATGTGAAATTCGCTGCTAGAGACCTCCCCCACTTTTGATAGGTTAGTAGAAGGTTCAGCATCAGCTAGGGGGACAGTTCCATTACCGCCCCTAACGTTTCATTCCTGGGCAGAAGAAGTAACCATTCAACAATCAGTCCCTTCACACATTTGCAATGCTGAGCCCTCCCTTCCAGAATCTAATTCCCAGCCAGCTTCAGGACCAGGAGCGCCCTTTGCACCAACAGATGCTCCCACCACCCCCCCAGACAAGTTTAAATCCTTCATTAACACTTCAGCGTTCAACACACCACATTCAAGACCTTGTTTCAGAGTTCTCATTATGTATCCATGTGATTCCGTGTTAGGTACATTAAATGCCTGGGGGAGGGAAGTTGGTTTTAAAGAGCAAGTCCCAGTTGGGGCTGTACAGAGCTTTGGATGTACAAATTCCCCATGCCCCATGCTCACAGATAGCCTTATCCAAATTAGAGAGGCTTCTCGGGGGATCACAAGATTAATTTGTTTTTTCTGCAGTGCATGACTGAGCCGTGTGGTTATGTACGACATGTACAAGAGAGGGCAACTCTGGTAGTTCCCTAGATTTCCCAGAACCGCTAATTATTACATAGCCTTTTTCTGAGGGCAGACCATTACCTTTTAAGTGCACGTTATCAGTGCTGCAAGCCTCCGCATACGAAAAGCGTTTAATGCCAAGAGCACTAGTAGTGTCGCTACTTTGGCTGCACCCTTCACGGGATGTGCAGCCTTACAGCCCACCACGTTCAAGGCAGGAGGAATATTCGTACACTTCCTTACTTCTGTGGGAAAATTATTGTTCATATTCTTTCGTTTTTTCACCGTTTCAACAGTTGGCTCAGAGAAAAATGCTTGAGGCGTTTTCCTACTTTGCTCACTGTATCACTGCTCCTACCTACATCAAGTAGCTGGGACGGGTGACGCTCTTGTCGCCACTCTTTGATGGTAATAGGGTATGCCCAGAGTTTCCCCCCTGTTCAGCTACTTTAGCAGGAAGGAGCAGTGCTTGACTTTCTTCAGTTAGCTGCTCCCCCATCCATTATGTCTTCCTCACTATTGTTCTGACAGATTGCCTTATAAACGGAAACAGAGTTATTATTTTGCTCGACGAGGGTACTTTTGATTTTTTTAGTTAGTTCACTAGCAACCTTTCTCCGCTTCTCAGTCCATTTTACAGCTTGCGACTGCAATTTTTTGGTGCGTTGCGACAGAAAGCCTACTTTTTCGCTAGAGACCACAAGAGCTCCTTCATCCTTCTCCATTTGGTCAATAAGTTTCGTAAGCGCAGACGGGCTATCCACTGTCACATCCTGTGGAGTTGGAGCTTCTTTAATCAGAAACATAGGGCCTCATTACGAGTTTGGAGGCAGCCATGGTGCTATTAGCACCATGGCTGCCTCCAAACGGGGTTCCTGCAATGGGGACTTACCGGGTCATTTCGACATAGGAGGACCCGGTAATTCCTCCTTGCAGGAACCATTCCCCATTCCCATTTGAGCCCCAATAGGGCTCAATGGGAATGGGGAGGGAGATAATAACGGGCACATTACAAGTGGCCCATTATTACCTCCCTCCTGCCCTCGCGGGACCCGGAAAAGACGTCTGGTTTTACCAGACATCTGATCCGGGTCCCGCAAAGGGAACCTCGTAATTGGCGCTCCCGTAATGAAGGGGGCCGGTCCCGTACCAGCCCCCTTCATTACGGGAGCGCCAGGGTTATAATGAGGCCCATAGTCTGTTTAATGTCTCCTATGTCGGATTTCATAGCATTAATATCTGCTATTAGTCCAACATATTCTGACTCAATATACATGTGCTGTGTGCTTGTGGTATAGCATGTGCAAAGTCATTTGGCCCCAATTCATCATCAATTATGTGATTTACAGGGTACTGCGTACCTTTCTCATGAAACGTCCTCGACTCTTTACTTAGTAGGGCGGATTTAGTTGTGCTCTGACATTCAGTGCAGGGCTTGATGCAAGTCTCCCTTGTAATGATAAATCCCTCTAATCTTGAGGTGAGTAAAGTCATGCCCCTTATCCAAAAGGTCTAATATGCGAATGATTACAGGGGAAAGTGTAGGGTATTTCTGCATCAGATGCAGACGATATATTGGCGATAGGTCCCTCACCCAGCGAAAGGTTGTCCCTACATTCCTCACCTGCTGCTATCAGATGACTAGGAAGTTCATTAGACGTCCCTAATCCCTGCGCGCTAGGCATATTTGCCAGCTTTGGCTCATTGGCATCGTTCACTTGGTTATTTGTACGGTCCACAACAGCAGGACCTTTCAATATGATAATGCGTATCTACATAGAGGACACTAGTTTAGTCTGCAATAGCACGACCACCCATATGTCCTTAAAAATGTCCTTAAAGGTGTACGATGGACTCACAGGCCTGTGACAGCCTAGTCATCATTATGTGGGTGGGTGAAAGGGGCTCGAGCTTCCCTCACCAGTGTGACTGCTTCCTCACCTGTATTTCAGTTACTAATGCCGGCACTCCCTCGCACCAGCCATTGAAGTCTCTGTTGGAGACAGAGAAACATAGGTGGTGTAAATGGAGAGGAAGGCCTTTATACCACACTGAATGAGGAACATTCTTAATTTTGGAGAAAACCTGTGTTTTATTTTTCTGTCTAAAGGTAGATGGTATTTATTAGTAAGGAATGTGATGAGTAAGGGTGGACAAAGGTCAAGGAGTATATCTGATTTTTATATTGGGTGAGCAAATTGCATGATTCATACCGAAATTTAATTTTTTTTAAAATACTGCATCTTTCAGTGTCATGGCATGACAAAAATGGATAAGACTATAAAGACAAATACCATTGTTTTTACAAATATTCACATACCTGCTAACCTTAACCCAGTCTGTTGGTATTGAACACACAAGTGAATTCTTGACTTCAATCATGAACTAGAAAAAAACAAAAGACACAAAGCTATATGGTAAGGTAAGTGGTAAACAGTGAAGACCACGCTCAAGAAATCCAAGAGCTTTATTTTTTCAGAAAGATTATTCTAATAAGCTTAAACACAATTCGAAACATAAAAAGAAAAGCAGGATCATGATTACAATACAGACCACCGGCACCACTGCCGCGATCCCTTCAGGCAGACACTTGCAAGGTAGGTGAAGAAAAGTTTCAAAGATACGCAAGGAAGGGGACTCAAAAGAGAACGCCATTAAGAATAACCAGTAAAGTCAGTGTGACTTTATTTCGGTCAACAGACCATAAAAGTATTAAAAACACAAATACTAGACGAACAAAGTTCATAATACATCAGAGGCAGTTTACAGAATACATTTCCCAGATTTACAATTTTTAAAACAACATTAATTAAGAACACCATAATATTCCATTTCATTCCTATAAACATTTCTAAAACACACATTTTAAAAATGTGATTTATTATTAGATGAGTGTACCAAAAACTGGTATGGAATTAAAATACTTATGGACTCTTAGATACAAAAGAACTAGTAAATTCAAAACACCAAACATTTCCTAAATGGCTCGCTAGATTTAAGTAATACGATGTGATCTTGCCCTACATTGTTACACTTCGGCAGACAAAAACTTCCCTGCGGTGTACGTCCCATTCACAGGCTCCTTTGTGGAGCAGATACAGGTTGCTACGGCAGAACCTGTGTCAGCTGACACATCTCGTACGTGAAGGACGTACAACAAGGCACGCCCCCCCTTACGGGTTTAAAACTAGTGTCTTCCAGCAGGCTTGTTGCTGCTAATTCGTGTTTCTTACTATTTGCGGTTACGTCCGTTTTCCTTCGTGAAATCTTGTCACGAAATCCCAACTTGATCTCCTGGTTCCGACCCACGCCCGAACTTTTGGATTGTTATGTCTCCTATTCCATTGACACTTCATAGATCGCTACGGTATCGACTCGGACTGCCCCTGGACTGCCTTCTCTACGCCCTTATCATTGTTGTGATCGTCTGGTATTTGACACAGAACATTACTTGGATTGTCCTTCCCTGCTCCTGCTGTCTTTGCAACACCTTCGTCAGCAGTTATTCGGAACACTTCAGTTGCTCCAACCCTCGTTTGGGAAGTCTGTGTTTCAGGTAACCAACTGTGTTTATTTTCTTCTATTTCTGCCAGCGCCTTCTTTGACTATTGTACATTATTTACCTACTGCTCTGTTGGTTTTCCTCTCTACTGGATTTGGGACATTCATTGAACTCCAACACTCAACAAACTTATTTTCAAAGTGCATATTGACGCTCTCCTGATCCTGCACCAACCCGGCTCTAGTGCGACCCTCATGCCGCCCGGGTTTACTTCCCTGTACTAACTTCCCTGTTTATTTTTTTTTCTTGTCGTTTTCTCCAATCCTGGAAATGATTAACCCTTGAGAGTCCCACAATTCAGGTCCGTAGTTTTGGCTAAAACTCTCTATATGAAGAATCCATTAGATTAATTCACTCATTTGGGTTTACTTCTTTACTTGTAGGTCCATTCCGGGGAAAGTTCCACTCCAATCCCTGCCTAGGTATTTCCTGTCCCATACTGTGCTTGATTGCTTACTTGTTTTCTCAACACTGTCTAATATCTTTGTATTCCTTTGCAGCTTGGGTATTGGCGGTGTGTGTTCTCCCCGCTCTTTTATTCCACTGACATCTCTGCCCGTTCCAATTGAAACAGCAGAGAGGTACGTTGTAAAGAAGAGCCCCTCTCTTGAGGAAGCCTGAGTCTTGTACTCAGGGGAGCTGGAATTGGAGGCTGAATATAGATTCTATGTCAAGACCGGAGGCTCCCATTATGCTTCTCTTTCTTTTATTAATATATAAATAGAAAGCTCAGCAGCAAGAGTTAATGCACCTTATTGAAAGCGCAGGAGTGTGTGGCAGACAAAAGGTGCATGACAAAAAACACAAAGAACTTAGTAAATATTAACAAAACAGTGTAAGTCCAAGAAAAAACTCCATTTCCCAAGATGCTTCAGGAAAAAGGTCCAGCAAAGGGTCACTAACATGTGACTTAGTCCACCAATGAATAACTGGCTGTCCATATAAACAGTCATACAAGTTATGTCACTTCCTCTTTCTTGCTGCTCACAGCAAAGATAAGTACCATTTTTTTTTTATCTCCTTGTTTAAAAAAAAAAAAAAAATGTTCTACAAATTTAGATTTAAATAATATTTTAATAATGATGAATATGTATTTGCATATTATGGTATAATTGTATTTCACGTTCGTAACGTTCGATTCGCTTCGCTCGCGTAGCGCGCTTCATTGTTTTCTTGTCAATTTCAGCTCCGATCCTCCACATCAGCTGCTTGCTGCCGTCGGAGGATCTCAGTTGACAGGAGCCCTCGCGTTCGCGAGCGGCCCTGTTCCTTTGATTTTCACTGTTTACTGCGCGCCCTTCCCGGCTCACCTCTTCACTCTCGCAGAGCCCGGGAAGGCCGCGCACGGAGAGCATTTCGTTGCGGTGGCCTTCCGTGGCCACTAGAGGGAGTCTCTGCTCCCTGAGTCCTTTCCTTTAACAGCTGGCGCTCGCTTGTCATTTCCGTTGCCTTTACAACGGATTTTGGAAGCGAGCGCCAGCTGCAATTACGAGCCCCTTTCCTTTCTTCTGCTTCACATAAAAAATAAATAAAAAAAAAGGTAAAGAAAACGAAGGAAGTCTTTCTAAATAACTTCCACAGAAGCATTTTGCCAAAGGTATCGAGCTCCACACATTCCTTGGCTGAAATTCAGTGGGCTGAGAGAAGGCTGTCTTTTGCCCACAAGGAGCATTTATATTTAAAAAAAAAAAAAAAAAAAAGGTGCATTTGAATTTCATTATGGCAGCTCAGTACTTCCCCCCAGGCAGATCAGGATTGGTCTGACCATGAGGAGGAAGAATATCGGATAGATGAGGTGGCAATGGCAGACAGCCTCAAAAAGGTGCTGGGATCCTCAGTGGAGACCACCATCAAGAAGGCAGTATCTGAGATGCTCCTGCCTATCCAACAGCGCCTAGATAGTATGGAGGAGCATCTACAGGAGACCTCCCCAACAGGGAGAAAGAAGACCCACAAAAGAAAGCACCTTGTAGATGGGGGATGTACTCCGGCTCGTAGGAGCAAAGACTCCATGACCCCCCCGAGCCAGCCTACTCCTGCCACCGCTGCCGTCTCAGACGCCTTCTCCAGGCTTAAAAAAGCCTTCATGGACAGGAAGGACACCCCTTCCCTCGAAAGACCCTCTAACCCCGAGGAAGACAACAGGGGTATTAGACCCTCAAGCCCGGAGGCAGAACAACAGGGCACTGATGACGAAGATAGAGGGGTTTATGATAACTACCATCCCCTTTCATCCTCTGATGAGGATTCTCAAACTATAGGGTTGCGACCCTCTACCTCTGGGATTGTGGCAGTCCCCATCCCCAAGAAGGTAACGGAGGAACCCCCCACTTCCAGCGGGATGTTTGCTCCAGAAGATCTTGTGCACCCCAGATCCTCTGACTGGGAACCTTCGTCCAGAACAACCAATTACACCTTGAACAGACTTCGCAAGCCTCTAGATAAGGAAGTAAGGGCCAGATTAAAGGCAGAATGCCCCCGTCCCAATATTCCTGGAAAAGTAGCCCTCACCCCGGAGCTAGACTCCAAGATGATCACATTTCTAGGAAAGAATGTGAAAGACCCAAGAAAGGGTATCGACCGCGCTTGGAAGTCCTATCAGGACAGAGTCCTGGACATTACTGGTCCTCTAGCCAAGATTATGGACCTGGCCGAGGCGGCCATTGATTCCAGTGATCCCATCGATCCAACAATCCTTTCAGGTTGGGCGCAAAGAGCCCTCTGTCTACTGGGTAATGCCAGTTGCGCCATCTCGGCTGAACGCCGTAAAGATATTTTATACAAAATTGACGGCAAACTAACCGAGCTAGCAGATACAGAATCAGGAGCAGCAGCCCAAAGTCTGCTTTTCGGAGACCCATTTATGAAAGAAATGTCGAAATTCGTCGGCACCTTTACAGCCTTGGATAAGGCTCAAGCCTCCATCAGAAGGGTTTTTGCTACTAAGGTTTTCTCCAGGGCCGGACGAGGCAGAGGTCGCTCCTCCGGCCGCTTCGCCTTTGATCGAAGACCTCAGCAATCCCGGGACCAATACAATTCTTGGCAGGACCGCTCAGACACTTTCTTCCCCTCAAGAGGGCGGGGAAGAGGTCGTGGATGGAGAAGAAGTGCAAGATATCCAGCCCAACAGCAAACTACAGGTCAGTGTACCCATAGCAGCGCCTGCGCCACAGACACCCGTAGGGGGGAGGTTAGCTCTTTTTGCACAGGCATGGGACTCCTTATCAGGAGATGCATGGATCAGGGACGCAGCGCGCGGCCTGCGCTTAGAGTTTTTCGCTCAACCTCATCAAACCACTCGTCCTGCACCATTAGTTATGTCCATAGCAGACGAGGAAGCGTTAGATGGCGAGATACGCAGTCTACATCTAAAACAAGCGATTCACCCCTGCTCAAGCCAAGGCGGGTTCTTCAGTCCCATATTCTTGGTTCGCAGGAAGCAAAAAGTATGCCCAGTTATAAATTTGAGAGCTCTCAACGACTTCATTGTCTACCATCACTTCAAGATGGAAGGGATTCACATGCTCAGGGACATCCTGAGGCCAAGCGATTGGCTTGTGCGCCTGGACTTGAAGGACGCCTATCTAGCAATTCCTATTCACCAGGCCCACATAAGCTATCTCAGATTTTCCTGGAAAAACCAAGACTGGGAGTGCACGAGTTTACCCTTCGGGCTCTCCTCAGCGCCTTGGGCCTTTACCAAACTTCTGCGACCCGTAGTAGCTCGCTTGAGAGAACTGGGAGCAAGGTTAATAGTCTATCTAGACGACATTATCTTCATGGCTCATTCTCAAGCCCTAGTAGTGCATCAGGCCAGAATAGCCATCGACCTACTGCACAGTCTTGGTTTCCTCATAAACTGGGAGAAATCTGTACTCCGTCCATCCCAGAATCTAGAATTTCTCGGATTCTTGGTGGACACCTTGAACTCGCAACTTCTTCCCGTGGCCAAGATACATGCGACACGGAGGGAGATCCGCAGACTTCTACAGAGAGACCTCATATCTCTTCGAGAGTTGGCAAGAGTAATCGGTCTCCTGTCATCTTCCATTCAAGCGATTTTTCCCGGTCCTCTTCATTACAGAGAATTGCAAAGGCTCAAGGGTCAGCATCTGAGACGGAGCCTCTCCTACTCTCAACGTCTGACACTGTCGACCTCTGCGCGCACGGAGCTCAATTGGTGGCTCACTCATATGGAAGCTTGTAACGGCAGAGCCATTTTCGGATCCACCCCCGATATCATCATAGAATCAGACGCCAGTCGCTCCGGTTGGGGAGCGAGATGCGGCTCTGTAGCCACAGGAGGGTTCTGGTCACCTCAGGAGCTGAAAATGCATATAAACTGTCTGGAGCTTCTCGCCGGCTCTTTCGCTGTGCGCTCTTTTGCCAGAGGCAAAGCGAGTTGTTGTATCTTACTAAAGATGGACAACATCTCCGCAGTACGGTACATCAATCACCTGGGCGGGACCAAGTCAAGACCTCTAGCGGAATTAGCCAAGGACTTTTGGCATTTCTGTCTGGAACACCAGATCTCGGTGACAGCGGAATATCTCCCAGGTCTTACGAACGTTGTGGCGGACTGGCACTCCCGTCACTCCACAGATTTCAGCGACTGGAGGCTCGACAGAGAAGTCTTTCTCCGCCTCCAGCGAACATGGGGCCCCATGTCCGTAGATCTCTTTGCATCCCGTCTCAACTCCCAGCTACCCATCTTTTACAGTTGGAGACCGGACCCAGCAGCAGCTGCGACCGATGCATTCCTTCAGCAGTGGACCCAGGGGATTCACTATGCCTTTCCTCCATTTACAATGATAGCGAGGACCCTGGCGAAGGCCCGTCAGGAGCATACGGACCTGGTCCTCATAGCCCCGGTCTGGACCTCTCAGACCTGGTATCCAGTTCTTCTGGAACTTTCTTCGGATTTTCCAATCCTTCTACCCCAATTTCCAGATCTCCTTCTGGATCCGTCAGGACAGCGTCACCCCCTTCTCCTCAACGGATCACTGAACCTAGCAGCCTGGAGGATTTCAGGTCAAGGTGGAGGATTCCCGGCATATCAGCCATGGCAATCAACCTCATTGAGGAAAGCTGGGCCCCTGCTACCCTCAAGAGATATTCTAACTCCTGGAACGCCTGGAGTAACTGGTGCCGTAGGAACGGTTCACATCCAGTTTCAGCACCTATAGAGGAAATCCTAAATTTCCTGGCTTCTTTAGTTGAAAGAGGCCTCGCCTATAGGACGGTTAACGCCTACCGCTCAGCTATTTCCGCCGGGCATGATCTCATTCAGGGGCTTCCAGCTGGAGAGCATCAGCTCGTCTGCAGACTCCTTAAAGGAATAAGACTTTCAATTCCGCCCCCGTCTCGATATGATAAGCTTTGGGACGTCAACAAGGTTCTGAATCTTTTTCTGTCATGGCCGCATAACAAGGACCTGTCTCGGACTGCCTTGTCAAGCAAACTTACTACACTGCTCTGCTTAGTCTCCTGCAGGAGGGTCTCTGACGTTAGAGCTCTTGATCTGGCGGGCAGGACCTTTTCTCCTGATGGGGTGGTATTCCACTTGCACAGGAGAACGAAATGTAACTCGAGGGTTATTTCATACCCCGCTTTCAAAGATCAACCTAAGCTTTGCCTAGTTAAATGCTTAAAAGTTTACGAGGAGCAGACTGCCCCGCTTAGGACTTCCCATAACGGGCAACTGCTAATAGCCCTGCGTAAACCGCACAAGGCAGTTTCATCTCCAACCCTAGCACGCTGGGTGCGCTGGACTCTGACTCAAGCAGGAATAGATACCCTGCATTTCGGGGCCCACTCCGTTAGAGGAGCCATGGCTTCCAAAGCATATCAGGTCGGAGTACGCCTAGAAGATATCATGAGAATGGCGGATTGGTCAGGTGAATCAATATTCAAGGAATTCTACCTGAAACCGCTAGAACAACCAGCATCTATCGTGGTAAGTAAGCTTTAAACAAGCATAATGGGAGCCTCCGGTCTTGACATAGAATAAAGATTTTCTATAATATCTTACTAGAAATTCTTGATTCTATTAAAGACACGGAGGCGAGCATTATCCCGCCCAGCAAGAGAAATAACAGCGCTACCACCTTTGAGTAATAATTGCGCGACTTGTTTGGGAATGTTACTGCTTATTGGACTGACTTATGTATGTCAAGTTAACACACTATTTCTCTCCCACCCCCGTAAGGGGAACTAGGGTTCTCTGATGCATGAACTAATTCTAGTTACTTTCTCTTCTCTGACAGCGGCTTCAGACAAGCCCTCCTGATCGCCTAATCAGCTCTGCTTCGGCTTCAGTCTCGAGATAACCTCAGCTACAGTTCTTCTTTTCACCGTTTTTTTCAAGTTCGCAGCTTTCGAAAGAGGAAGTGACATAACTTGTATGACTGTTTATATGGACAGCCAGTTATTCATTGGTGGACTAAGTCACATGTTAGTGACCCTTTGCTGGACCTTTTTCCTGAAGCATCTTGGGAAATGGAGTTTTTTCTTGGACTTACACTGTTTTGTTAATATTTACTAAGTTCTTTGTGTTTTTTGTCATGCACCTTTTGTCTGCCACACACTCCTGCGCTTTCAATAAGGTGCATTAACACTTGCTGCTGAGCTTTCTATTTATATATTAATAAAAGAAAGAGAAGCATAATGCTCGCCTCCGTGTCTTTAATAGAATCAAGAATTTCTAGTAAGTTATTATGGAAAATCTTTATTCCTGTGTACATATCGTCTCCACGGTCATCTATCTATCTTCCTGACCTATTTATGGAGCGGTGCTTAACATACATGCACTCGTTAGAAAATTTAGCACTGAATGCACAGCTAAATCATCTTTTCAATTGACACACAGTGTTAGGGCTTCATTCACGGTTCTAACTAATTTACACCTGAATAAAGGCATAAGGGATCTCTTCCTGGGATAATAATATAAAGGACAGAATAAAATAAAGTGCATTCATTCTCACTTTCATTTACACAAACAGAAGAGTAATGTTTTAAACTGAGCTCACTAGAAGGTGGGAAAATCAGACATTTTTTATTAGGAGGGACAGTCCGACATATTTTTTGTAGAGTCTGTCTACAATGTTTCACATCAAATAGCAAATACCAAGCTCAAACATGCAGCATCACTGCAAATATTAATATTTGTCGTACACGCAGGAATGTCGATGACAGAAAACCAAACTATATTGTCACTGTGCGACAATATAGTGTGTTTTCTGCTTTCACAGTGCGCCTCAATTACTGTTTTAAATTTTTTTTAAATTTAATAAATCGATTTTAGTTTGTGCAACAAACTTTTGCAACATTTCAACTTTTACATTTACAAATCATATAAAATAAACAAAAATCATTTGATGGAAATTATTCTTGATAGTAAACAAATGAGTTTGCATTACCATTTAACATCAATGTATTTTTTTTAATATACTTTTTTTAAACGACTTATGTCAGAATGTGTTACCAGCACACATTGAATTCACTAGTAAAACAATACTCTCTCATATGAACTCGCACAAATCGATCGCGAAAGGTTACATTTTACAAATTCATTAGTCATCTGCGTTTAGATTCTTCACAAGCAAAGACCATCACTGTTGGTAATTGGCGCTCCTGTGTCTTAATTCAACACACAGCTCTGCCAGAAACTGTCTTAGTAGAGTATCCCCACATAAGCGACGGCCAGCACCATTCACTTGCAGACTACGTTAAGCTCCCTGAATCCCAACCCAAGAGATCAATCTGCTTACTGTCAAAATAGTGACAGTAAATTACAAGGCGTTTTAATGTTTCATTCTGCGCTGTGTTATGGTAAAAACGGCATCTCATGTTCCCCTCAGTATCAGATGGCTTCCCCCATTTCATGGTTCTTTCTAGGGTGTATAACTGATTTAACTTAAATCGTAAATAGACATCTCTCAACGAAGAACATGGAAACTTCACTAAATACATTCGGCGGGGTGTCCTCTTAGATGAGAGCAAAGCAGCTTCCATGTATAGTTTCTTTGTGCGTACTGTTTTAATAGTAAAAGAAGCATATCCCAATCTTAAAGATGGCTAAGTGGTTTTAAATGTACAATTACAAACCTGTAAAATGGGTAATTTGGTGTAGCTGATGTGTGTGACGAAACACCCCTTTCTCCCCCATAGACACCGGCATTTCACTACCATGCTTCACAAATTCGGCATTATATTGTTATTACTGATTAATACATCTATACCAAAAATCCACAATAAATGCAAATGAGCATTGGCAATAGCCACAGTTTGGTCTTTTTTGTAGGCATGGGAAAAGCACTTGCCAGGCACAGCAGTTGTGGTATTAACTGGCTTTTGTTGGCAACAGCTGCAAAATGGTGCAAGTACTTGGGTATCTAACAGCAGTGCCTGGAAAATGCCTAATACCTATACACAAAGCAAAACTGTTCGCTTTGCCAATGCTTGTTTTTAACAAAACTTCAGTGAAGGCACAGCTGAGGGCAGGCCGTGTTAAGACATTAACATTACACGCGTTTACAGCTCCAATTAAGTCATTAACTCTCTGAAGACTGGCAATATGGGGCCAAGCCAACAGAAGTGCGTTTAACATGGCAATACTAGAAAGTATGAGCACAGCCAGCATGAACATGTATTCTGACATTAGCACTAAAAGCAATATTGATTATGATCAACCAGAGTGTTTTTTTTGCAGTGGCAATGCTTTATATTCACAGGCATCCTGAAAATGTGTTGGAAAATGCCACTGTGTGTTGTTGGTCACCCGCCTGGGCATTTTCATTGGTCACCATACAAAACCAATTATAAATTAGATGGCAATCTACCCAATTATTCAATAACCCAATATTTTACAAACAATATTGGGAGGAAAGACCCACACCTCTCCTTTGGGTGGGTTGGGATCCCTCATTATGCTTGATCTCGGACTCTAAAACTGAGAAATATTAGGCCACCTCCAGTGAAATAATGCAACCGGTGCTGAATGCCAGCATTTACCCCTGTAAGAGCCTTTTAAGGAGTATGTCTTTATTGCATTTTAAAATTACACAATGTAAACAGTAAGTAAATGTAGCACTATCAATAATTCCTCGTCTTCCCTCCTTTTTCTCTCTGCCCTTTTCCCTACCAAATTCCTATCCATAGGAACGCAGAATAGTATAAAATATTCACAACACTCGCCAAGTTTCTTTAGTATGAACTCTGAGAAACCGGAGGGCGTCCTCACATTTTCTCCTCTTGGGTCCTCTGTTCAGGTGGCCAGGGAAAGGCCATCGCTCCTGGATCCCGACTCTGGTGGTGGAGAAGTAAGGGAGGAACACCTGGTGGAGGATCCTTGGGGACTGGGAGTGAAAAGTCCTCAGGTGAGACGCAGTATAACGCATCTGTCTTTCAGGAAGAACTCTCTGTCCCAGAGGTAGTCATTGGAGTATTGTCATCCCTGTCCCATTGACCTGGAAATTGCCCAAGGATATTACCGCCCTAGAAGCACCAGACAGAAGGCGAAGAAGAGAGGGGTTAAGGAAAGAGCAGGTGAACACATGGTATCCCCTTTACCCTATTGATGACCAACCTGACCCTTCCCAGACTTGTATGGGGTATTGCAGGACCACTGCCTTCATTTCCCCACAGTTTACAATGGAAAGTACTGGGATGAAGAGGAGGCGGACAGAGTACTGAACACTACACCTATATTTTACACCACTCTCGTAATGGGGCAAGGAAGATGCCTGCAGAGTATGACGAGAGTCAGGCATGTCCCCATAATAATAGTCTGGCAAACCTAATGAAGTGTCCACACCTGCAACCTATTAGGGGGTTGCAGGTGTATAAAATGAGTCAAAGAACAATACAGAGAAAAACAGGGAGGCCTGTGGGGGAGGTCCCAGCAGGAGACCCTTTCCAGGGGGAGGCCCCTGTGGTGGAACCTGTGGAAGAGCCAGGACGCCGGCCAGCAGCCCAGAGAGGGAGCCTTCATGTTGTGGATCTATGCAGGAGGAAAAAGGATACCATCCGTGTACCTACCGAGGCAGCGGAGCTACCAATGTGTGAGGGACGTGCCCTGGTGTGCAAGCGGGGATCACAGGAGCTGGTCCGCCGAAATGCAAGAAAGAAAGAAGCAGCTTAAACCGCTCGGGAACGACACTAAGTACCGGTGAGTGTTGGGGAGAGGCACTCGGTAACCAGGGCGTTCCTAAGCGGGCTGGGAGTAGGTAATGAATGATTCCTAATTACTGAACTGCACGGACAGTTGAAAATAAGCACAATGAACACTTATTGAATACCGAAGTGAATAACAACTTGCATTTAAAGCACAACAAGTACATTTTGAATACCAAATTAAAGGAAAACCTTAAACAATGCATTTCTACTGTATATTGAACTGAAAAACATACTGAGTGCATATTGAACTCCAAATTGAAGGAAAACTTGAAATACAGCATAACGAATGCACATTGAATATCGAACTAAATGAAAACCTGAAAATATGTAAAGTGAATATTTATTGGGTGTCAAACTGAATGAAACCCTGCAATTTCGCTTATTGAATATGGAACTGAGTAACACTTTTCATGGGCAAAGCAAAGAATAGCCAAAGTGAAAGTGCCCATGTGAAAACAGAGCATAGGAAAGAGCACAAGTATGAAAGAGTGTTATAGGAAGGTGGGACAGGAGCAAGACCACCATAAAGTGAACTTTATGGATAATTGCAGTGTGGCAAGGCCAAAGACTGGCAAGAGGTGTGTGACACTTTGGGGCAGAGCCAAGGGGCTAATCAGGAGAAGCCAACGGAGTGTGAATATTGCACATAAGCCAAGAGGCCAACCAAGAGAGACTACAAGAACATAACTCTGTACACAGGGAACAGTCTAGAAAACCTGTGTGGGCTGAGGAGCCTAGGGATCCTGGTTGCGTAACCTATGATGGGTGGATTGTGCAGTCTGACAACTGCGCCTAGACCAGTGAGCCCGGAACTGTGTGAATCCAAAGACATTGTGTAAACTAAAGTCTTGGGGACTCAAGGAATTGGGAATCTTGTCTTGAGAATGAAGCCTAAAGACCCTTTTGCTTTTTAGCTTTGTTGCTTGGAACTTGGGGATGGGGAGCCGAAGAAGCTAAGAGCTTGGAAGTAGTTCATGACTTTATGTTGATCACCATTACTTTCATTATCGTCATTCCTACACATTGTTTATCTTTATTTGTGAGGACAAGGAAAGGTTTTGGACACAGACAGCCTTTTATGTTGAACTCTAACTCGTTCAGGTAGGGAAATCCCACCTTAGCATCGGGCAAGTTAGGCCTTCAACCATCCTGACATTTAAGTTAATAAACACCTTTCGTTTGAATTTTAAGTCTGTTGTCTTTGTCTTACTTCATGATGCCTTCTCAGAACTCACACAATATCATGGTATACAAAACAAATTACACAACCAAGTATCCTTACCAAAATTCAGAAATCTTATTATCATCATCAGTGTCCCTTCACAATCATCTACTGATAGACTGCTGGATCCGATAGTTTTGACCACTCCTTAAGCATGCCTGTACTAAAGTTCTTCCAGTGTCTCAGGATTATACGTCTAGTAGTGGCAAGGGAAATTACTCTCCATTGTGCCTCCTTATAATGCAGCTGTTCAACAGACATATCAGTACCTGGTAAAGCCACATTTGGGAACAGAGTCAGGAATCACCTTCTGAATGTGAATACATAAGTCTGACCAAAAACAATACAGTGCCATAATAAATATATAAATGTACCAGTTTTCATGCACCACTCTTGCAAACTGTGAGCAGAGAGATGTTTATGCTATGCAGTTTTACGGGACGCCAAAATGTTCTATGACGTATATCATAAGAAATAAATTGAGCATTGGCATCTCTGGAGCTGCAATATCAGTTCAATAAACAGCCTTTCCGTACATCTTGTTTCAGCTCCATTCCTAAGTCACTTATAGAGTCTGTAGGTGATCTACTGGATCCGATTTTGAAAGTTGAAGAATGGCATATGCCCAGAGATACTGTGTTTTAATAGTCCCAGGGTTTTGAGATATTTCTTTGAAACTGAATCATTTGATCCGGGTTGCTGACCTCCAACACTCTGAGCATTATACAATGCAGTAAATGTAGTTACTGCAGAATAATTTTTTTATCAATGCTAAAATGTTTCTGTAAATTGTCAAATGTGACAAAAACCTCCTTTTCAAAATGGACCATCACGACCAATTCCTGTGGCTATTAAAAGAACACAGCCAAACCGCATCACAGTATCATAAAACATTTTGCCATCCAATTCTTCCACTTTAGAGTATTCAGCCCTATTTTAAATTGATAATTCTATCAGAACGTTAGGTTATAGTATAAAATAGGTTAGAGGTCTAAATATTTATTAATAGAATACCAACCTTCTTTAGGACATTGTAAAACATGATATTGTAAGAGGGTGGTATTCAACCGCAACAACCATTGAACAGTAATAAACCGTGCTAGTACAGCCATTTTATGACATACCAAATTGGTTGTTCTGGAGGTCTAACTGTTGAACTGTCGCAAGCTGCAAGCTATGCCACTCTAGAGGGCCCACATATAAAATGTAAAATTTGGTATCATGAAGAATGAGCCATTTCCCTCCTGAATCAAAAGAAATAAGTAAAGCACATAAGGCGTGGCAATCATTTAAAAGAAGGATATCCTGTTGATTAAAGAGGTCATAAAAGTTGTCAATTTCTGAAATGCTCCCGCTGTTTCCTTCCATAATCAAATTAAACCTCAAATGGGTATGGAGGGTTTTGTGACGATCAATCCCTGAATATTGAATTGTTGTTTGTGGCGAATGAGAAGAAGGATGGAGCAACTCGGGACATGTTTCACATGGTTTTATTAAAAGAAAATTATAAGGCCTAACTTTCCCTATTGCTATGGGTGGTCCATAGCTAGGTTCCTAACTAAGGTGCTCATTAGTCATTCATGAATGTACAAAGGAATAAGTCTGCTGTCCAAACTAACCTAACTGACCCAACCACTATGATATGATTACTAACTTCGGTCAGGAAAATGTCTCACTTCTCCTGAGGGTGCTTTTGGTACCGGTCTCAGCATTCCTTATTAATATATATTATCGTCAAATAGTCACTTGTTATTTCTAGTATCAGTCTCTGTAACTCTTCAAGTGGGCTATTGGCTTTTCTCTCCTCCTTGTATATAGCCTTAGTGGATCTTTTATCTGTATTCCTGGTTACTGGATGCAAAGTGTTCTTGAAAAACATTATTCCTCTGGTAGGCCGTTCTCTCCTGGACAATTATGGTTCACCTTGTTCTGGTCTATTTGATTTTGTAGAATTTTCACTGGGACAATTTCTCTGAACTCTGACTCCTAATATTCTCTTTCTCTTATGTTATTCTCTTCTTGTATAGAATACCGGGGTAACTTCCCCTTTTCACAGGGTATTGTTATGCACTGTTCTTTTCTTTCACTCTGAAAATTTTCAATAGTTTTCTTTTATATCACAACACTTTAATTTCATCAGTTTTACGTTCAACTTTTCCTCGTTAATTGTACTGGTATGAGTTTCTTGCACAGTCTATTAATTCCCTCTGGGCGTCCCATTATTCCGTTCTCCCCATTACCTCTGACTGTGAAGGAGAACGTCTTTGGGATTCTGGTTTCTCTGGGAGATTCTCTGTAGCTCTGTTTTGCCATCGGCTTGCTTTCGCCAGCGTGTCCTTCCTCTGGTTTTCTCTTCTCCTGGTTTGTGCTAGCGGTGGTATCGCCAATAGTTTGAGGGCCCGCTGGCCACCGATCTTTAGTGGTCACACCACCTGGGGGCTCCTGCCCATTGGGCTTCTCATGGTGGGGATTCAACGTAACTCTGACATCTCCATGCTCAGTACAGGGCGAGTTCCAGGCGATACGTAGCTCGGGCCGTCCTTTGCCTGCGTATGCGTTTCTCTCTCTCTCTGTTGCTTGTCGAGTAGTCTCTATTCAACTTACTTGTCCTAGTGGATTGAATACTTCCATTTAAAGGGACATGTTTTCTTTTTTGGTGATAATGACATTAATTACATTTTTCTTCTTCCCAGTCTTGTTTAAAGGTCTCTGGTATTTTACAGCATACCAGTGTGCACAAGATTAGGGAGTTCCTCACAGGAATGGAAGTCCTTGTCCCTAAGGGGGAGTCTCTCCCGGTAAGGTCCCACTTACCTTGACAAGTAGGGAGGGTGTTGCGGAGCGGGCTCACTTGCCTAGCCTCACAAGTGGGGGCTCCCCCTTGACAAGAAGGGACAAATTCACTCAATCCGTCAAAGGTTGTATATTTAAAACCTATTTATTCCATAAGTGCATTTGTTGGTTCCCAATATTTTTACAACAACAATTTTGGCTTGTTCCAATTAAACCTATACCCTGAATACCTTCCATGGTATTCTGCCACTGATAACATTTTCAGAAAGCTAATAGTTGGGTCTTTTAATGTAACAAGAATTTCCTCAGTGTTGCCATGTAAAAGAAACACAGAACTCCAATTTGTGTTAGGCATGTTAAACATAATTTATTTCAGTAGCCACACTGCTGCAGGAAACATCTGAACAAACAGTTTCCCCAGAAACCTTAGGAAAGTTCCTCCCTGGTCATATTGTCAACATTTCTTTTGTAAGTTAAAGACCTATATATGTATAGTTGTTAGTACAAGAACAAACAGGAACATTCAATGACATCAGTGTGGCAGTGCAAAGTGAAGGTGTTTGATTTCAATACTTAATTTGTGCTTCAGTATACCATAGACATTTAAAGACGAAGGCTTTGTTAGTAGACGGATAAGCTTGCAACTGTGGTGGGGTAGATTCAGTTAATGTACCACATCATTGTGTTCTGAAGCAGGCAAAGTCAGTTGAGGGAAAGGAGAATTATTATGAAGTACACTCCTTAAAGATACTCATGGGAAAGGGTCTAACATTAGTAATTGTTGCTCATACTGCATTTTAAATGTGCAGTATCATGTTATATACATTGGTTTTCATTTCTTCTGTTTCACGTTTCTCTTAATGCATCAGACAAAATAGTTTCAGTCCTATTCTGTTTAAGGCTTCTGATTTTACAACAGGCTTGTGCACATTTCAAGACCCTAACATTCTGTTTTTACTCAACAGTTCAAAGCAAGAGTTTACTCACTACATTGCCTGATGCAATGTCCTTTATTTTCGGAGATTGTACTTTAATCGCAAAGGCTTCTAAAGTTAAGGAAGAAAGAATTGGAGACAGAGGGCATCGCTGGCATTGAATACATAGAATCAGATATGTTGCTGCTGGTAAAAATCTGAGCCATGCAATGTGTTAATCGAAGTAATGAAGGTAGAAGAGAAGCTGAGTTTGAAAAGAGAGTTTTAGAGAAAAGACCATTCCACACGCGCTATGCCCTTTCAGAGTCATCTACACAAACGATAGAGCACCCACTAATATTCCCAGAATCGAGAATAATGTGCATTCTCCACCGCATATGATCCGAGCAAGTGCAGCTAGTAATACATCCCACCTGATCAGTATGTACAAGCAGTCCGGATCATTGTTGTACCCTCTGCACGAAAACCTTAGTGAGGATTTTAAGGTCTGTGTTAAGGAGTGATATTGGGCAATAAATCAATTAATTCCACAACCGGAAGGATCCTTTCCAGGCTCACAGTGTCGGGAAGAATGCCTGATGAGATGATAGCATTGCATGCATACCATGCGGTATCCATGCAATGCTACATTACATTGCAATGCTCCTTTACATTGCTTTCAGTATTCTGACGGGACGCTGTCACAGGCAGGGGGTGGCAGTGTTTTTTTTAGGTGTGCAATGACCTTCCTTACCTCTGTCTCTTATAAGCGGATAAGCGGCCTAACACTTTCAAGGAGCTGGAGAGCATACCTAAATCTCAAACACACAAAGCACAATCATATTCAGATATAGGCGAATCTGATGTGTATAATGTACTGTAAAAAGTGCAGAATTCTTTGTTAATCAATTTATGATCCGTGCTGAGCCCTCTTTGAGTGGTACAAATCACAAATATGTCTAGACATTTGTCTATGCTTGGTGAAGGAAGCTAACAAGCGCTGTGATTCATTGTCTTGATAATAAAATCGACACCCACCTTTGTTATGCACAAACTAAATGTTTTTTCTATATAAATTGTAAAGGTCACTTTTAGAATGATTAGGTTTCCTTTAAGTCTCTGCACTGTAGGCTTTCTGGAGGGAGTGAACTGAGTTTTCCAGTGACAGAAGAGGTTCCAGCTCCCTCTTTTTAACATAGGATTATTTCTCCATTATCCCAGAGATCACTGCTTTCAAGCATCCTATACAACCGTTGGTGCAACCACCCCATTTTCATATAATAAAAAGTAATTGCACAGTGCTGACTGTAATTCAGATAGATTGGGGTCGTGTTTAAACATAGATGTATTCAATTTCCAAGCCTGAAGTATTTTTAAGAGAGTCTTTGCTGCATACAGCAGGAATGGTGAAGAATACTCCAGGAGGCCTCCTGCCATGAACCTAGGAACTGTATCTAACAATGGTCAGAGAGCAACATGAAATCGATTTGTGATAACATTTTATGCCTAGTGGAGAAGAATGTGTAATCCCGGCCTGACATGTTCAATAACTTCCATATTTCAGTCAAACTGTGTCTAAAGGTATAATCCCTCCCCTTCAAGAACTTGAGACATGCGTTTGTGTAAAGACTTGCAGTTTTTCCTGAGGGATTTAAAAGAAGCATGGAAATCTTTTCTTTTGTGAAATGTTAAGAATGAACATTTGTGCTACGACCAGTACTTTGGGAAAGATCCAACTAACACTGTCCAGACAAAGCAAGAGCTGGGAGGCTACGGTTCTGGATCATTTTTATTTTGTTTTTTCTAAAGTGGTAGTGCCAGAGGATTTGCACTGAGGACTAGTTTTTGGTTTTGACAGTTGACAAGCACGCTTAGATTAGTTTGTAAGCAGGGAAAACCCTTGGAGCAATAGGTACAGAAAGGCATTTTACCTTTTGAGTTAAACTAAAGGCCCTTGAAATGCTATCCTTGAGCCCGACTCCCTCTTCTGGCTCACCACAGAATGCATGGTGATGTCATCTGTTCTGTGAACAAGATCAGCATTATGCAAACTATCAATGACTGATTAAATCAATACAAGAAGAAACAGTAATAAGCATCACTGAAGCATAAAACCCCTGAGGGCTCACAGTTCTCTTTTCAAACCTCAGTATTAACTAATGAGGTGATTTGCTAAGAGTAGATTCTGATTCTTCTGATGTGGGTTTTGATTGTAGGTGTAGGGGAATCTGTGTGCACTCTGAGCTGTGTGCATGTGCACTTGCCCAGTTTCTCTTTGGGTGCAGCTCACAAAAGCATTAGCAATGCAAAGGAAAAATTACCACTTTCTCAAGCATTCATAATGCACAAGTCACAGCAGTCACCTGCCATTTGCTTTTTCTGTTTAGAACGCTACATTCTACTAGCGGTTTTTAATATCCTGGCTTAGTCTGTTTTCATTATCCCCAACATGTGAGGGTGACGGGACAGACATATTTAATTAACCCTCAAACGATTTTGGGTAGGGAAATTTCATGCTCAGCTTCACCTACTTTACCAGTGTTAACAGAGCTGCACTCCATATCCCTAAAATAGAGCATTTCTCCGAAGCAAGAAGAAAAGCCCACTGACTGCCGATCAAGGAAAGGATCATCTTTAAAACTCTTTCCATTACACTCAAATGCCTGTCTAATTCCGCTCCGCCTTACCCGTCTCAAAGATTCTTGAAAGCCCATCCCACCAGAATTGTAAGACTGGTATACGCCGACAGGACTGCCCAACCCAAGTTTAAATGTGTCAAAAGTGGGGGTGCAAGCTTCCCCTCTGTGGCGGCTAACCAATGGAACACTCTCCCACTAAACCTAAGAATTGAACAATCTTAGTGAACCTTTAGAAGGGCACTGAAAACTTGGCTGATCACCTAATCCACCAACTGACTCTTGATCTTGTCTGCTCCCTTCACAACTGTACTTAAGTGTAACTGGTTGTAACAACGCCTCGATGCCGATGGGTTTTTGCGTGCTTAACACATGTAAAAATAAATGGCTTTACCCTATATGGATGTGATAAAGGGCCCAACTGATTTGGGGACTTCTAGTGGGGTGCCAAAAGGGGATAGGCATCTCCCCAAGCTAGAGGATGATGAGCCGGGTTGTCGGGGTTAGAGAGCTGTTATGGGTTTAATCCGTAAGCAGCCTACTACTGAGAGGGCATACCCGAAGGACATAGGAACATGATACAGGAAACCCACAAGCCCAAGACGTATTAGACACTAAGTAAAAGTGTGTTTATTTGGGTTGACTGGAAAAGGCTTTCCGTAAATAAACATGTTGCAAAAAACATCCTGTTATACCGGTCGTTTGTGCCGCCCACTCAGCTATTCTATCATTTCATTTCATAAAAGGATTGAGGGTATGCGACTATACCTGCACCCCTCATACCTAACATTTTGGCAAAAGATATATAGAAATATAGAATGCTTTACAAGCAATTTACAGGTTTTCCGAGTTCCATTGGGCATATATGTTAATGAATGCTAGGGCAATTCAGAAATCTGATCTCTTGTAAATCAGTGGTTTCACTTAGCACTTGTATAACTGTACTCCACAAAATTAGGGGTTTATTGCCAACAATCTTGTTTGTCCTGCAAAAGTGTTGTGTGCATTCAAATGTATGATATTTTCTGCCTCTTCTAAAACTGTCCCATAATATAAGGGTGAGGTTTTTAAAATGCGTTGAATGAAAATTTCACAGTTAGTTGTTTGCTTTGCTGTTAAAATCTCCAGAGACGAGACCACTAGGGGGCGCGGAAGGCAATGGCCACCTGATCCGAGGCTCCCGACTCAAGGGGGAGAAAAGAGATGAAAGAGCGGTCGGCGACCTCCCGGCGGAATAAAACTAGTTGGACTGGAGGTGTGAACATTGACACCGTCCATCGCCAGCGTCAAATAGCAGAAATAAGGGGTACCTGGAGGAGAAACGGCCGCTGGCAGGAATACAGACTCCTCCCCCACTGCGCATGCAGGCGACAGGCTTGCGAGCAGAGACCACCATACCGGTAGCAGTGGAACCGTAGAGCTGGAAAAGAGCTCGCTGGGAGGAGCGAGCAGGCGCAAAGTCGTGGTTGGGGCAATGGTCGCCCGCGGAGTGAGGGGCGCGGAGGGGGAGACCCCCGAAACAAGCAAACAATAGAAGCAGAGGTGGGGAGAGCCCTACCCGTCGCCCTGCCCAACGGAGTTATATCAGCCCGGCCCCCAGGGGTCTCATGAAGAAGGCCCAGAGAGCACAGAGCGGGCTGGGGCAAAACTGGGTACCCAAGACCCCTTATAAACTTCCTCACGCAAGCGGGCAGCAGTGACAAGGGACGAGGCTAGTCGGGCCCTTGGTGAAGGAGAGGAGGAGGAGCGTGCTGGAGGCACGGGGAGAGGCTCACGGCATACCTCGGCGCATCCCTGATCGGCCACGCAAAAGATACGGGACCTGAGATGCAAGGAACGGCTCGCCAACGCGGAACCGGAGACTGTTCCAGAATCTGAAGAAAGGGGTAGTTTCATGGTGCTGCATCACTGAGGGGGACAGTGCTGATCAGAGGAAGACGAGAACAGCTTAAAATGGATTACATGGAGAAAAGGGAATGGAGGTCCAACGTGAGAACTGTTGGCCTTGCGGAATCGGATCGGGAGACGCTAGCTATTGACGAGAGGAGAGTTCAAGAAATAACCTATTCACGACCAAGGGGGGAAAAATCGTGTGCATCGAAAGGGCCCACAGGGAAGGCCGGGCATTTGCAGGAGGGCCAAGGTCCATAATAGTAAAGTTCTTAAACTACAAGGACAAAGCGGAAATCCTCCTCAAAGCGAAGCAGACTCCAGACATTCTGTTCCAAGGGGCAAAACTAAAGATATTTCAAGACCTGTCGAACTTCACGTTAAGTCGAAGAAGAGTCGAAGAAGAGCATGCAAGCCCCTCACTGCCTGGCTAACTGAATGAGCGGTGCTGTACCGGTGGGGATACCCCTTTGACCTCACCTTCGAATGGAAACGAGAAGAATACCGGGTTGTCACCCAAGAGGAGGCTAAGCAGCTGCTCCAACACTTGACAGAGCACAGCAACAGATCCCCAACTGGACCCAATACAATCCACTGCTGAATTACAAACCTTAGCCAGGAACAAACACAATATTACCATTGAGAATCTGAGACCCCTAATACAGCCAATCACTTCTGAAATTCTCAACTACACCAACTCTAATTCCACTTCCTTAGTCGAACTCTACGACGACACATTGGAGCAAGTCCTGAACCAAATAGCACCACTTAAACTAAGAAAGACCAAACCCTCTGGTCATGTGAACAAATGGTTTTCAGCAGAACTAAAGGCACTTCGCAACCTCAAGAGAACAGTTGAATCCAGCTGGAGAAAAGCCCCCTCTATCACCACTAAGGAAGAATTCTCACTGACAGCAGCCACATATAAAGCTGGTAATATGAACGCCAAAAAAGATATTTTCAACACAAGAATACACAACGCAAAATCTGGCATGAAAGAGCTTTTTTCCATCCTAAGAGAATTAGAATCACCCGTGTCCCCTACAGATGACTGCATCAAGGACAAAACTTGGTGCAATAACATTCAACAAGCGCTCTCAGATAAAATAGCTCTCCAGCAAGCCAAGATAGAATCTAAAAAAGCTAATCTCACGGCCAAAGTCCACGCTAACCACTCACACAGTTCTCCTCATCCCAACTGTCCGCTCTTCCACTTCTCACCAGTCACAGAGGATGAAGTAATGAACATAATTGCTAGCCTAAAACCATTTAATTGTCTAGGTGACCTATGTCCCGCCCCAGTCATTAAGAAAGGGGCCAGAGACCTAGCTTCCTTCATCACCTCCTTCATCAATGCATCGTTAAAAACGCAGTAGTCCCGAACAACCTGAAAGAGGCCTGAGTCCTACCCCTGCTAAAAAAAACAACCTAGACCCCAACACACCCACGAATTATAGGCCCATCACAACGGTGCCCCTTTCTCCTAAAAATATTAGACAGAGTAGCTTACCTCCAAATACAACAACATTTGGAAGACAATCACCTTCTAGGCCTGCAACAATCTGGCTTTAGACCCAGGCATGGGACAGAAACAGCCCTCCTGGATCTAAAAGTCCAATGGATGAAGCTAAAGACAAGGGCAATCTGGCCATCCTGCTCTTGTTGGCTCTGTCCGCAGCCTTCGACCTACTAGAGCATCAAATCCTCACCAAACACCTTTCCTCGGCTGCTGCATTCTCCCAGGATGCCACCAATTGGATACAGTCCTTCCTATCGGACAGAACAACCAGGGTCTTCGCCCCAACTGGCGGTGCTGCGGCTGACCCAGTCCCAATCCAATGTGGAGTACCCCAAGGATCTTGTATCTGCCCTATGCTCTACAATGTCTTCACTAAGCTCCTCTTTGACCTCCTTGAGGGCGTCACATACACAAACTATGCTGACGACACCCAGGTCCTCATCGCTTTCACTGGGAGCTATGACGAGGATATTGCCACGCTAAATGAGATCTACCTTGAAATCCAAGCATGGATGGCTACCCATAGCCTCTGCTTAAACGATGACAAGACGGAACTGCTTATCGTTGGCTCACAGGCCGTCTCAACAAACTGGACCCTAGATACCAATCCTTCACCACTGATAGCAACATCATAAAAGTGTAGAAAGAAGCCAAAACACTAGGGGTGTATCTTGACTCCACTCTCTCCCTTAAAAAGCAAATCAATGCCACCATCTCATCTACAACATACACCAATAAACTCATCAATGCTTGTAAACCTTTCTTATCTACCAACAGTTGTCTCACACTGACTAGGGCCCTCATATTGTCCAAATTGGACTATTGCAACACACTCTTCCTTGGCTCCACTAACCACAACCTGAACAGACTACAAATGCCCCAAAATAACGCCCTCCGATGTGCTCTCAATCTCCCCCGCAAGGCCCACATCTCCACTCACAGGAAGGAATCTCACTGGCTCCCCATCCGTGAGAGAATTAAACTTTGTGCCTTGGTCATTACACACAAATACCTATATCTGACAGCGCCACGATACTTGTGACAAATTTACAAGACAGAACTCTACCAGACCTACCAGATCCCATACCTACACCAACTTAACATCCCGAAGTTCAACTTGAAAACAGCTGGGGGTGCAAGTTTCCTGTACTAGCAGCAAAATGCTGGAATGCAAAACCCACGACAATTAGAGCTGACACATCGTTCTGGTCGTTCAGAGCCAAAGTCAAGGAACTGCTCATAACTCAACAATAGACTACCTACTGAACTTAGCTGTACTTAACTGTGCCACTTTCAAATGCATGCCATTATGTACGCCACTCCAACACTTGTATCCTTGTACTCAAATGTATGCCACATTTGCGGCAGACCAACCTGTAACCCGGCCCTGCCACAACCTATTGTGCCCCTTTTTTTTTGGACCATTCTGTAACCTGGTCCCTCTGGTCCCTCACCCCATTCATTGTACTGTATCATACTTGCATGACATTGTATGTGCAATCTTCTGTAACAATTGCTGATCCTAAAGACAAAGCACCCAGTTACCCTAGGGTTCGGGCTATACAAATAAACAAACTAAACTAAGAGCCAGGGGCCGAAGGAGCAAGAGGTAGACAAGCACCACCCCCAGGGGCGAAAGAGATCCAAGGGTGGTAGAAAATATGCTAAACTGACCCTGGAATCGCCAACAAAGCCCCCTTGAAGACACAACAAGGTGGGAGAGCACTAAAAAGACTCAACGTTCATGCACAAACAGATAACTAAGGGAGGCGCAAAAGAGCCCCCCGTTGAGGTTGTGTCCTAAACCTAGTGGCCCTCACCTTTAGGAGGACGTCTCAATCCTGGGAACCTAGGTCAGGTATAATGACCACGGTTCAGTTGGCTGCGGCTCAATCAAGGGGTAGTTCTTTGCCCACAGTTTTTTAGGTTTAAGTTGGTTAAATATTTGAGGGGCGTGGAGGGGGAGGGAAGCACAAAGTTGGTCAGGCAAAACGAGGCACCTCAAACCACTAGCCAAAAGGCTGAACTCAAGGAAGGCAGGGGGAGGACACTGCGAACCAGGTGGGACCCAACCTGAGAACGATGCTGATGGGTGATTGTAGACCGGAGGTGGGAACCCTGAAAATTGGCACCCTCAATGTCAAGGGGCTTAACTCCCCCACTAAACGATCACTACTAGCGTGGGAATTCAGCAGAGCAAATTTAGACGTGCTCTTTATTCAGGAAACAAGGTTAAAGGAGGGGGAGGAAAAACCTTTAAAGGGGAAAGGAATGGGTTAAATGTACTGTGCCTCAGCAAGTCACAAGAGGGGGGGTGGGCATAATCCTGCATAGGAGACTCAAACTAGAGAACCCGAATGTGCAATCCCTTAAGGAAGGGAGGCTCCTGGTGGTACGAGGGGAATGGGAAAGATCTCCAGTTACGTTCGCGGCCATTTACGCGCCCAATCAAGGCCAGGGAAAATTCAATAGGGAAGTCCTCCTAAAAGTAATGGGAATAGTCAGAGGTGGCCTAATAATAGGGGGAGATTTTAATACATGGGCAGTCCCTCACATAGACAGGCAAACCACACAAGCGATTAGATTACCAAAATCCCTCCTAAGGAGGAAGTGAGTGAATTCCAAAGGAACATAAGGGAGGCGAACCTGGTGGATGTATGGAGGACAGTGAACCCAGATGTAAAAGGGTTCACTTTCCGTTCAGCGGTCCATGGGACGGTCACCAGAATCGATTACCTGCTGGTGGCAAAAGGGAACACATCCGTGATTAAAAGGCACCGAAATTCGCCCAATAGGGTGGTCCAACCACGACATGGTTGTGGCAACGATAGTAATGGAGGGGCTCGGTAGGCGTGAAACCAGGTGGAGGTGCAATGAGTTCCTCTTAAAGGACAAGCTAAACTCTCAAGACTTAGATAAGGTGATTCAGGCATACTTCCAGATAAATTAAATAGGGGTGGAGAGGTAGGGATCACAACGGTTTGGGAGGCTGGAAAAGCAGTCTGGAGGGGGCACCTAATGAGACAAGGGGCCTTGCGAAAAAGGAAATTGCAAGAAGAGAAAATTAGGAAAGACATCTCCTGCCTGGAAGAAAGGATTCACTCATTGGTTTCATATAGGGGGGAACATCTTTAAGCGCTCACACAGAAAAGGGAAGAACTGAGAGCTTTAGGCAAGGGCGATGTCTTGAGAAAATTAACGCTCCTAAAGCAAAAATTTTTTGAAAAAGGGGAAAAAGCGGATAAGAGGGTAGACCGAATCAAAACCGAGGAGGGGGGGGTCGGGGGGGGGGGGGGTGTTTGGTGCACTCACCGGAAGGCATAGCTCATCAATTTGCGGAATATTACACCAAACTATACACTTCAGAAGGGGGAGGGGATGGCCCTGGGATGAGGGAATATATAGGTAAAGCAGGGCTGACATGAATTACCACAGAGGAACATGCCTTCCTGGAGTCTCCAATCACCTCCCAAGAAGTTGAAGCAGCAATCAAGCGCCTCCCGCCAGGAGTGACCCCTGGGGAGGACAGTTATACTATGGGCTTTTATAAACATTTCAACAAAAGCCTGTCCCCACACCTTGCCGAATTGTTTAACCATATACGGGACACCAGACAGGCTCCGTCAACCTTCTCAGTAGCGCAAATAGTGGTGCTTCCGAAGGCAGAAAAAGACCCAACCTGGTGTAAATCGTATCGGAAAATTTCGCTTCTGAACACAGACGCTAAGATCTACGCACTAGTGATGGCAACACGAATGTAAGACCTAATGCCACGCTTAATCTACCCAGATCAGGTGGATTTCATTAAAGGTAGACAAGGGTCGGATGCAATGAGAAAAACCCTGGGCATCACGGAAAACGGCAAAAGAATTGCATGTGCTGCTGAGCATTGACTCAGAGAAAGCCTTTTACTGGGTGGAGTGGGCTTTCCTGTGGGCCACCCTGGAAAATGTGATTCATATTGTGAATACAAGCAATGTACAACAACCCCAGGGGTAGAGTGGCCATGAATAACAGTCTCTCCAGAGAATTTGTCCTGACCAGGGGAACCAGACAGGGTTGCCCCATGTCCCCGCTTCTTTATGCCCTGTCAATTGAACCTTTGGCCAATATGATAAGGAACGAGCCGTCCATCAAGGGAGTTAAGATTGGTGACGCGGAACATAAACTAGCCTTGTTCCCCGATGATATCATGCTTTACATCACTGTCCCCAGCACATCAGTACCCTGTCTGATAGCCTCGATAAAGGAATTTGGTAAATGGGCAGGACTTAAGGTGAATGTAGAGAAATCATGCCTCTTTAGAGTACAAAACTCCAGGGGTCCCCAGAGATGAAGCCTCTCTAGCAAGGGGAATTGAAGTATCTGGGGATCAAAATCACCCAAAACCTCGAAGACCTCTACACAGCTAATTTGCTCCCACTGCTTTATGACTTGAGAAAAGACCTGGAAAGGTGGAGTAGGTTCCTGGTATCCTGGATGGACCGCCTGAGTGCCTTAAAAATGGTGATACTGCCCAAAATCCTATACCACTACCACATGCTGCCAATTGCTCTCCCCAAAGCTCACTTTACGGAACTGCGAGACATATTCATGAAATTCCTTTGGTAGGGGAAGAAGCAGCGCATTGCCTATGATACCCTAATCCAGCCAAAGTCAAAAGGAGTCGTCGGCCTATCAGACCCCTACACGTACTAACGAGCAGCCCAGTACCATGCCCTCACCCCACATTTGAGAAACGACAAGCAGAAGCAATGGGTGGCCATTGAGAACTACAGATTTAGGCCTGTGTCCCTTGGCGAATGGCTATGAAAAACCTTCCCCAAGAGCGTTCGAAACCATGTGGCAATGGGTCCCCTCATGAAGATCTGGTGGAATTCGAGGGAAATGAGAGGTCTGACAACTTGGCCCTCCCTGTTGAGTTGCATCTGGCCCCCGCCAGTCAGAGACAAAATACAGAACCCAAGTAGATATCACGGATGGTATGAGGGTGGCCTAGAAAGAGTGGGGCAACTCATAAAAGATGGAGGATGTACAGCGATCCAGGAGTTAGAAACAGCACTCCAACAGGGTCCCTTGAGCGTCTTTATGTTCCTCCAACTAAAAGGGGTCCTCGCTGCGCCGGCATGGAAACATAAGCTGCGAAGAAGCCTCACCGCCTTTGAACTAATACTCAACAAGGCCCAGTCAAGCAAAGGCCTCACTGCACGCCTTTACAGTTCATTGATAGCAGAGAGAAGAAACAAGCTTGACGGCCTTAAGAATAGATGGGAGAAAAACTTGGGCCCACTAATGACAGAGCAGCTCTGGGGGAGGAAGTGTACGGCAGTGCAAAATACCTCGGCTTCAGCGCAATATAAACTACATGGTTTTAAGCTGTTGCATAAGTGGCAGTACGACCCACTGAGACTCTCCAAAATGTTAGACCAGACAAGCCCTCTATGTTGGAGGGAATGCGGGGGTTCTGCAGATTATTTGCACATGTGGTGGTACTGCCCGAAAACAGAGACTTTCTGGAGCGAGGTACTGGCATGCATCAGGAGCATAGATGCCGTCCCCAGGTCCCTCTACCCAAGGCTAATGCTTTTTGGACTGGAAGAAGAAGAGGGGCGTTTGAATAAAGTCCCACACATGACTCGATTCTTACTGCTTGCTGCCAGGGTCTGCCTCACAATAAGTTGGAAGGCCAAAAGCCTCCCCTCGGAACAGACATGGGCCAGGAAAGCCAGAGAGCTCCATGAAATGGAGAACATTATAGGGGCCCTCTACAGGTTATCACTGAGTAGAGAAATGGAATGGGCACCGTTCCTGGAGGCATATAAGAGTCCTGAGACTGTAGGGACTGCAGGCCCTCCCCAGGTTCCTTAAAGCCTGCAGACTGAGTTCTTCTATTGGGGCTACGCACTGTCTCACAAAGGAAGGGTGGGGGGCGGAAGGAGGGGTTACAACCATTACCACTGTTTAATTGTTTCTATCTAATCATGAGTGCACTCAAGTTCAAGGGGCTATGTGTAGTGCATTCATATTGAGTCTTAACTGAAAGAATCCAAAGTTGGCGAAGCTGCCGGAAGCAGCTGTAATGTCTGTTGCAGTGCGGCTTGACACGTTCCTACTCGTTGATGGGTTCTGTCCTCTAATCAGCTTTCGTTGCTCTGTGCTGTCCCGCCCTTGATACTGGCGTTCGAAGATTCCTTCCGGAGCTGTAACGGTGTCGGCTGTAGCTGCAACGTCCTCCTGCCTCAGTCACCAGAACGGGTATGCAGTTTTCCATATCCTGGCACGGATCTGGCATTGAGGCTGGTACCGAGGCTGGTTTATACGGGGCTAAAGCACTACCTGGAGGGAAAGCAGTGATTAGCAGGTATGCTCTGTCTGTAGTGGAGCACTATACGCTATTCTGTTATTCCTCACCAATGTTTGTCTCCCTTAGCAGCCGCGCTCTCAATCTACTAATGCTCGCACCCAGCACTCCTGTGTTAGAGAAGTCTTTAAACTTTCCAAGTAGCGCCTTTCATCCCGCAATGTTGTAAAAACCCGACATGTCTTCTAACTTCCTGGCTGCCTCACCTTCCCCTAACAGGGACCGTCTTTCTGAACTTTTAGCATTAGGCTCTCGTAGAAGGCAGTGAATCCGTGCCAAGAGAACCGAGTTCCCTGCTGATCTCAATAGCACCTTTGACAACGCTATTGTTATCCTCAGTGATGTTTCAACAACCTATGAGCTCAATAATTAAGGTTCAACAAGAAAAAACACTAACATGGGGCCGCCAGATTTGAAAACCACTCAAAGCAGATGGGAACTTTTAACTCCTACTCATATGGCAACGTCTTCTCGGGAGGAAGGGGCTTCTAAATCTAATTATGCTCCTCTCTTGTACTCTTTGGCAGGCTCTGAGAGAAACACTATTTCTGAGTCCTGGAGGCACTCTAAGGCCACTCTCATTATAGAGTTGAATAGATGTAACTCTCTACATGATTTTGACACATGGCTGGATTCTCTAGATACATTTGTTAACAATCACCACTCTGATAACATTGAAAAAAGTCATCAAATAGCCACTCATTTCGTCACAGTGCTGACCCAGTGAAACCATCTCCACAGTGACAAGAACACAGATCAAGAAGCATATAAAACCGCGACTTCACACTCAACCAGAGAAATTGGAGTAATGAGGCACAGCCTCGTTATACAACATCCCCCCACTGACAGATCAAAACTGTCAGCAAGACAAAGTGCTCTCGACCTGTGATACACTTGGCCATCGATAAAGTGAACTGCTCTTCTCAAACAGATTTGCCTCCTAAAACAGTAGATAACTACTCACAAACCATAGGGGTTCTTCGAGCTGGTCCGAGCCCCAAGTCCACATCACTACTGAAAGTAGCAGCCTAATCTTCTTACTTTTTAGGAAACAAGCAACTACAGAATCATAATCATTCTCCCCTTGGGCCTACTGACGCAACTGTTAAATTACATCCAGATGGTTTTCCATGAATCCATGAATTCCAGACCAAACCGGCCAATTTATGAAGTCTGCGATTAAGAAAAACTCATATGACATAATGTTATGAAGCCTTCTCAAAGAGAACTAAGAGATGCACTTCGAAATAAAGTTCTCGCTTGGCTTCGGGCAAGATCTGGGCCGGGGGTAGTTTGATGCTCCGATTTGAAGTTCTTGCGCAGAATAGAACTCAATGATTGGTGCACCCAAAAGAATAGAGACGGTATATCGGTAGGGTGTCGAGTCAGTACTTTGCCCCACTTTTTGAGATTGTGTAAATGCTTGCCCATGGGCTCCTCGAATCTCAGACTTGTAGTTTGACTTTGAATTGTTGCCTGAAACCTCGATTTGATTACTCTGTGTTTACCATTTGTATTTGTATTTATTTGTATTTTATTTATTTGTAACGCGCACCCGGAGGCATCAGGGCGCAATTTGTAGTTGCAGAGATGCAGAGAAGCATAGATACAGGCAAAGCAGTGCAAGTGTTTACAGAGGCATGACATTTCAGGATATGGACAAAAAACAATGTATTCACAATAAAAAGCAGTCAGAGGGTAAGAGCAGGTAAAGGCAGAGGCGCTGTTTTAGGACTGGTTGAGGAGCCAGGATCTGGTGTTGGCTTTGAAAGTGTGAAAAGACTCTTCCGCTCTAATTGTAACAGGGAGGGAATTCCAAAGCTTGGACGCTAGGACCGGGAAGCTTGAACCCCCTGCTTTTTGCAGTTTGAATCTAGGGATGGCTAGGCAGTGGAATTGGGCGGTTCTTAGTGGGCGGGTGGTCGAGTGTCGCGACAGTCGACTGCCGAGATAGATGGGAGCCTTGTTGGCCAGACATTTATGCGTCATGGCAAGTGCTTTGAGTGAGATTCTTTGCTTGCCAGGTAGCCACTTTAACTCTGATCTGGTTTCAGAGATATGGTGGTTGCGAGGGATGTTTAAGGCGGCACGGATGGCATTGTTTTGGGTGGTTTGCAATTTATTTAAATTTTCTTGACTAGTGCCTAGGTAAAGGGCACTGCAGTAGTCAATTTTAGCCATGATGAGGGTTCTCGCTAGTGTGACACTGTTGGATGTGGTGAGGAAGGGTCTGCAGGCAGCAATGAGTTTACATGTGTAAGCCGCTGCCGATCTGACCGCATTCGTTTGTCTAGTTAGTGATAGCGTGGCGTCAAGGTAGAACCCTAGTGTTTTCGTATCATTGTCTGTTTCTTCCCTTCTTTTGTGTAGTTCTTTATGCATGTCTTATCTGTAAGTTATGTTTTCTTTGTAGCGCTCGGAGTCCTGCGGGCAAAAAGCGCTTTAAAAGAATACAAATTAATAAATAAATGAAATAGGTCCTATAAAACCTTCCAATAGGTTTATCTAAGAATCACGATTCATCCAGAATATCATTAGTCATGGATTATGACTTGTCTATTGTCATTTACTGAAGTTGCTGACACGTGTTTCGACGGTCAGTCTTTTTCAAGGCATACAATATATTTGATCTCATATGGTGAAAACAAGAGAGCAAAAGAAAAGGGAAAAACCGGTGTTAGTAGAGAGAGGAGAAAAGACAAATACAACTTGTTTTACTGTGCATCCAAAGAGGAGAAAATACCTGTAACAGGCCTATTAGGCATTGTGACATTCAGATTGTGCAAGTGCAATAACAGAAAGTGCAGGGAGAGGAGTCTCCCCAGGGATAGAGGAGGAGGGAGAAGTGCAGAGGGGTCAAGGGCTGGGCAAGAGCTTGGGGGGGGGGGGTGTTCACAAGGGCAAGTGCTCAGGGAAAAGGGGATAGGGGTCAACTAGTACGGGGGAAGGTGGACCAGACTCAGTATGCTAGTCGCGAAGGGAGCCTGTGCTGGTAAAGAGAAACTGATTGAAGGAGGGCCTGGCCCCAGAAAGGCTCATGATGGATAAAGGCAACCAGACAGAGGCAGGTGGAACTAAACTAGCAGGGGAGGGGGAAGGAGGAGGAGAAAAGGAAGGTCTTGAGAAGCTTCTGGAATTTAAGGATATCTGACTTAAGATGGAGAGGGGTAGGAAGGCCATTCCATAGGGAGGCTCCTGCCAAGAAAAGAGATTTACACCCCCACCCTCTGCTTGGAAAAGCGTCTGACTTGCAGAGATTTAGAGATAGAGGACCGACGAACTCTAGCAGGGAAGTATTTAGGGAGAGAGAGTTGGATGTAGTGAGGTCCCAGGCCCCAGAAAGCCTTGTGGATGATGCAGAGGGTCTTGAATTTGATCTTTGGAGCCAGTGGAGATATTGTAGGGCTGGAGAGTTGCAGCCCCAGGGCTTGAGGCCAAGGATAAGTCTTGCAGTCCTATTCTGGATTAGTTTCATGATTCCTACCCCCGGGCATCCGGACCAGGTCCATCTGTCCCGGGAGCAGGCATCCAGATACTTGGGGAAAAACCCAGCAGCCCCGGCTAGGGGCTATTTGGGTACAGTCCTGGCACCGTAGGCGCCAGGCTCATAGAAGGGGTCAGTCCTGGCGCCATAGGCGCCAGGCTCATTTGCTTTCACTTACCTCATGCAGACCATGCTGCTCAGCATTCAAGCCATTGTGAAGTCTGAAGGGGGACTACTTTATTTCAGGGACTATTTTCTTACTCGGGTGTGGTCTTGGGAACTTCTTACCTGGGACTACTTTGAAGGCTATTTAAACCACGCCCAAAGAGCAGCTCACGCTTCGCGTTATTCTGCATCCTGCAGCGTAACGCTCACCGTGCCTGCAAGCCAGCATCCAGTCTTCTGCCACGCCCGCCTCGAGTCTGGAGCTCTTAGAAAAAAGGGAGAAAGAAGGAAAAAGGTTAGAGCAAGAACAATACTTATTTCCTCACCTGATTCTGGATCCATCGCGCCTTCGAATAGGAAGAAAGACGTTATTTGATGCGCGTCGCATCGCCTGCTGCAGCGCCGCGCTATACTCACCAGCCTTCGCAGCACCTCCACGATCCACCTCGGTCTTCATCATTTCTTCGCCAAACTCCGGCACCTAAGGGGAATAAAAGAACAGCAAGGTGAGCCGAGAGAATAAATAAGGCAATATTAGTCACCACAATAGACTTACCGGATTTTACCGCCGGAGGCATTCTTCATCTCCACGGGCCGGCGCAGCCTCCATTCATCTTTGCCGAACTCCGGCTCCTAAGGGGAATAAAAGGACTGCCAGGTGAGCCGAAAGAACAAACCAAGGGAATCTCTTTCACCATAATAGACTTACCTGATTTTACCGCCGGAGGTATTATTCCTCAAAACGCCATAATTTCTCAATCTGCACCTGTAATAAGGGAGAAAGCAACAGATTACATACAGGTGTCATTTGCCGGACAGTGTTGGATAATACAGACTCTTACCTGAACTTTACCAGCCGCACGAGGCAATCTTCTCTAGGGTCAAGATGCAAGGAATCGGACAAGAGTGAAAGTCAGACATTTTGAACTCTTACGAACTATATACTTACAGCTCCTCGCCAGGAACCTCAGAGTCAATATTGTTCTGGAACTCTCCAATTCCTTCGGACCAGTGAAGTAACTGGTTATCCACGCGCCCCTGCATTCTACGCAGGATGGAGAGCTCATCTTTTAAAAAACCTAAGGTGAGAATATAAAAAGAGACATCGAAGGTGATTAGAGGGGAGAACAGTGGGGGGAGGTATCACTCTAATCCACGGGTGGCTAATTCCCTTTCTCCACTTTCAGGAGAATACTTCTTCGGGTCAAGCAGACGAGATTAGGTGGGCCAGTCCAGTCTGTCATCTCTGCACTACGCGTCACATGGGTAGAAACCGCAGCTGTCCAGTTCCGATCGACGCCCCTGTGGGAGCCAGGTGAGCATAACAGAATGGGAAGCCTACCCACAAATTCCCACCCGGGCGTTATGGAGACCTCAGAAACTGACCAACTGGCCCAATTACTAGGGGAACTAAGGGCTGAGGTACATTCTGCCCGCCAAGAAACTAATGCGCTCAGGAGAGAACTGATTCTGTCAAAGGAGCGAACTGATGACCTTGCAAGGCAATTGCTGCAAAGCCAGGCTGGACAAACACCCCTGCCTCGACTAGGGGGAACCCAACTCCTGTTTCAAGCAACCCTGTGCAAGTAATCCTACCAGGAACTATTCCTTTAGCTCCGCCCGAACGCTTTGCTGGGGACCCCAAAAGGTTTACCGTGTTTATGAATCAATGCCGCCTGCACTTTTTATGCAGACCTGGAGCCTTTCCAAATGATCAAGCCAAAGTAGCCTTCGTACTATCATATCTCAGTGGTAGCGCAGCCGATTGGTCGATTCCTCTAGTCAACCAGGACGACCCCCTTCTTCGTGACTTTCAGGGTTTTCAATTGAGCATGGAAAGACTATTCACCCGACATTCACAGGGACAGGCCCTGGATAACAAACTTTTTTCCCTGCGACAGGGTATGGTTATCCTGTCGCAGGGACAAAAGTTCGTTATCCAGGGATCTACTAACCTATATCGCTACCTTCAATAGGTTGGTGGTGGAAACAGGATGGCCCGAGGTAAAGCGAATTACATTATTCCATCGTGGACTGAGAGGATAACTCAAAGATGTTTTGGCTCAAGTTGTGAACCCACCTCAGGATTGTGCTGAATATATAGACTTAGTGGTCCAGATAGATCACCGACTTCAGAATAGAAAGGCGGATCGAGCTAAGTTCGAGAATCAAGTGTTGGTTAAACTCAATGTTACCCCGAAAGGAACGGATGCACCGGAACCCATGCAGATCGGGGGGGTTAGGGGACCCCACAGTTGCACTTGTGTCTGTACTGTGGATCCTCGGGACATTTTCTACGGGATTGCCCGGTAAAACCACCCAAAAAGGTGGTAGGAGCTGTGGACAAGAGTCAAACAGAGTCTGATCAGGGAAACGACCACGCCCGACAAGCATAGAGGTCCGCTAGCCGAGCTTAAAGAAGGACATTCAGACCTCGCACCTAATCGTGCCAATGGTCCTCATTGATCCTAGGCAGCCATCATGTATGCACGCAGTAAGAGCGTACATAGATAGCGGGGCCATAGGAAACTATATGGATCAAGAACTGGCTTCAAGGATGAACCTATCTCTTTGCAAAAGAACCACTACAGATGTCATCACTACCGTCGATGGAACTGAAATTGCCTCTGGGTCAGTAACTCATTCCACTACAGAGATGACACTGTTGGGTCAAGATGGGCATCAAGAAAGCATTGTGTTGGACTTACTCAAGGCTCCACAATTCCAAATAATTCTGGGAATGCCATGGTTGGAAACACATAATCCTTGTATAGAATGGCGAGAGAAGAGAATGACCTTCCCAGATTGTACACACACCTGTTACCAAAAAAAAACCTTGAACAAGGGCCTGGCCACAGTCACTAACCCACCTGTTCAGTTACCTCAGGAATATCAAGAATATCTGGATGTTTTTCAGAAAGAACAGGCAAACACTTTAACACCTCACAGATCTTACGATTGTCAGATCGATCTTGTACCTGGTGCACAACCCCCATGCAGCAGGATCTACACCCTTACGGAGCCTGAAAACCTTCACCTACGACAATACCTGGATCAATACCTTGCTAATGGCTTCATTCACCCACCCAGGTCTCCTGCATCCTCAGCTCTGTTCTTCGTACCTAAAAAGGAAGGTGACCTTAGAACATGTATAGATTACCGCGCATTAAACTAAATTACGGTAAAAAACCTATACCCTTTGCCTCTGATCCCCGAATTACTGGACCAAGTTAAGGAAGCTTGTATCTATACTAAGTTAGATCTCCGAGGGGCATATCATCTGGTACGCGTGAAGAAAGGCGATGAATGGAAGACTGCCTTTCGCACCAAGTATGGATTATTCGAATATCAGGTGATGCCTTTCGGGTTGTGCAATGCACCGGCAGCCTTCCAGTATTTTATGAAAAATGTTTTTCACAAACTCATCGACATCTGTGTTGTTGTTTACATAGACGACATTCTAGTGTACTCCTCCTCAAGATCAGACCATGTTAAGCACATTCGAGTAGTCCTTGAAAAGTTACGCCAACACAAGTTGTATGCAAAGTTGGAAAAATGTGTCTTTCATTCCACAGAAGTTGAATTTCTAGGATTTATCCTGACCCCAAAAGGAGTTTGAATGGACTCTCGAAAAGTGGATGCCATTCTCAAATGGCCATCACCCAGTTCAGTTAAAGGAGTTCAAAGCATGCTTGGCTTCGCTAATTTCTATCGGAGATTTATCCCTGAATTCTCTCATATTGTACATCCCATCACATCACTTTTGAAAAAGAACAAGCGCTTCTTGTGGACTGAAGAAGCTGAAAAAGCCTTCCAAGATCTAAAACTGAAATTCACGTCTGCACCTGTTTTAAAGCATCCTCACCCGAGCTTCCATACGTAGTTGAAACGGATGCATCCAGTTTAGCCATGGGAGCTGTCCTGTCTCAGAAGGATCCGGAAACCGGCCAACTTCATCCAGTAGCATTCTGGTCAAGAAAAGTATCGGCACCCGAATTAAACTATGGGTTCCCGATAAAGAGTTATTGGCCATCAAATCTGCTTTTAAGGCTTGGCGGCATTATCTTCTCAGCGCCAAGCATACCATCACTGTAATCACCGATCACAGGAATTTGCAATATTTGAAGGCAGCGAAGGCCCAATCATCACGTCAACTTAGGTGGGCATTATTCTTTGCAGAATTCGATTTTGTGATCACTTACCGACCAGGTTGTAAAAATGGCAAGGCCGATGCCCTATCCCGAATAGGAATGGGAGAAGCATACTCGAACCCGGAACCTGTACCTATAATTTCAGAAGAAAGAATCCTTGGCATAACTACTCTACAAACTCTAGAAGACATTCATTCAAAAATCAAGTTTTAATCCAGAAGCCCTACAGGACTGGGTAAAGAAAGGCCAAGATTGTTCAGTTATCAATGATCTACCGTACTATCAAGGTCGTCTATTCATACCACACAAGGAGCTACAGGAATTAGTCATTTCCAACTATCATGATGCGCTGATTAAAGGACATCCAGGGGTCGCAAAAACTGAAGCTAAAATTAAGAGGCAATTTTGGTGTCCCACCGGGCGAAAAGACGTTAAGTCATTTATGCTATCTTGTGGAATCTGTGCCCAAAACAAAAGCCAGAAGAAGAAACCAGCTGGTCTTTTACAACCTTTGGATGTTCCACCTACGCCATGGCACACTTTGTCTCTTCACTTCATTACTGATCTGCCTCCATGTAGTGGATTTAACACCATTCTAGTTGTAGTAGATCTTTTTTTCAAGATGGCCCACTTTATTCCTTTAAAGGGATTACCGTCCGCTGCAATTTTAGCCAATTAATTTCTTGAAAATATTGTTCGACTACATGGATTCCCTTCCGTATTGGTTTCAGACCGAGGTAGTCAATTCATCTCACAATTTTGGAAAAAATGCTGCCAACTGGCGCAAATCGACGTGAGGTTATCTACCAGTCACCATCCCCAGACCGATGGTCAAACAGAGAGGACTAACCAGACTCTTGAACAATACCTATGTTGCATGCTACACCAAACCGAAGGTAATTGGAAGGATATTTTGTGGATTTCTGAATACGCATACAACAATTCTGTACACTCAGGAACTGGACAAAGCCCCTTTTTTACCATGTATGGGCATCACCTTCGAACCTCTGAACTCGATTTGCCCCAACACCTAGAAATGCCCGCGGTGAATCATTTGCACTCTACTATTACACAAGCCTTCAAGGAAGCAACAGAGCATTTAAAAAAGGCAAAAGAGAAATACAAAAGAAATGCTGACCAACATAGTAGTGATGCTCCGCAATACCAGATTGGGGATCAAGTCTAGCTGGCTACTAAACACATACCCCTGAAAGGAACTCGGACCTTTAACCCTAGATATTTGGGACCTTACACCATTAAGGCCATCATCAACCCGGTGGCCGTTAAATTGGAACTACCTTCTAACATGCGAATTCACCCCGTCTTTCATGTTTCACTCCTGAAACCAGTCCAACCCGGGACAAGATTAACCAATCCACCTGATCCTATCCTAATTGATGGGGAACCCGAATTTGAAGTAAAAAATATCCTGGACTCTAAGATAGTTAACTCAAGACTTTTTTATTTAATTGACTGGAAAGGTTACAGACCACAAGAAAGATCCTGGGAACCTAGTGACCACGTTCATGCACTGGTGAAAAAATTCAATCGGGACTTCCCAGACAAACCAGGGCCAAGAGGAAGAACGACCTTGGGAGGGGCCTTGGGGGGGGGGGGGGGGGGAGTGCTGTCATGATTCCTACCCCCGGGCATCCGGACCAGGTCCATCTGTCCCGGGAGCAGGCATCCAGATACTTGGAAAAAACCCAGCAGCCCCGGTTAGGGGCTATCTGGGTACAGTCCTGGCACCGTAGGTGCCAGGCTCATAGAAGGGGTCAGTTCTGGCGCCATAGGCACCAGTCTTATTTGCTTTCACTTACCTCATGCAGACCATGCTGCTCAGCATTCAAGCCAATGTGAAGTCTGGAGGGGGACTACTTTATTTCAGGGACTATTTTCTTACTCGGGTGTGGTCTTGGGAACTTCTTACCTGGGACTACTATGAAGGCTATTTAAACCACGCCCGAAGAGCAGCTCACGCTTCGCGTTATTCTGCATCCTGCAGCGTAACGCTCACCGTGCCTCCAAGCCAGCATCCAGTCTTCTGCCACGCCCGCCTCGAGTCTGAAGCTCCTAGAAAAAAGGGAGAAAGAAGGAAAAAGGTTAGAACAAGAACAATACTTATTTCCTCACCTGATTCTGGATCCATCGCGCCTTTGAATAGGAAGGAAGACGTTATTTGATGCGCGTCGCATCGCCTGCTGCAGCGCCGCGCTATACTCACCAGCCTTGGCAGCACCTCCACCATCCACCTCTGTCTTCATCATTTCTTCGCCAAACTCCGCCACCTAAGGGGAATAAAAGAACAGCAAGGTGAGCCGAGAGAATAAATAAGGCAATATTAGTCACCACAATAGACTTACCTGATTTTACCCCCGGAGGCATTCTTCATCTCCACGGGCCGGCGCAGCCTCCATTCATCTTCGCCGAACTCCGGCTCCTAAGCGGAACAAAAGGACTGCCAGGTGAGCCGAAAGAACAAACCAAGGGGATCTCTTTCACCATAATAGACTTACCTGATTTTACCGCCGGAGGTATTATTCCTCAAAACGCCATAATTTCTCAAGCTGCACCTGTAATAAGGGAGAAAGCAACAGATTACATACAGATGTCATTTGCCAGACAGTGTTGGATAATACAGACACTTACCTGAACTTTATCAGCCGCACGAGGCAATCTTCTATAGGGTCGAGCTGCAAGCTGCAAGGAATCGGACAAGAGTGAAAGTCAAACATTTTGAACTCTTACGAACTATATACTTACAGCTCCTCGCCAGGAACCTCAGAGTCAATATTGTTCTGGAACTCTCCAATTCCTTCGGACCAGTGAAGTAACTGGTTATCCACGCGCCCCTGCATTCTACGCAGGATGGAGAGCTCATCCTTTAAAAAACCTAAGGTAAGAATATAAAAAGAGACATCGGAGGTGATTAGAGGGGAGAACAGTGGGGGGAGGTATCACTCAAATCCACGGGTGGCTAATTCTCTTTCTCCACTTTCAGGAGAATACTTCTTCGGGTCAAGCAGACAAGATTAGGTGGGCCAGTCCAGTCTGTCATCTCTGCAGTACGCGTCACGTGGGTCGAAACCGCAGCTGTCCAGTTCCGATCGATGCCCCTGTGGGAGCCAGGTGAGCCTGGAGAGAACCAGAGCTCTGGAGACATTGAGTTTCTGGGGGAAGGCGAGGAAAGGGGAGTGCCTCTGAGCAGGTGAAGTTGAAAGGGAGATTTCTGGACAAGGTCAGCGCCACTGAGCTTAAGAGCTGTTCTTGTACACAAATGTCCTTCAAAGTCCTGACATATAATGTGAGGGGCCTAAACTCCCCACAGAAGAGAGACAGGCTTTTACAAGAGCTTTCCCGACTACAGATTGATGTAGCATGGCTACAATAAACACACCTAGTTGGCAAAGACATACACAGGCTCAGCACGCAAGATTTCCCACATCATTTCTTCTCTTGTGCTAAGAACAAGAGCAATGGTATTCTAGTGAGTAAGCAAGTTCAATTCCAATTGGTCAAGACCAAATCCGATAAGGGAGGGAGGTTTCTCTTTGTTGAAGGATGGTTTAATGGCGCACTCCTCACAATTGCATCACTTTACGCACCAAACTCAGGCCAAGACAAATTCTGCTGCGCAGTGTTAAGGGAGCTAATTGGGTTTGCATCTAGAGAGATAGTGCTACCAGCAGATCTCAACCTGACCTTTGACCCTAATTGGGAACTTTCTAGAGGCACGTACATGGTCAAAACAACTATCTAAGGCACTCATTAGGGTATTCGAGGAGGATGAACTGGTAGATAGCTGGAGACACTTGAACCCTACTGGGCGCGACTTCTCATTTTATTCAGACATACACAGGGTATACTGCAGGTTGGATTATATTCTGATGGGACTGGGCAATGCAGCAAGGGTAAAGGTAGCAGAGATAGGTGCCATCACATTTTCTGACCACACCCCAGTTATTATCACATGGGACTTACAGCCTGGGGAACACAGATCCTCCTACTGGAGGCTTTATTCCACCCTACGTAATGATCTGGTTTGCAGACAGGAGATTGGCGAAGAAATGGTTAGTTTCTTTCTAGATAATGCCCAGGGAGATACCAGGGAGGAGTCTCGGTGGGAAGTATTCAAGGCCTGCATAGAGGTGTGATAGGGGTGGGGTTCCACAGAACACAAGCGATAGAGCTAGAGAAACAGTTAACGCAGCTAAAAGAATTGAAAGGCCAATATAGGGTATCTGGTTTATGAAAAATCTACAAGAATTGCAGACTGTCAGAAGTCAAGTTAATTTGATAGAGGGAAACAAGGTGGAATTTGCCCTCTTTAAAACCAAACTGCTATATTATGAGCAAGGAAGCAAGGTGAGCAAACTGTTAGCTTGGAAGTTAAAGCTTGAGTGAATAAGAGGATGGTGGGAGAAATGCGGGCCTCTAACGGGTGCTATGTCACCGCTGAACATGAAAAGCGTAAGATCTTCAATGATTTTTATACAGAGCTATACAAATCCGACTCAACTAGACCTGAGCTGATTGAGACCTTCCTGAGTAGATGCAAGTTACTGAAGCTGACGACAGAGCAAAGGGAGGGGTTAGATGGGGATCTCACAAAAGAGGAGATCCTGAAAGCTATAGGTTCCCTCAAAGTACACAAAGCACCACGGCCAGACAGGTTCAACCGTGAATTTTATAAAGTCTTGTCCAGCGCGCTCCTGCGACTGCTCCATGTGTTATTCAACACGATCTGAAGAAATGGCCTTGTCCCGGGATCAATTTAAGAATCAAAGGTGTCAGTGATTTTGAAGGAGGGCAAAGAACCGAGTCAATGCTCGTCATACCATCCTTTAGTGGTGCTGAACATTGACATGAAACTATACGCCAAGATTCTTGTAGCCAAGCTTGACCTGATTCTCCCCTCCTTGGTGATGTTGGACCAATCTGGGTTTGTGGTAAGGAGGCAGGCAGGCTGCTGATAACAGTAGAAGGGTCATACATCTCATTGACATTGCATACAAGAAAAAGATACCGGCCATGTTGATATCCTTAGATGCTGAGAAGGCATTTGAACGGGTGGTGTGGGGCTATTTGTGAGCAGTGTTACATAAATTCGCTCTGGGTGAGCAAATCATCTCCGGGTTGTTCACGTTGTACAACACTTCAATGGGAAAGGTAGTGGTCAATGGTCAGCTGTTTCAGAACTTTCAGGTAGGCAGGGGTACACGGCAGGGGTGCCCGCTATCATCCTTCCTGTTTGCTCTCTCGGTGGAGCCACTAGCAGAGTTGATTAGAGGTGCGAAAGGAATCCATTGGCTCAGTTATGAAGGGTCTGAATACAAAATAGTGCTGTATGCAGACGATATTCTCCTAGCGCTGCCCAAGCTGTAAGACTCACTCTCATCGACACTTGAGCTTTTAGAAAATGACAGGGCGGTCACAGGGTTTAAAATAAACCTTGATAAATGCGAGGCACTGAATTTAACCCTGGGACATGAGCGTTTGCAGTCTCTGCTGGGTATCTCTCTGTTCAAGTGGGTGACGAAGGCTATTCGATACCTCTGTGTATCACTAACGGCGCAAGTAAGGGACCTGTATGAGGAGAACTACCCTCAAATCTTAGGCGAAATCAGGGGAACCCTGCTCAAATGGAGCTGGCATGACCGGTCACTTGTCCTATCCTGCCAAAGCTCCTGTACCTATTTCAGATGATTCCGGTAGTGGTGCCCATGAAAGATACTAGAGCAGCTCCAAAGAGATATAGGAGTATTTGTATGGAACAACCAACCTAGTAGGGTTGAGAAGAGACGCTGTTCAGGCCGAGAAGGCAAAAAGGACTTGCTCTTCCGAAATCTTGAAAGATATTATCAAGCAGCACAGCTGCGAGTCGTGCAGGATTGGGTGGATCCCTCTGAGTCAACACCATGGAAGTAGATAGAGGAACAGGTGGCGGGTAGGCCCCTACGATATATGCTGTGGATCCCACGTGAGGACCGCCAGATCTGCCTGTATGTGCTCCCATGCACGACCACAGCATTTTGATGTGGTTGCGTGGAGGTTGGAGCTCACATCTTTCCTAGGCCCGGCCACCCCTATTCATTATAATAGCAGTTTCATGCCGGCATATGGAAATAACGCCTTCCGATCCTGGCGGGAAGGAGGATGCGAATACATAGCACATATGTGTGATCCTTTCCGGAATGCAAAGACACCTTGGGGATCACTGAGGGGGAGCGATTCACATATTTACAATTACAACATTGGGTCCTACAGGGAAGCAATAAAAGGGGAGCTACCAGACCCCTCACTAGATTTGAAAATCTGATCTTTACCCAAGGAGGCTCTAAAGGCCTGATCTCACAGTTATATAGCTGCCTTAATCAGCACACGTTGACCAAACGACCCTTGTACATGAAAGGCTGGCACAAGGACTTAGGAACAGATTTAGATCAGAGACAATGGGCTGAGATATGTTTGGGGACTATGAAGATGACGATCAGTGAGCAGTATATGGAGAAAAACTGTAAAATGATAGTTAGATGTTATATCTGCCCCAAAAGAAGGTCTCGCATAAGATCTGGTGAATTGGAGCTATGCTGGCAGGGGTGTGGGGCGGCAGGCATGTACATACATGTGTGATGAAACTGTCCCAAGCTAAGACCATACTGGGAAGAGGTAGTAGGTACTTTAAAGCAGATAACAGGCCTTCTACCGAGCGGATCTTCAGAACTGTGCTTGCTGGGCTGGTAGTCGCCCCAACAAGACAAATTGGCAAGCTACCATCAACAGTCGTTGCAACTACTTAGGCTAATTTTACTGGTAGCTCGGAATGCCATTGCCGCAAAGTGGAAAGGCACGCAACTACCCACACTAAATGACTGGTTAAATGGCATGTGATTACTTCTCACTTGTGTAAAAATGACTTATACTTTACACAACGTGATTGCTCCCTTTTTCACTAAGTGGGCAACTTTATTGCAATATATTAAACACATGAATAAACACTATACCTGTCCTCCTAGGCTTAGAGCTTTGGGACTCTTCAACTTGGCGCAAAAGTATATATTCAGTGATCCTAGTTAATGGAAAACTCACTGTGTAGAGAACCTTTGAATCTTTGTATGTGGTGACATGGACTGGGGAGGGCGGTGGTGGGTGTTTACCAGGGAGAGGAATAGGGGAAGGTTGGGTATTGGGTGGGGTAATGGTTTGTTGCAAGTTTTAACTTTACCTGTTGAGCTGTACTGTAAGACCTGGTAAGACTTGATTACCGTGTGCACATTGTGAATCTTAAGGATGCGTTGCCTCTTTGTTTTGGTTTTGTGATTTTCATCCGAATTCCTTAATAAAAAGATTTTAACACAAAACAAAAAAAATGTTCCTTGGATTTAATCTTGCTAACAATACAGGAACTATCTAGATGTGTTGACTCTTTGCATAAAGGAATTAGAGACATTCAGACCAAGCTGAGCTATTTGATGTCCCACAACGAGTTGCAATCGAATCCTAACTGACATCAACTCCAGGTTAGAGTCATACAAGCCAGAACACGAACAGAAAAAACATTTTAACTTCACACTTAAGATAATCTGCATGACAAAGTGTATACCTGGATGGACAAGTTTAAGACCACACCTCAAAAAGATTGTAGCAAAGATTCTCAAGATCGTGAGAACCCTACCGATAATGCCAACATAGTAACTGCCGTCACAGAGACCACTTCCACTAGTGAACTCCAAACTCCAGCAAGTGGTATTGATCCATCACTACCGGTAGGGAACACTCTTTTAGGGTGAAAATATCCCATAAGAGAACCCGCCGCGGGTATCAACATAGGAAAAGGCCCCAGATCATAAAGAAGGCTTCTAGGCAAGAGAGTTCAGTCATTAATATGTCCCATCACAATCTGACTGATAAAGAATTAAGCATCTTACAAAAAGGACTTCGCTTTGTCCCCACCTACAGCTCCAACTTCTTTGAATCTAGGGTCGATCTATTTCGATTCATACGTCAGCTTAAATTGTGTTTTTTTGCTGTCAAAATGGATGGAAGCACTGTGATGAGAGTACTTATGTCATATTTAGGGGTAAGAGCAAGTTTATGCCTCCAAAATCTTTACCTGCAATTCATATTTTTGAGAGATTATGTTTACGAGATTAAAAGAGAGTGTCCTTTAGATTGATTCCAAACAATTAACGGGCCCCCTGCGCCACAATACACAGTGTTGTCTTTAATGTTCAAAATAACCGACACTTGTTGCACATTATACAGTTTTAACTATTGTTCCTAAAGGCCTAACAGCCAACACGTGTTTGACATAATTAGCAGGGTCTTCCTCAGGGCTTCCAAGTCACAATAATATGGATCCTTGTTAAGTGTGTCAGATTCAATCTGGGATTCATTTGTAAAGTTATTGTCTTGTGGTATTAACCGTCTCAGAAGTCATGTATGCTGATTGTCTTTGCTTAATATTTTGTATATGGTGTCTGTTCTGGTACAGCCGAACCCCGAAAATGCAGGTAAAATCAATGACATGGTCCGCATGTTTGAAACAAGTGGACCACACCATTAATTTTACCTGCATTTTCCCAAGTTCTGGTAGAGCCTGCAAGGGAATAAATATTAAGTTCAATTACTCCTATAGTACACAGGCGGTAACCTGGAACTGTAATGTTGAGGGTAGGGAGCCAGGGTGCTGGTGAAGCATGTGTTGTATGGTGCCAGGTAACTAAATGCGCATGTGGTAGGAAAAAGGCATGCTATTCAGGGGAGTAACTGATTAGGCAAGTGAGAGTAGTGCGGTTGTGCAATAGGGAGTGCATTATTATCTTTTGCCATTGGTGGGTAGTCACATATGCAACACAGACGTCATGTAGTGACAATCCAATAGTATATATCGTGTCTTAAGCCAGGCACAATAAAGGCTCCTGCTTGCCTGCCGATTCATGAATATACAAAGAAGTCACTTTTAAATAATTTCTTCTTGAGTTCAATGTATAGGTGTGGGAGTAGCTTCTTAGGGCTCAGCCCGAACTTCAGTTTCCTGTCATTTAGATGGCCAAACATCAGAATCTCAACAGGAACAATTTAGCCTTTATACAATCATTATTCAGTGATGAAACCATCAACATAGGCCCCGCAGACAATTTTAGATACCACAGCTTATACCATTGAATGCAGACAACAGTTAGATGATTTTCTTACTTATGCTAAACTTGATCTTGATCTTACATTGGATATTCTTAATTACCTTAAGTGTCAGGAATCAGGGGTTGTGGTGTAAGAGGAAGCGGGTACGGCCTAGACAGACTACAATTCCCAGCAGGCATGGGGAATTGGTGTAGTTTCCTGGGCCCGCCGATAACCAGCTGCAGGCACTTTGCACTTAGAGGATGTGCTCTGAACTGCCGCCCGCCCTTGCTCAGTTGCTGATGATTAATGTTGGAGAGCACGGGTGGCGGCGGCAGCAGCAGCGGAGCAGCAACACGTGAGGCGAAGGTGCGAGGGAGCTGAATAACGAATGCTGACTATGCACCAAGGCGTTTGCATTCCCCGTGCCGCGGCGGTGAACGCTTGCTACCTGCTCGATTACTTCAGGTCCGGGGCAGCCGCAGGAGGCGCCCGGACCATCAGTTAAGTGTTCATGTGTGTTTGGTATTCTACCGGGCCGCGGCGGTGACTTGCATCGAAAGAAAACGCTTCACTCATTAAGGTCCGGACGTAATAAGGGAACGTCCAGACCATGAGGTAAGTGTGCCCTCGTAATGCTATCATGGGTGCTTCTATCTGTTTATATCTAATATGATTATGAGGTTTGGCAACTAAACGCCGGTTATTTCACAGGCACATGGCTTTATTCACCTAGTTGTGATTTCTTCACTAATTGAAAGCTCTGTTCTAGTACAGAGACAAAAAACCTGCTAAATCTGCATGTTCCAGTAATATTGCTTTATCCACATGGGGAAAAGCGCCGTTCTATGTACAGTGGTTTTGTGTCAATCCATGTTTTGAGGCATGTGGGTGTCTCAGTGTTCTCTGCTTGCTATCTGTTTGTTGTGGCTTTAAGTCATGGTTACTAACATGAAAGAAGTCATGTATAGTGCTTCATGTATTCTATGAAAATTATGTTATGTTCTACTAATTTCTGAAGTAAGAGTCAGGTCAGATTGCAGGAGTATTACACTACCAAGTCAGGAATTGTAGGGGTCGTTTTTGCTGTTTATGTCTTGTTGTCTTCCTTTCCTTCCCTTTATTTGTCCATCCCCTTTCCCTAACTCCTTCTTCCCCCCATTGGCTGCCACGTGGCTACCTGTACTTCGAACATCCAGGCGCCCGTGCCAACCACGCCTGGATGTTCGAAGTACAGGTAGCCACGATCCATTCGGCTTCTGTGGTTCGGGAGAGGGGATTGAAATCCTCCTCCCTTAAGTTCAGTTGTGACATTAAGGCGCTACTTGACATGGCTGAGGGTAAAGGATGGATTGACAAGAGTACAAAGGATTTTCTCCTGAAAAACCATCTCAGTATTACATGAATTTATGTGTTACCTAAAATTCATAAGGCATTGGACAATCCAACTAGTAGACCTATTGTGGCGACCACTAATGGTGTGTTGCAACCCTTGGGTATTTATATAAATACTTTTTTGCAGCCATTAGTACAGAAGACCAATACTTAGATTCAAGATACTACACATTTTCTTACTACATTATCCAGTTTGCAGATGTCTCCTGATGGCATACTATTTACCATCAGCGTTAAAAACTAGCCTCCCGCACGATCTGGGCATTGAGGCCGTCAAAAAGCTATTGCTCAAAGAAGATGCATTAGGCGCCAAAAATAATTTGTCTTATTGCTTTTCATTTTTATTTCTGAAAACACCTATTTCAGGTATCAAGAAGATTATTTTCTGCAAACTAATGTTACTGCAATGGGAGCCACCACAGCTCCCTCCTATGTCAAAATGTTCATGTTCAAATTTGAAACCAATTTCATTTTGTGTCATCCGGTCTGGCAGAAATACCTCCAGCACTGGGGTTGTTACATCCTTGTGATCTGGAGGTGCATCAAGGTTGCCCTAGAGCAATTTCCCGGATATCTGAATCTTATTGATGCCTGTATTCAGTTCACTATGGAAATTGGCACCCCCACAATCCCTTTGAGTATAATGGGTTTCGCACCATTAGCTACAGAAACCCACTAATAGAAATAACCTTCTATAGAGACCGAGCTTTCCCCCGCCTAGTCTTATCACAAATCTTCCATATACCCAAACACTTAAGGTACGTAGTATAGTAAGTGATCCCAATGATTACCTAATGTGTATTGATGGTTCACATTTCTTAGCCTCTAGTAAGATGCTTTAGGGTTATGAGTCACTTATTAATATTGAGTTACTATTGTTTTGTTAGGAAAAATTTAGTTTTTTTTTTAATCTGACCGGCATTTCTCATTGCTGAGCACGCCCCACACTTTGATGTTCTTTTCACCTTCTGCAAGTCCTCTTTCAATCACTACTCTATTACACATTTGGTAGAGCTTATGGCCATCGCTTACCATCTGTTCTTTTGTTTTCTTTATTGGTGGTCTTGTGCTCTCATTGTTCTAGGTTTGTGTGTTTGTAGCTAATCTTTTAACACGAGAAGGATGCTGTGATGCCATTTCTTAATTCACAATCTGTGCTTTTGATTTGGAACTCATTTTCTCTGTTTGATTTGATGCGTTTTTGCAGAAGCATGACCAATCCTCTTGTTTAGCGGTGTATAGACTAGTAAGAGACAGGTATTTAAGTGAGATTGGAATATTTGTGGTTCGTTGAAGTTATTTTCTTCTTTTTTTCTCTTTACTATGCTTGCGTTTCTTGAAATTAAGCAGGAACAGACAAACATATTTTGGCAGGCTAAATGCCATCGTATGGGGATGTCTGTACTTGATTTTTTTTGTTTTGCTCTTTTTTATTTACAAGTTTGTTTTCATTGTGGGTTGCATGTCTCATAGTTTTTTTGTTGGTTATTTTTCATTATTTTGTTACAGATTGGCCCCAATTAAGGATCTGGGATGATCTGAAATGCATTGCCCTTCTATTCTGTTCCTCCTCTCCATTTTAATGTTTTGGTATTAAAACACACCATATGATGATCTAAGTTGATATGAAGTTATTTGAATTACTAATGTAAGAGTCTGAAGAAGGATCATTCTGCGACATAGACTCTCAGTGAGCACACCATATTATAGCCACCCTTCCTGTGATTTTACTTTCGACCCAGAACTCCACTCGGTCAGTGGTAGTGCTCCTATTACTCCTTTGAATACAATGTACTTGTAGTAACTTTTTTACATTCAAGATGGTGCCCACCCTGCCTTCTGCTTTGTGTCTGGCCTTAGTCCATGGTCACCTGGCATTTGTCCTCTTCTGAATTTTTTCCATTGAAGCGGTTGTTGATTTTGCCATTACGGTCATCAAGCAGCGCGTCTGGGGTACCTCCAGTTATTATGTTGCGTTGCTTATCTTTTGTATTGTGTACATCACCAAGCCTCAACTTTGCGGGGGAGGGTGTTAGGACATATATTTTGCCAAAATGTAATGGCATTTTTTATTGCAAAATGTAGTGGCATTTTTGTTGCCAGCAGTAATATGGCATATTATATATATATAGTTAGCCAGTATAATTAACATTGCTAAATACTAATTCTTTACTTCCCTAACATTGTAATGTCTCATGTGCAAAATGAGGTGAAAATCCATGTTTTAGTGGCACTACTGAAGTTCATTTTAAATACACACTGGCATTTACTTTAGCTTGTGGAGAGCAGAAAGAATGCTGTAGCAGGAAACCAAAATGAAACAGTAATTCTGTTCTGCAGCTCTCTTTGTTCTGAACATGAGGGTTGTTACAGAACACATCCTTGTTAACCTGATTGGGGGAAATTATAGGCAGACATGCCACGTCAAAATGGGAAGGATGCGAGCTTTCCTGATGACAAAAATTGCAGAGAGGAGTTAGTTTGTGCTGGGCTGTGAAGACTGACAGATTTCAAAAGGTATCAGAGCACTGGGTGTGAGAGATATCTCGCTGGTGCTCCCCACACAAGATTACAGAATCATTTTGCGGTGACACTGGGCCTGCATTTGCAAAAATAGCAAGGTCACGCTGGGAGCTTCAAAGAAATACTAATCTTGGTAGGATATGTACGTGCCAAGTGAGGACCATGGGAAATGCTGTATGAGTGGCTGAGGTTTATCACACGTCAGGGAAGTCAGGAAGTCACTGCATGTTTATTTTTCACCATATTCAGAATGTGGGAACATTAACCAATGTTTCATAAGATCTGCTTGTTCTGTTGTGTTTTCTTTTTGTATTCCAGAAGACGATGCAATGTACCCATGGTAAGAATTAATGATGTGTGAATAAGTTGTGTGTATGATATAATGAGTGTATATAAAAACAAATGGGATTTTGGTGTCATTTTTGCATCTGTGAACTCATATATGTGAAGAATAAAGGGGAGGTTCATTTCTGTTCAGTAGTGCATTTGTCAATTTACTACTGCAGGTAAAATAACAACCCAGAAGAAAAGTAAGTGTGTGAGTGTGTGTGTGTGTGTCTCTTCCTTGCATGCTGATGGGAAGGAATCTGATATGATATATAGATTACTGGACGTCCATGAGCCAGTAATGCCTAAGGGCACATAGATTACTGGATGTAGATAAGCCAGTGATAGCAGCCGCAAACTATAGGTGGCGCTCCGAATAACATTATTGGGTTCCAACAGTGCATAAGTCTGGGGCTCTCTACAGACAACTAAGAGGTATTCTAACAGAAAGGAAGGTTTTGTTTTATGATGGAGTTATAGTTTAAAGAAGAAAACTATGCTCACCACTATACCAAAGAAATAATTACTGCGAAACAAAATACCACTTAAATTACCACCAATATAAGCTAACAAGGTATGGTCACTAAAATAATGTGATGCCAAACCCAATCTAAGTGCAAGACTAATTTACCACCAAATTACTGCCAATATTTTTACGGTACGAAAATACCACCAAATCCCAAATTTACCCCAATAGAACAAAATCTCTTAGAAGGGTTGGCAACCGGGCCGTGGTCCGTCCTGTGATATGGTAGTGGAGTATGGTAAACAGTTGTCATTTAGTGCCCTGATTGACAACAGAATCATAAAACTTAATTTTAGATGTAGGACATCTCAAAGGCCTTCTCAAAATTCAAATATCTAGGAAAACAGTTAACTTTTTCAGTCAAGACCTTTTTCGCCTTTGTCTAGCAATCTTTATTTGTTATCAGTGGCTACATTTAACTTCAGACAAGTCCAATAGGGCGTTTTCAGGTGTCCTGATTGGGCAAAGTTGTAGCTAGGGGAAATGACTAGAAGTGTTATATACATTCTATTATCTGTGCTTTGTTACCCCTATGTTTACTCTGTTACATTAATAAGAGCTGGGTCTCTTTCCCTTACATAACTTACATTTACAAAGGAGGCCATCAGAGGTTAGTGGATTCCTGGGAGTTCCAAGCAGTGGTGTTAAGGTCTCTGCAGTTCTCAATTGCTTCCCAAGCTACCCGAGACAATCCACATTTTCAGAGGTATTAGCTCAGTGTTTCAAGGTTACTGTTTTATCTCGTGACAAGATAGCCAGCACTAATAACAAAGCAAGTACTGCACAAGCATGACTTGATTATCTTTGGAGGGATTACGGCTTCATACAGACTCAGAGTAAGTAGTGTGATGAGGAATGGCAAGGCCGTAATTGCCCTATTACTTATCGGTAATCTTCATTACTCTGAGTTGTTAAGTGACTTCAATTCAGCACTCCAACTAAATCGGTGCCTAGTCTGGGATGCCCAAGGGAAGCCCTTATTTATATATTTTTATGACAAGTTCATAGATCTGGATGATAAACCCTTGTATAATGCCCCTCTCTTTGAATCCCCCTGACTTCACTGAGCCAAGAAGTAGGTTTGTTTTGCAAATTAAAAGATTTATTTTACAATTTAAACAGTATATATATATAAAACACTTTTATAAATAAATTAATATTTGATAGCACACTTATGAAGATAATGTTGATCAACAATGGATAATATTACACTAGCACACTTTTTTAATTACTTAAGAGTTGGAATAGAGAGGATAAAGTAGCTGAGAATGCTTTTATGGGTTCAAGGAAATGCAATGATGGAAAAGAATGCAGCACAGAAATAACTGAGATGGTTTCCACAAGTGATAATATGATCACTTTTTCTTTTGACAATTCACTCCCCCCCTATGCAATATAAGGAGATGGAAGGGGTGCACACAATTTTCAGGAATCCAATCGAATGCAATACCAATTCAGTTCCCCCCTAGCAAGCTTAGAGCAACAGGTATGCTTTTAAAACATGCAGAAATACTTTTAATGTGATTTACAATGAAGTGAAAATATGCTAAAAATGATTTTAATTCCCTATAGGAGATTCAGGGTAGGTGATAGCTACTTAAGATTGGTTCAGGTCAACACTATCAGTGATTCATGAGGGATTATCAGATTGAAAACGGATTTCAGCAGTTCAAAGCAAAAGACAGCTATTTTTGACAGGTGAAGAAGTTTGAGCTAGTTTTCAAATCGCTGCACTTTTTCCGAGTGCGTCGAGCACGATTACGGAAAAACTACAAGAAAGTCTTAGCTTTAAAATGAAAGTTAAATCTCGTTCCTAGCACACGTGGTTCAAAAGATACGGACGAGTTTGTGGAGGTAGATTTTCAGAAATGAGGTAAGATTCAAATGGCAAATGACACTTTCACAGGTTTGAAATCATAGAATGGACACACGATTTCTATGTAGTTCTAAATAGGTGGAAATGGTTTGAATTAGATTATTTTAGACTAAGAGATTGGTTTTGCACAGTTCTGGCCGAGTACTCGCACTATAAATTTGAAATAGGCCGTCAAGGTCTGGTCAGGTTTGGGCTTCACTCGCCACAGACGGTCTCTGGTACCGTTTCTGCTCACAACGATCTGGACTGGGTCTCTGGTATTGGCAAAAGTTCTGGCACTGCACGGCGGTCTGGATACAGCTCTGCTTTCTGGGTTCTGGCACAGGGTTCTAGCCAGAATCAAATAGCACAGCCCGGCTGTTGAAGAGTTTAATTAGGTGGCTGGATTCTGAGGCCTGCTGAGAAGGATTCAGCTTTTGGACTAGGCCTCTCTGCTGCAAGTTCTGAAGTCTGCATTCTAAGTTCTGGTTCTGGAGTCTTCTGGATATTGTCTGCTCCGGCAAAGTGCTTCGCAAGAAATCAGTTTGAATGTGGAAAGTGAATGTCCCTTCCTGGGTCTCAGTGGCTCTTTTTATGTCTTTTGAAAATGGGTGTGTGCGTGGGCATAACTAAGCCTGCCCCTCACAACTTATCATTGGCCAAGTTCTCCTCTCTCCCTTGATTGGGGGAAGGAAAGGGAGTGTCATCCTGATGAGGTATGTTTATGGGTCAGAGGATCCTCCCCTTGTCACTTTGCACACAAATCTATTTTTAATCCAAATGCATATTTATCTATGTACAATGTTTCTAATATTATATGTCCAGTTAACATATTTTCTGTAGCACCAAACCATCCGATCCCTGTCTTTGTAAGATGTTGTGTCCCCTTCTGAAAGAATTCTGCCCTTTTCATCCAGAACACAACCTCTAAACTTTTCCAGAATTTACACAAATGTGCGCAAGGAATATGGGCATCAGATGATGAAGTGTCAGATTTTTAACATACATACATTTGGAGTAATACCCTATTTTCCGCTACTACCCCCCAGAACATACCACAGAGTCCTAACACCTCTTAAAATGTGCACAGAAAAATCACAGGAATAATGATATTATTTACATAATTTTGACAGTTCCGTACTATGAATTATACATCTTTTTAAAATTATGCTCTGGCCCAGATGGGTGTGGTTTAGGTTCCAAAGTACATGGGGGGATTTCTGTCTGTCCCCGCCTCCAGCTCAAGTGGCTCCCAGAGGCATTGCCCCTCCCATTTCCTTCCAAGAGGAAGCCATTTACGACCCCTGATTTAGCATTTGCCCGAGCCAAGGAAAGTTCATTGTTCTGTTTTCCTGCAGTCCCCTCCCCTGATTCAATCAGAGAGGTGTGATCTCCTTTTGGTGGGGGCAGCAGAATACAGCCAGGCCTGTGAACAGTAGGTGTTAAGAATTCTCATTAACCAGCAAGGCTTTGAACTTTCCAGCTAACTCAGGTTCCTTGTCATCTCCTGAAAGACAGGCCTCCTGTCAGAGTTTAGACCGCTAGTGCCGGTTAGTGTCGAGCGCCGGTACTGCACCCCTTTTTGGGAGCTGTCTTGAATTAATACATTTCAAAAACAGGGATTTTACTTGATAGCATTTACTAACAGTGTATTGCTATAGATTCTGCAGTAGAGTAATTTTGTGGCCATAATTTTAGCAATTTTTGACATCAAATAAAACAGATTTTTAACAGCACCATATTCCTTTGCACTGATTTCGCTCATGGCGCTTCTGGCCCATCACGCTCGCACTGGTGGGTGGCAGGTCAGGCAACCATTTTGGTGTGCGCAAAACTGGTGGTTTTCCTGGATTCTGGCGCAAATGTGGGCTTTTTAGCCATCTTGGATTTTCTAAGCCCACATCACCAAATGTTGTAGCATAATAGTTCAAACGTGGGTCAAGACACCTGACAGAGTCCAGGTCTTCCTTGTCACAGTCCTTGAACTCCCTCTCTGCCGAGACCCATTGTGATTTTAAAACACTTGTTAATCAAAGGTCTTGGAGAGTCAGAGGTGCTTTTATTCCCAGATTACGAGAAGAGTTTCAAATAAAAATGGAAGAGTAAATCATTTTTGGGGGGCTTGTGAAAAACCTGTCTCCTGTTGAGGACTCACCTCATAAAGTAAGCACTGCGATGAGGAACACCTGGCCTTGGAGTAATGAAGATTACAGGTAATTAATTGGCCATTCTGTTATGCACACTGTTAATGCTATGGAGTGCTGTGCATAACAGAATGAGTTACGGCCAGAGCATAATGGGAGGGGCTTCTCCCCATATCCCATTATGGATGAGCCGCCACTGCTGGCATTACTGAGAAAAGCCAACAGGAGTGTATTTTATAGTGGATATATGGGATTACTGGTCACAATCATGAATGGGTATTGTGTAGTACTTATGACCCTTGTAAGCTCCTAGAAAAGCTCCCCCGGGAGAGGTTGTAGGCCTGAACACAAAGTAACGGAACAAGAGGTCAAATGGCTATATGTGTGTCTTCAGAAAGTACAAGGTGAACCCAAATATGGCTTATACATTTTTGGCTACTTGTGGGGACTTTTAAAGAAACCCCTGTATGGATTTCAAACAACACCAAAAGGACCTTAAGTCAGACCAGACCAACGTAGCTTCCTCATGAAGTCTTGACACAAATCCACCCAGCAGAATGGATTGCAGCTGTAACTAAAAAGAAGTGTCTAAGGAGACCAGAGGACAACTATGTTTTGGGACGCACTTGTAACTTTGCCCCTCTTTCATTAAGCAGCACAAAACATTCCAAAAATAATTCAAAACTGGGTCTACATTTTCTTTTAAAGGTTTTGTGCAGATTCGAATATCAAAGTTGAAAGTCACCTAAAAAAATATTCTTTTGAGAAATCCAACTGAATCATAACTAGAGATTTGCTGCCATCGCCAAATGTGTAGTCTACATATTTGTACACAGGAACTGGTGTCACATTCAGTGTCAATTAAGTGATGCCATCACAGAGCTAATCAAGAAGTCACATCTATACCCTCTGTTGGCTGTTTAAAGAGTCCTGGATCCAGAATGCACCTGATGCTATTTCAAAATGAAAGGGGAATCTGTAAGCACAAGATAACTAAGTAATATAACAGAGTACGTCAGAGTGTTGGCTATGTTGATACTATGCTGAGTCGGAGAGAAGTTGAAAGAAGTCTGCCTTTCATCTATATTACAGCGAGAAGGTGCTAACAGATAACATCACTGCAGATGCAGAGCGACGAAGAGTGCATCAGAGTGTCGGCTGTGTGGCATGGGAGGCCTTGGAGGCTTGAGGGTGACCCTTCAGCTTGGCCCGGCTCAAGGTCTGCGATGGATGCCGCCACAGACTGTGTGCAATTTTTCCCGATGCCACAGAATCGTCAGCAGCTCAGGGCACAGTGAGTGGCGTGCTTATAAAACCTCAAAAAATGCAAAAACAGTCTTTACTGTCATCATGCCCTTTCCTAGAGGTGAGCCAAAAGCAGGGTGTGCAACCCATATTGAAGGATGCAAAAATATGGCTGCATGACTCAAGGGGTTGGAGGGGGCGTGGAGTGTTCACGCTATGTGAGCGCCTTAAAGGGGAAAGATTCTCAGAAGTGAGCGATGTTACTCACCTTGCGAAAGATGCTGTATGCCTGACCCCTAATGAGGTGAATCTGAAATGTGTACCTGGCCTTCCTTCTTATGGAATCCTCTTTACGTTCCAGGTGTAATAATCTCAATTTGACAGATTCAGAGATCCTGGAAAGCTTGATGATGCCTGATACCCTAACGGCGGAGAGGGAAGGATCGGATGGGGAAAAGCTGACCCTTACTAATGTACAGTCTAGTCTCACATCGGGAGGTGTCCTCGATATTAAAACACAGGAGGGGGAAGATGTAGCCGTCTCTTGTTGCCCGAAGTTAGACGCTGTCCAGGGTGGCTTCTATAGACATGGAGCTTTTATAGGCTTCTTCTCCTTCTATCCTCAAACCGGGGACCCTGGCGGTTGGCACAACTTGCTTTAAAGATAACACAGATTCTTCGATCTGTCCAATGGTGGCAAGTGCCTTGAACGATGTTGGGCACATTAAAAACAAAGGCAAGCACAAGCTTTGAGCCCCAATATATGGCCTAAAAAGTGCGTTTAAGAAAGACTGCGGCTCTGCATATTATGACCTCGTTTCAAGTGCCTCCCCCGCAAATTGAACAAAATCTGTTGCCTGAGGCAGGCCAGTTAACGTCCACCTAAGAACTGGCTTCCCCGGCCAAAGACCAGCAACCGGTAACTCAGGAGTATCAATCTTCATCTACGGCATCTTCACTATATGGCTCAGTCTTTTCCCCCAAACCCACAGGCGAACCAGGTCAGTTTTTGAACTCTACAGCTTTTAAATCTCAATGCAGTACAATGGCGGCACTAACTATCTTGCTGTCCCCTTTCTTGAAGCTCTACGAAGCTATGAATGAGAACACCAAAGACCAGGCCACCCTCTTAGCGATGATCCACTCCAAATTTATATATATTGAATCATTTTATCACATCTTTGCCAACCAGAACGGACCACGAGTGTGCAAAACTGATACAAAAGGAAGCTTCAAGAGGCCTTAGATCTGTAAAGGCCTGATAAAAAATGCCTATTGGGCTCTTTCTTGGAGCTGCTCCAGCGAAAGTCTCTGGTTCAAAGCAGGAAAACTGGGTTACCTTTCCCCTTGATTCCGGACCTCCCAGTCAATTTGGCTAATGGTGGTATGGATGCTTCCCAGGTTCACACCATTGTCATAGCTAAAGGAAATGGCCAGACGATCATGACACAGAAGTGGCAAAGTCTCAAATTTTGAACAGTTCACAGCCCAACGCCGCAGGTAATTCCCTTGAAGCCGAGACGGAATGCCCTGCTGTCTCGGAACCAGAGGTTCTTGCGTCTATCACTTTGGATTCACATTCCAATCTTTCTAACGCCCCTAGGATGGCAGGCATTTTTCCAAGTTCTGCTGTGCAGCCTTTCTCCATATTTCAGAAAAGAAATAAAAGAAAACTCAAAGTAATCAAAGAGGTGCCTCAAATAAAGTAAAAAAAATCTGCCTGCTCCTCAGAACAGGAAATCTAACAGACCCTGAGCTTTTATAAGAAATCGCTCGACCCCTCGAGATACTCAGTCTTGTGCGCCTTTGCAAAAAGAACAGCTTGAACATAGTCGAGAGCTGGAAAGAATGGAGAGAAGTCCTTTGGATGGACAGTGTGCTGACCCGGGATGGCCGGAAGCCAGCTTTGGTCCAGAAGATGCAGACTGTTTAAACTTTTCCACCTATTCAATCGATGACGGAGAGAGGAGCATGGGCTTCTGGCCCCGTCCACCTCAGCCTTTAATCTATTGAAATTACCAGTAAACTCTGCTCAGTTGGAATCTCAAAAAGGACAGAGTGACTTCAGTCCTTTTACCTAAACTTCTACCGATAGATAAGACCAACCGTCAGAAAGTGGTGAAAGCCCTTTGTCCGTTTTTGAGCCTGGAAGACTAACGGCGACAGGCATTGATGAAATCGATAGCTGAGCAGAGTTACGACCTGCCAGATCCAAGCAAAGCTTGTACACCCGTTTGCCCTTCAGAGCCAGATTCTGAGCAAAGAATTAAAGTGGCTCCTGTAAATGTTACAACTGGTGACAAAACGATCACCCAGCTAAGGTGCAACATAATTAACAAGGGGGCGGGGGGGGCACAAATTGAGTTTGGAGGGACTGCAGCCAGTCAATGATGGCCTGATTTTGAACCATTTGAATGCCCTGAGATTGTTCCATCACATTCCCTTGTTGCAATTTCTCCAGTCGGAGGATATTAGGATCGTGGAGTTCCCCAAGGAACGAAGAATTGACAAAGTGATTTTATATCTGAGAACAAACCGAGTCAGATCATCTCTACTCGAAGTAGCCCACCTGCTTCTCCCGATGGGATTCGAGTTGAGAGAACGGCTAATAAAAAGTCCTTCTCCAAAGCCCAATACTGCTAAGTTGGAAAAGGCCTCCTGGATGTGTCAGACTTTAACGAGTCGGGGGCAGTCTTTAGAAAGGGGTGATGATGAGATCTTTTGAGAGGAGAGAAGCGAAAGACACAACAAGGAGATAGATTAAGTGGTCTTTTGGATGCTCGAAGAAGCCCAAAGGTCCCCTGAAGTTTACATTTGATTGTGCAGACATGGGTAAACAAATGATCAATGGCCCAACCTTGTCAACTCAAAAGGTGGATTTTCAAGCCTGCAGCCAAGGGCATCCCCCAATTTCTCAATCGACTTCTAATTAACCACGAGACTCTTCTTGGAGGATGGCCTTTTCGAATACAAGGGGGTTTTCTGATTTATCAAGTTATGTGGAAATACTTTCAGGTGACCTTGATATAATATGTTTACCGGAAACAGGGCTCCAAGTGAATCCAACTTTAGATGGCTTCAGCTCTTTACTTAACCCAGCCTATCGAGGTGCCAGAAGTTGCCCCTCGGTGGGGGTTGCTTACGCTGGTGAAAGATGGGAGCGGGCCGAGTGTGGTTGAATTTTGGTGCCCGAAGCCCGGTTTACAAATTATAGGTCTAAATTTGAAGGCGGGTCCAGGCTACAAAGACAGGTGGGGCCCGATTCTGAACACCGACTGGAACCCAGCAGCTATAACAACGTAGTAATTTGTGAACACAGTCACAGACTCCATTGATACATTTTCCCTCCAGTGCAAACTACATTTTATAATTTTGGGGGGGCGATCTGAACTGCCCATGTATTGCGAACAATGGGAACCGTAGAGATCCTGGCAGGGACTTCCAAATGCTAGAGAAACTAGAGCGGAGGAATGGCTAGAGTTCATGAATGCTAGAGACCTTCACATTCTCAATAGTCAAGCTAAGGGTGATTGCCCTGAGGGGAAGACTTGGTGCAATGGCACTCACTGCCGCATTTTGGATTATGTGTTCGTATCTAGTTTGTTAATTAACAATATCATCTTGCTGGAAATATTGCCAAAGGTTACAAGTGTTCATGCCCTTTTAAAACTTACTTGGGATGGGAAGCTAAGGTTGATTAAAAACACCTGGCAAATGAACGTCAAACCCACGCAGGGGAAAAATCGCCTACGGGTAAGGCTGCAAGACATAAGATCTTTGTCAAAAAATGATGCTAGCCAATTGGAAAGATGGCGGGATTCAAATGATGTGCCTTTGCTTTTAGAATTCATTCAAAACCTAAAACGGGCCTGGAATCTGCCCCATTCGGCAACCACAAGTTTGATGAGCGAATCAAGTTTGAAAAAAAGTTGCTCCGTAAAGACCCAAGATTAATAAGCCGCCTGAGGGATGGACGTCATTTAAACTGGATGAAAAAGAGAAAACAGAAATATAAAAATGTATTTGTTCTATACAAAGTCCAAGAGAAGGATGCTGAAGTCATGCTATTAGCCCTGTCCGAAAAAGATATGAGATCTATATGGCAACTGCTAAATGAGGGAGGTGTATTGCGTTCAGCCTCCTTGACAAATGCGGTTTCAGAGGAGGCGTGGATAGATTTTTACGATAAATTATTTGATCCATCGAGAGGCCAGGAGCATCCAATGCCTACTAAAATAAACTTTGGGTGGCGATTTCCGCTGGACAAGCTACACATGGAATTATTAATCAAAAAAGCAAATCCGTCTAGAGCCCCAGGACCGGACGGCATTACCAACTCCATGATCAAGGAAGCTCCTGAGGCCTGGTTGTCTTTCATTTTTACTCTTTAATCAGATTATGAAGACTGGCGAGGTCCCTGAATCTTGGAGATTGGCTATATTTGTCCCCATCTTTAAGGGAGGAAACAGGGCGGATCCTTCCAACTACCGTCCTATCGCCCCCCTGGATGCGCTGGGCAAGTTGTTTGCGGCCTCTCTCTTGAAACAATGGCAGAATTGGATCCAGATGGCGAAAAGAGCGTACCTGCGGCAGACAGGTTTTGTTAAAGGGCTGGGTACAGACTTGAACCTCTTCCTGTTAAACATCTTGAAAGGTAAGGCCCTTAACAGTTGTACAAAAATCTACCTGGCCTTTGACGACTTGAGAAAGGCTTTTGGCAGCGTGGTCAGACATCTGCTGTAGTTTAAAATGGAAGCCTGGAATTGTCCAGCGTATCTATTGGCTGCCGTTAGGTCTTTATACGACTCTACTAGCGTCCAAATTAGACTTAAGTCCCAGGGGCTGTTGACTAGACCAATTTACAGCTATAGAGGCCAAAACAGGGTTGTCCCTTGGCGCTGACCCTGTCCAATACATTTCTTTCGGATGTTGGCGAGACCTTGGACAAGGTTAGAGTGTTTCCTCCCAAGATAGGAGACCAAAGTGTGGCAAGGATCCTCTATGCAGACGACCTGGTGCTGATTGATATGACACCGATTGGCTTGCAGCGGAGTCTGGATAGTCTCCAGGGATATATGACCAACAACGGACTGTCGAACTCCTCAAAGACTAACATCTTGGCTCTAGGGGCAAAAAGAGGCGGATCACATTCTTCTTTTAAATGGTATGTAGAGCGGGAACCTCTGGCCCAGATTTCTAAGGAGATGTATTTGAGGTCCTTATAAATACTAGTATGAATGATCAACCTCAAGGGATGTTGATCCAGAGAGAGTATTGTACATTTTCCATGCTTCTGGTGTTGACCTTGTATAAACTAAAGGTGATTCCAGTTGTAACATACAGAGTGGAGGGGTTTCTATCCACACTTTAGGAAATCTGTGTCTCACTAAAGGGTAGTTATTGGAGGAAAATATTGAGGCTCCCTAACCTAACCCTACTTCAGTGATCAGATATGAATTGGGTTTGATTTCCTTATATGCAAGGTCGGCCTGGAAAACTCTGGCTCTATATGGCAAAGGTATTTTGCCCACTCCAGCGGGGCCTTACCAAATCTTATTGAGGGAATTGGTGAACCACAGGGGTAACTTACTAGGGCAGTGAAGTAATGGCTGCAGGTTGCTCTTAGAACAACTGGAAATCAAAGCTGAAGAACTGATTAATAACCCAGGAAAGGTGAAGCAGAAGTTGTGGCAGGACGGCTGGATTAAGAACCAGGAGGATTGCTTGCTAACTTCTCTGAAAAACGGGAATAAATCCTTCGACTGTAGCCCCAAATAGTTAACCATGTTTCCCAACTCGTGGTACAGAAGCTAGTTTATGCGATTTAGACTGAGTTTATACGCAACAAAGCACTTTTTACATATTTACAAACTTGTGACCGATGTGGGTTGAAGATTCTGTGCTAAAAGGGAGGTAGAGGAGACGCTCAAGCATGCTACATTGTTTTGTCATGGGCTGACTTCACCAAGAACTAGGCACATAAGTAAATTGATTTTGGATAGGCAATCTCTGGATGCAGAAGACATTTTGACCTTTCTCTGGTTGGGGGAAACCTTTTCGGCAATGTTTTGCCTCATAACATTTTTAAAGGATGTGATTTTAAAGAAGCTGAGTTGTATTAGAGCTTGTAGGAGATGGGATATAATAATTTTGGTTGGATGGAATATATGAAATATTTTGTGATGGAGAAACATGTACTCAATGATAAAGGTTTGTAATAAACCAGAAATACAAAAAATGTATGTGTATATATATATATATATATATATATATATATATATATATATATATATATATATATATATATATATATAGTTCATTGCCCTCAGGCTGACGAGGTGGGCATATTCAGCCACATCTTTATGCATGTACATGCACACGTGAAGATCAGCAACTTGCAATGTGACACATGTGGCATCCAATCTGTGTAATCAGATTCAGACACAGGGATCTGGGTCTTTATGTTCAGTGACTCCTCCCTGTCCATAATATATAGATATAAATCCCACACAAGAGGGGGAATCAGTGTCAGCAGAATGATGCTGCACTGAAATAATGCCCCAGAAATTAATCATAATCCCCACACTGAAAAGAGAGGGGTGTTAGGGTTCCAGAATTAAGTAAACATCCTTCATTTTGAAACCCTTATTTACCTCAGTATTTCTTTGTTTGTTTTGTTAAGCACTGTCATTGGGTGTGTACCATTTAGCACCAACTCCAATCGGCCAATGACAATAGGCTTCTCTGTTCCATTTTCCGAATCTGGTTTGCTGGCCTTGGACGGTGCATATGATTCACTTTAGTAGAATGAGAATCAAGAGCACCTGTGTCATTGAGGGGATGTCCTATTGTCCTTAACTCGGGACCAAAGGCTTGCTTTACATAAGTGGTCTTCAGGTACTTCCTAAAATAAGGTGGTTTTGTTGTTATCACAGAGGAGAATCTACCATCTCTGAAAGTCATTGTTCCTGAGCTGATTATTTGTCCTCTTTATATTATCCATCTGAAGCGGGTGTGTTGATGGGGAATAAGTTGCTCAATGATTGCAGTTCCTATAGGATACTGAAGAGCAAAACATTGGTATTAACGTGGACCTTTGCGCTAGGAAACATGAGCTGCACCTTGAATCTGATTTTGAATTCCAAAGGAAGCCAGTGCAGTGGCTCCAATGCAGAGGTTATGTGGTCATACTTTTTCAAGCCCAATCAAATTGTGGTTGCCTGGTTCTGTATCAGCTGCAGTCTTTGCAGGCTGTTCTTCCATGTGCCAATATACATGGTGTTGCAGAAGTCATCACCAGTACTCTTTATCGACACTCCAGTAGCAAAAGAAGCTATAGGTTCTGGGGGCCAAGCATTCTTGAAGGATCACCAGAATTAGAAATAATCCAAGGTCAGTGGTGTCTGGTGAATTCTTCAGTGCAGAGGTGCTAATGATTCCCCTAATTAACACGCGTGACAGAACGTAATGAGTGAACTCAAACGTACTATGAGAAAGTCCTGTTAGATAACACCCAGAGCTCCTCCATGTACACCGGGTAGGCATGTTCTTTAGGATTTAGCTACTGTGCAGCTCATTCAACCTAAGAAGTAGTCATTTGGAGAAAAAAAGGCACTTTCCCTGCAACCTATACCACCAAATCCCTGATTGGTTTGTCAGCAAATAGAGCAAAGAGCTGTTCGAGTGCTACGGCATCCACCACCCCCAATGCTTCCACTTGCAAGCACTGCACTATTCACAGTGCACATTTATGGCATGAAAATAAAAACACCTACCATGCTTCCAAACCACTGCAGTCCACAAGTGAGCTATAATACCATTGATTGAATTCAAAACGGAAAGCGGCTTCTTTGAACCCGGGGTTGCGACACAGCAGGCCCTAATTAAGTTAATGTACTTACAATGAGCGGCAACAACTGAGAATCATTATGAGAATATGAAAATCACCTGGCAGAAAGGGAGGAGAAGAGACAGCAAGAAGTTACAAGCTAGGAAGAGAGGGAAATTGTCTTATACAGTCTAAGTCAGACTTTCCTAGGAACATCTTCTTTAACTCTGTTCCTGGCGGACAAGACTTGTAACCTGCAGTTGCCTTTCGGGCTTTGTATTTGTTTGAAGATACGATTTGTGGTATCCAGTGATGTTAACGAATTTGGAATAACGAATATCTTTTTAAATGAAACTGAAACACCAGATTTTTTATTTAAAATATATATGGGGTGGACTAAGGGATTAAAACAGGTCGGGAGGGGTTTAGGGTGGGGTTATGGACCTAGTGAAACAAGGCGTTTGGGGGACACCCCCCAAATTAAAAAAATAACCACATTAAAAAATAAACATTTTTTTTAAACCAAAAATAATTTCTTTTTTTCCAGCATTATAAGGTAGTGGAAAAAGTTTTCGTTATCCCAGTTGTCGTTAAGAACACATGGAATCAAGATGTACTTCTTGAATTTATTTTTGTGTTATCTTATCTGCTGTGTTTAATTTTTTTAAAATGGAAAAGCTAAGGAAAATGCTAGGAGAGGGGATACTCGCTAAAGGAGCTGTTCAGACCAAGACATTTTATCAGCTGTCGCTGCAGGATGCTCTATCCCAAACCTTAAAATTCCCTATAAGATTGTGGTATAGAGGTCAAGAAACTCTTTAGAACATTGGGAGAGACCAGATTAGGGAGATGCTGACCCAGGAGGATAATCATGGCTAGAAGAGAAGATTATCTAAGGCTGACAATTACCCCAAGCAGGAGGAAAAAATATTTGCTGGTAGGAGTGAATTGAAGGTATTGTTTTGACACAGGAAGGCGACCCACAGCTGGAAGGTGACAATAGCTATGGGAACACTTTCTGGTAAGAGATTGGCAGGAAGTGAGATGGGTGCTATATCCCTAAGAATGTGAGGTTAGAAAGAAGCATGCTGGGCACTATATCCCCAAGAATGAGTTTAAGAAGCGAGCCAGGTGCGACACCCTGGAAGTTCAAAAGTTCAGAACTTTAGTTTAGGGAATCCTTGGGAAGAGTTAGTGCCCATAGTTAGGACCCAAAGATACTGAGTCGGCCCACCCTTACACCTAGACCACAGTAGTTCTTTGCGATTTCTAGAGGGTTCTAGGCAAGTAGGTTATGTGTTTTTCAACACCCATTCTGACAAAGTAAGTTGTTTATTGTTCACTATTGACTCAGGTGTTCTGTGAGTTCTACACAATATAATGTTTTTTAAATATTGGGGGCAAATGTGCTTTTTACAACACAAATACTGAGGAAAAAAGGCTAAAACACCACACAATTTACAATAGCGTAACACATGAAAAAATACAATAGCTGTCAGTTCACCAGAAGTAGGCAGGAACATTTTCCAACATGTTCATGCTGTCGAGGTACACAGTATATGTCGGCATTGCCAATGTAAAAACACTTTCATTATGCCAGTGTGCAAAATACATGGCAGTACTATCACTGCAAGAACACTTTCAAGCCGGCTGTGACCATTGTATGCCACCATTGCCCTGTAAAGAATGTTCATGCTGACTGTGCCCAATATAGTAGAGCATTGCCCGCAACTACATGTTCATGCTTCCTGTGAATTACTGCCCTGTGAAAACATGTTCATGCTGCTTGTGTGATGTACCCGTTCTAAGCCAGCATGCCACTGCAAATCGGACTCATGATGCTGGAGCAGCCTCCCTCCAATGCCACGTACACACACAAACATTCCAAATCTCTTGCAGACATATACACACACACACATGTACATTGCACACCATTCGTAACAAGTATGCACACAAAACAGTGTTTCTGTTTTTTCCTTAAAAATACATTACCACATGGCAATGTCTTCTTTGCCTTATGTCCGTGGCTGCACTTAATAGCAAAAAAGCACTTCCATGTTGCAAATACAACACATGTGGATCCAGAGGCAGTGGGTGCTGTGACGCATCCTCAATATCGTCACTTCTCCCCGGGAGAAGACCCTTCACATGGGCCCAGGCAGGTGAGGCTGCTACCTGATAGTCTGCCTGGGGGTGGTAATCAGTGGGAGGATCCCATAGGTGGGGACCCCTCTATGGGAGAAGTGAGTACTGTTAAGGGAGAACACATTATTCTCACCATCATACAATCAGACATGAGTCATCCAGCGCTCTCTCTTTCTCCGCTTGCTTCAACTAACTTCCTTATACATAGTAATTATGTATGTCAGGCAAATTATACTATAAAGAGGAAGAGTGAGGGAAGAGTGAACAGGGATGACTCCAAAACCACTGCCACAAGAAGGAGCAGGGCGATGCAGAGCCCGACACGGAACCAATACAAACATGCTAGCTATTGGAAGCTAGGAAGAAATCAGGACATCAAATCTCACAAGGGACTCTCCACTGAATCGGTTCTGTTCCTGAACAGCTTCCCGCCAGGGAGCGGAGCACCGCAGGGAGGTCCCACGGCAGACCCAAACGACTGGAACAGAGAGGCAGAGAAAGGCGAGGTAGGGAAGAACCACGACTTACCTGGTTGTGGAAGACACTGGGGCCCGGTGGCAGAATCCAAGCCATCCGAGTGGTCCAAGCGAGACCCGACGCGCAGATAGAAACTAGTGTGGTGAAGCTGCTGAAAACCGTATGAAGACCGCGATAACACAAAGGAAGCCGAAGATGATGTCCGGTGTTGCCGAGTACTGGACCCTCGCAGACCAGGTAAACAGGTACATGGAGGGGAACCTGGAAGCACAGGGAGATCCCAGAAGCTGTGGTTGGGAGGAAGTGCTGAGTCATCTTCCTCATCCCAGTGGAAACGAAGAGAGAAACAAGTTGAAAACAGAGGGGGTGAAAGAGCGCCCCAAAGAGACAGTGAAAGGACTGGCAGGACAGTGCACCGAGCCTAGTTGAAAGCTATTGTAGAGATCAAAGAGGGATCAAGGACCCGAACATCGAGAGAGACCAGTTGAGAACAGATTGGGTGAAAGAGCACCCTAGAGAGTATGAAAGAGAGGCCTGGCAGAAGAGTAAAGTCGTCCTAGTAAAGAGACATTGTAAAGTTGAACAAGGGGTCTGGAAACCACGGAATGAGATTAAAAGTCCAGAGGAAGGAAGCCTTTGGCATAAAGCTCAAGTAGTCCAGAGAAAGAGAATCTTGGCACCAAGCACGAGAAGTCCCGGGGAACAGAACCTTTGGCATAAGTTATGAGAAGACCAGGGGAAGAGAACATTTGGCACATGTTGCGAGAAGTCCAAGGGTAGAGACCATTTGGCACAAGTCACGGAAAACCCAAGGGGGAGAGAAAGATCCTTTTGGCATAAATAACGAAATTAACAGAAGAAGGGAGCCATTTCTTTTGGCAGAAGATAGAACTGCAATATAAAAACTATTGACAAAGAGAACCTGAGGAACGCTTGGGGATTGGAGTCTACTTCCTAATATTGTTTTGAAACTTGGAACTTTAAACTGTCTGAAGCATCCCAAAGAAGGGGGCTGTCCTGTTCTAAGCAGGGTATAGTTTAGTTATAGGTTTTCTGTTGAAGTACAAGGGATGAAAATAGGTTTGGGACATACGACAGTGGACTTTAAACTTTTGACGGACATTCTGACATTATCCTTAGTTTGGTTTGAGGTAGGGAACCCCATCATAGTCATAGCTTGTCCCGGGAGGATAGCTCAGCGGCAGCGTGCGCGTCTTGGAAGCAAGACGACACGAAGCAACAACAGGTTCGATCCCCGGGTCCGCGCTTAGAAACCTCTGGGTGTTTAAGCGCGTTATAAATACGTAACTAAGACAAAAAAAAAAAAAACACAATTACGCAACTAAGAAAAACAAACAATTCCTGTAACAGCGCCTCGATGCCTGCGGGCTGTGTGAGCGCTTTATAAATGTAAAATAAAAAAAAAAAAAAAAAAATAGGGACAGGTTGGGTTCTTCGCAATTTTAAGTTGAATAAAAGTCAATACCAGCTAGCATGCCACCTTTGTGTCCCGAGTCTACTTTTTACAGTGCACAAAACTGATAGAGAGCTTGGTTGCTCTCTGTAGCATTGTATGTGCACACACGCCATCATATAGAAAGGCGTGTGCCACCCCTGTGTAAACCAGTCAGCCTTGCTCAAAATAGCCTGTGATCGTGTTGTCAACAGTAGACCCTGCCCACTCCAGCGTAAGCAGTGGCTCCTTTGGCTCTACCAGCCCACCCGTCAATTGTCAAACGGGACTATTTGGGATTTTGCCTCCTGTGGACTAGGCTTCGCTAAGCAGAAGGTGAGAGCTGGGAGATGAGGAGATGTACGCCGGGTGCGGCAACTGTACCCATTTATCCCCACTAGCTCTACTGTGTTCCTTGTCCATGCCGAAAATTGCCCATATATTTCTGATTTTCTTACTGGTGTTGGCTGGGTTCCTAGGTCTGTGGCCAAAGAAACACTATTGTTTTGCGATTTCGAATACTAACAATATTTATGTGTTCGCACCATTATGGCAGAGAAAACCTTCCTCCACCCGGTGGTGGTTACGCTGGTGTACAGTCTGCTATGTTTTCTCTAGAGCTTGGGTACTGCGATACACGGTCCAGCCAATGGTTAATTTGGGTACAGTCAAAATACAAATGGACAAGTTTGTTACGTTATTTGATGACTTGAGATAACAGACATGGGTAGATATTAAAATCAAAGATGCTGAAGATGATTACTGAGGTACTCTACATGTTACTGACATTGTGGAGGAATGGGCCAATCCATAAGTATTGTGATTCATCATATCTCATTCTGCTGAGGGGGTCACTAGAATTAGTGCTGCTGCGCTACTCCCATTCACAGAAAATAGGAGTACCTCTCTGGTATTGGGGATATTTAATGAGCAAAAGACCACTTTTTTGATAGGGGCTTGTGGGATGTGGTCAGAACATGGTGAGAAAAACAGTTTCCCAAAAAACAAGCTACCTATTGGTGTCACACACTTAGGCTCAAGGTCTAGACAAGGATTTGGCACATCTTGGAAACAATCTTGTGTTGAAGCAAATATCACAAGATATAACACATAGGCTAGTATTTTACCACAAATATATTAAATTTTATTAATCATCATAAAATATTGAGCCCAGTGGGTCCAATTATTAAAAGAACACACAGAACAATGGAGATCAATCACAATCCTGTTAAACAGCATGAAATATTCATGTAGAGATGATTATGTGAGTCAACTTGCTTCATCCTGATCCTATATCAAAAACACTATTGTTTTATCAAGGTGGTGTTAGTAATTCTATAGGTGACTTTATCAACATGAATATTTTCATAGTGAAGCTATTGCCAAAGTCCCCAGTTGGTACAGTATGTGGGCATAAGCCCATCTATATAAAGTGTCGACAGGATGGCTCTGTTTCCAGCCTTATAAGCACAAAAAACAAGAACGTTTTTTTTAGCATTTATAGATGACTGTTGTCCATTCGGCAAGTATAGGACCAAATAGGGCTTTCATCAGGACACGATAGAGAGGTGTTTTTGACCCAGACCACAAGGTCTTCACAGTGGGTTTCGAATGTTGAGTGGTATATCTCTAAAGACAGACAAACAAATAGATTAAAAACTAGCTGTGTTCAAAATATCATTCATAAACATGCCTCATCACCATTTCTATGACCTGCCCTGTCTTCTATTGATCGTTGTGCACCCAAGAAAAAATCTTTACGTGGTTTCCCATGTATGACTATGACAAAATTGAATTAAGTGAACTATTTTATGTTGTCTTTGTTACCACTTTTGGAACACCTTAGTGTGCATATACATTTACTATTTTTGCATAATTCTATTTCTATTGATCATTTCATTATGACAAGGTGTTTTTTTATATTTTTAGTACCTTATAGTGTAGCTGAAGTTTGATATTCTTCAAAAAGGTTATTTCGAGGTCTTAAAATCCCTCCTGCATTTCTGTAACAACGGAATGTGTCAAGAACTTGCCTTCCATGATTGAAATGGGAACAGAAGAAAAAAAGTGCATGTGATGCACATGAGATCTAATGACGCTATCTCATAAAACCGACCTACATATTAAGATGGAGACATGTATCACTCTTCCTACCTTACGTGGGCAGTGGATACGCTGCCGTCGGCGAAGAGTTAGTTAGTGAACGATCGGCGTGATGCAGAAATGATGACATCTGTTTCAGACGCCGTTAAAGGAACTCCCCGTGCTGCAAGATAGCGGGGGCACATAAGAAGTTTGTAAGGTAAAGCGTTTCTAGTGCATACTACGATGTAAAGAAACGCCGCATGCAGACAAACTTACTATTGCGAGGAGAACGGGACTGCTACTTCTCACCCTCAGACGATCGCGTTGTCTGTACGGAACGTCACGATGGTCATGTGATCATTTTTGCGCCTTTCTAAAGGTTAAAGACCTGACGCTGACGTGATGACGTGTTGTTTATGATGGTGGCCGGATGGATTAGAAATATACCCCGGCCATCTTGAAGTAACTTGTTGTATAGCTAATATGCCGCCATTTCAAAGTCAGCATGAGCAGCATGGCAAAATGCTGTATGTATCAAAAGGGCAAAGTATTGGTATCATTGTAAGATAATGTTGAAAACCGCATGTTCATGCTGATTATAATGAAGTAAAATTACATTGTTGCAACATTATGTCTCATAAATACAAGATTGAAGTTTTTTTTTTTTTTTTTGACATGGATAAACCCTGACTTTGAGGATATTCAAAACTGAAAAACAGGGCAAAGCTAGTTGCCACGATGTTATTTGTGTAAAAAAAGGTTCCATTCAATATACAGATTTAGTCCGCTGTTGACCGAGTCTTGTTTGTGGATCCATTTTTGTTCTAGTTTGCGTAGATTGAGGTCCCTATCTCCCCCTCGGGGATGTGAATCGAGAGTTTGTAAGACAAACCAGGTGAGATCATTGAAAGAGTGTTTCATTTTGCTATAATGATCTACTAATGGTTTGTCTTTGATATTGTTTTTGATACATGAACGATGTTCCCCTATTCTCGTTCTGATGGTACGTTTGGATTTGCCGATGTACATAAGGTTACATGGACAAATAATGCAATAGATTACCCATTTCGTTGCACAGTTGGAGAAGGATTTTAAAGTCCATGTTCCTGTTTTTACTTCAACGCTTTTGCCATTTTTAGTGAAATTGCACATTAGGCATTTTCCACATTTAAAATGGCCTACAACTGGAGGAAGACTCCATAATGTTGATTGAGTCAATGGCGTGGTCGGTTGTCTGGGATACGTATGAACCAATCTATCCCCGATATTTTGTAACCGTTTGAAAGCAAAACGGGGAGGAGGAATAGAAAAAGCTTCAGTATTTATCATTTTCCAATGTTTGAGAATAGTTCTCCTCAGAGCATTACTGATCGGGGTGAAGGTTGTTACACAGGTGATTTTTTCCAACTGCGTGCGATCCTGTTTCACAAGACAGGCAGCTCTAGGAGTGTTTTTAGTACTTCTGATAATAACATTGGAACCAGTCTGTATAAAAAACCGACTCAAAAAAATACACTCTTGCATTTTGAAAGTTTCCACCCTCACTCACTTAAAGAAAACCTTCCATTCGGACAGTTTCTGAGGATTAGGCGAAACTGTTCAGAAAAACAAGATTTCCTATTCCATAGCGAAAAACTAAAAAATAACCTAAAAGGAAGGGGTTATCCATCTCATACCATCAGAAGATCCTATAAAAGGGCTAAAAACACTCCTAGAGCTGCCTGTCTTGTGAAACAGGATCGCACGCAGTTGGAAAAAATCACCTGTGTAACAACCTTCACCCCGATCAGTAATGCTCTGAGGAGAACTATTCTCAAACATTGGAAAATGATAAATACTGAAGCTTTTTCTATTCCTCCTCCCCGTTTTGCTTTCAAACGGTTACAAAATATCGGGGATAGATTGGTTCATACGTATCCCAGACAACCGACCACGCCATTGACTCAATCAACATTATGGAGTCTTCCTCCAGTTGTAGGCCATTTTAAATGTGGAAAATGCCTAATGTGCAATTTCACTAAAAATGTCAAAAGCGTTGAAGTAAAAACAGGAACATGGACTTTAAAATCCTTCTCCAACTGTGCAACGAAATGGGTAATCTATTGCATTATTTGTCCATGTAACCTTATGTACATCGGCAAATCCAAACGTACCATCAGAACGAGAATAGGGGAACATCGTTCATGTATCAAAAACAATATCAAAGACAAACCATTAGTAGATCATTATAGCAAAATGAAACACTCTTTCAATGATCTCACCTGGTTTGTCTTACAAACTCTCGATTCACATCCCCGAGGGGGAGATAGGGACCTCAATCTACGCAAACTAGAACAAAAATGGATCCACAAACAAGACTCGGTCAACAGCGGACTAAATCTGTATATTGAATGGAACCTTTTTTTACACAAATAACATCGTGGCAACTAGCTTTGCCCTGTTTTTCAGTTTTGAATATCCTCAAAGTCAGGGTTTATCCATGTCAAAAAAAAAAAAAAAAACTTCAATCTTGTATTTATGAGACATAATGTTGCAACAATGTAATTTTACTTCATTATAATCAGCATGAACATGCGGTTTTCAACATTATCTTACAATGATACCAATACTTTGCCCTTTTGATACATACAGCATTTTGCCATGCTGCTCATGCTGACTTTGAAATGGCGGCATATTAGCTATACAACAAGTTACTTCAAGATGGCCGGGGTATATTTCTAATCCATCCGGCCACCATCATAAACAACACGTCATCACGTCAGCGTCAGGTCTTTAACCTTTAGAAAGGCGTAAAAATGATCACATGACCATCGTGACGTTCCGTACAGACAACGCGATCGTCTGAGGGTGAGAAGTAGCAGTCCCGTTCTCCTCGCAATAGTAAGTTTGTCTGCATGCGGCGTTTCTTTACATCGTAGTATGCACTAGAAACGCTTTACCTTACAAACTTCTTATGTGCCCCCGCTATCTTGCAGCACGGGGAGTTCCTTTAACGGCGTCTGAAACAGATGTCATCATTTCTGCATCACGCCGATCGTTCACTAACTAACTCTTCGCCGACGGCAGCGTATCCACTGCCCACGTAAGGTAGGAAGAGTGATACATGTCTCCATCTTAATATGTAGGTCGGTTTTATGAGATAGCGTCATTAGATCTCATGTGCATCACATGCACTTTTTTTCTTCTGTTCCCATTTCAATCATGGAAGGCAAGTTCTTGACACATTCCGTTGTTACAGAAATGCAGGAGGGATTTTAAGACCTCGAAATAACCTTTTTGAAGAATATCAAACTTCAGCTACACTATAAGGTACTAAAAATATAAAAAAACACCTTGTCATAATGAAATGATCAATAGAAATAGAATTATGCAAAAATAGTAAATGTATATGCACACTAAGGTGTTCCAAAAGTGGTAACAAAGACAACATAAAATAGTTCACTTAATTCAATTTTGTCATAGTCATACATGGGAAACCACGTAAAGATTTTTTCTTGGGTGCACAACGATCAATAGAAGACAGGGCAGGTCATAGAAATGGTGATGAGGCATGTTTATGAATGATATTTTGAACACAGCTAGTTTTTAATCTATTTGTTTGTCTGTCTTTAGAGATATACCACTCAACATTCGAAACCCACTGTGAAGACCTTGTGGTCTGGGTCAAAAACACCTCTCTATCGTGTCCTGATGAAAGCCTTATTTGGTCCTATACTTGCCGAATGGACAACAGTCATCTATAAATGCTAAAAAAAACGTTCTTGTTTTTTGTGCTTATAAGGCTGGAAACAGAGCCATCCTGTCGACACTTTATATAGATGGGCTTATGCCCACATACTGTACCAACTGGGGACTTTGGCAATAGCTTCACTATGAAAATATTCATGTTGATAAAGTCACCTATAGAATTACTAACACCACCTTGATAAAACAATAGTGTTTTTGATATAGGATCAGGATGAAGCAAGTTGACTCACATAATCATCTCTACATGAATATTTCATGCTGTTTAACAGGATTGTGATTGATCTCCATTGTTCTGTGTGTTCTTTTAATAATTGGACCCACTGGGCTCAATATTTTATGATGATTAATAAAATTTAATATATTTGTGGTAAAATACTAGCCTATGTGTTATATCTTGTGATATTTGCTTCAACACAAGATTGTTTCCAAGATGTGCCAAATCCTTGTCTAGACCTTGAGCCTAAGTGTGTGACACCAATAGGTAGCTTGTTTTTTGGGAAACTGTTTTTCTCACCTCTCTGGTATTGGCCAGCAAGTATGAAGCATGTTTATCAGTCACTGCAAAGGTTGTTTGCTTGAAGTGCTCCTTGTGCTTAGTCTGCCACCTAACGTTCCAATCCTCAGATGAGGTAGGGTGTACTTTGGCTAACAGTTTGAAAACACCACTGTGACAAAAGGAAATTGGTTAAGTGACAGATGCGCTTCCTGCTGAGGTCAGTGTGTTACTGGCAGGTCAAACATTTGAATACTTTCAAAGTAAACACAGTGTGATGAATCTGGACAATTTTCCCATTCTCCCTAAAGGGGGGGCCACACCCTTTTAGGCTAGGGAGGTGAGGCCACTATGCAAGAACCTCCTTACGGGTCTGGTCAAGTGGAACCTTACTGGCAGTGACTCCACTGTTGGGAACAAGGACCCCCATTCCAGAGTGGCGCTCCCAATCCAAACCACCTTATATGCATATATCGATATGGAAAAGACTTTTAAATCCCCCACAACAACAGGATTTTACAAGAACCCTTCTTTACCTCTCTTGACTGCAGGCAATACTAAACACAGCCTGAATGCCTTGGGCAACAAAAGACACCGTTTTATCTGTCCCTGTGACGTGTATAAGAAGAGGAAGGATTGTAAAGCAGGAGGGTACTTCTGCAGAGGTAGGCAAACTGCTACACAGAGGCAAACCTCTGCTGTTTTGACGTCTTGGAGAGGCGGAGCCACGCTAGGCTGCAGGCCAGTGGAAGCAACGAGCTAGAATATGACGCTAACCGAATGCCTGCAGACTGGTGTTCCATCTGACGGAGAAGCCCAGATCATAACAGGAGTGGAGACAGAGATTTCTGTTCCGTCTGGTGGCGCGACTACGAAGGAGCTATGGTGGCCAGGAAGACCGGCAATGGATGCAGAGACCAGACCATATGAGGGTTGCAGAGACACTTATCCATGGGGAAAGAAGGCAAGGTTTTCAGGAGCTTAAGAAACCCGATGAAAAGTGTACTGCTTCAAGGTACGAACATTATGACTAATGATTGGAAAGCATGTTAGGGTTACGGGAGCCTGAGAAACCAGCGAGTGGAAAAACCCTATGAAAGGGGGATTGCCAGAAATACAAGCATTGTAAATAAGTATTGAAAAACATATCAAGGCTATGGGAACCTGAGAAACCGAACAGTGGAAAAACCCTATGAAAACGGGAATGACAGAAATAAGAGCATTGTAAATAACGATTCGGAAAGATATCAAGGTTACAAGAACCAGAGGAACCTGAAAGTGGAAAAAAAACCTAGAAAAGGGGGAGTGAGAGTAAGACGAATACTGTGAATAACCGCTGGAAAAGCTATTCAGGTTACAGGAGCCTGAGAAACAGAGTAAAAGGACCATATGAAAGGGGTACTGAGAAAAGTATCAAAACTGTGAATAAGGGCTGGGAAGCTATCTAGGTTGTGGGAGCCTGAGAAACCTAAGTGAGCAATGGGGAAAACAAATGGGAAGAAAAGGAATATAAAGACTTTTGAAGTAAGTCTGAGAAAGCCATAGAGAAATTTCAAATTTGAACAACCAGTGTGGACCACTGCCCTGTACATATATATATAAATCCTTTGTGTGAAAGAAAGCAAAAGGTCTGAGGATTGTAGAACTTTGGGAAGTCCTGGTGCTCCGAAGGAGGAAAATACAGAAACTTTTGGCAATGTCTGGCGTCTTGGTGTATGTACCTCACTTGTACCCTCTTGCTCTAGCTGCATGATTTCTTATCCAGTTGTAGACTTGGAATCGTTCTGGCCGGTCTGTGTTCATCAGCTCTTCAACTTCCCTGAGGAAAGTGATTTTCTTACACCACCACTCTGCCCACCTGATGGGTCTTTTGACTCTCAGTCCGACCTCGACTATAGGCCTGCTCAGCTTTCCTGTGTGTATCCCTTTCTTCACCCCTTTGGGGGTTATTTGGACACTCAGCCTTGCGTGGGCTTGTGGCTTTCTAGGCCTATTCACCTCATCATAGGCTATACAGATTCTTAGCCCAGCATAGGCTCTGCTGTGTCTTCACCACCCTCCACCCGCTCTTGGAACAAGGTTGCATAACTTTCTTCCAGCAACAGTGCTCATCCAGGGCTTTGGTGTCTTTGGCCAGTGGGGTTCTGCGTCTCAGACCCAGCTTCGGTCTGCACAGTTGAGGGACGAACTTCCTCCTCTGCACAGTCACATAGGCTGGCATTTCTAGCTCTATGGCTGCTCCTCTCTCCCAGTATTAAAGCCCACAATGTGTTATGCTCCTCCTGGGAACCAAAGGTGAGAGTACATTGCTTCTGCTCTCCACAAGCAGGCAGCAAACAGTTTGGGTTGGAAACCGTGCCTTCCACTCTTAAAGGGCCCTGTACACTACAGGCCCTCTTCCAATTCCGCTGGGTGTATCTTAACCCTGTACCCCACCCTGGAAATCTTTCAAATGTGGCAACCTGCTCCACGTCGCTACTCTCAACCCTCGCTCTGCTGTCAAACACTCCACTGACATCTGTCACTTCCTCGCTGACCTTGACCTTGATGTCCTTGCTCTGACCGAGACATGGTTCACTGCCGGCTCCGTCACGGGTTTGGACACCCTCCTCCCTGACAGCTACAAGATCCTCCCAGAGCCCAGAACCAACCGACCCAGAGGTGGAGTAGCTTTGTAGCTCTAATCTTTCCTGAATGGCTCCATGCTTCTGTTATTCCTACGCAAGCCTACTCTTCCTTTGAATACCTGGTCTGCAGGCTCTTAGTCTCTCCTGGCCTCTCTCTGACTGTGGCCACTATCTACAGGCCACCTGGCCATGTTGTCCTCTTCCTCTCAGAGTGGGCTGACCTCTCCTTGCCTCTACCTCTGAACTTCCCCTCTTAAGAGATCTCTACATCCACCTGGATGCTTCTAATACCTCTTCTGGGCTTTTGTGCAACCTCTCGACACTTTCTCTCTCTCCATTCTGCCCTCTGGTCCGACTCACTTTGCCCGACATACTTTAGATGTTCTCATCTCCTCAGACATCCCCCTCCCCAACCCTCTAACAACTCCTCTCTTGGACTGCCCACTTTCTACTTTCCTCTCACTTGAAACTCTGTCCCCCAGGCAAAGTCCACCCAGCACTGCCACCTACATTTGTGGTCATTAGGCCCATGTAGCGCATGTCACTGGATGCCTTTGCCTCTACTTTCTACTCCTACTCCTCCGGCTGACTCACACTCTGACAAGCCCCCTCTAATCTGCATCTCTATCTCCAACACTCAGGACATCCTTGCCCCCGTCATGAGAATCCGGCTGAAGGCCACGTCCAAGTGCAACTCTTTGACTCCGACCCCGCCGTCCTAAAACACAAGTGCAGGGTGGCTGAGAGGAATTGGAGGGCTTCGGGCGCATCTTTCGACAAACTGGTATGCTCCAAAGGCATTGCAGACACTCTGTACTGTCTAACAAGAGGGCCCACATTCAAGCCTGCATTGCTGCAGCCTCTAACAACACGTCCAAACTCTTTAAAAGCAGCAAGGAACTGGCCAATCCTGCTCCAGTCTCCACCGCTCCTGTTCTCTCCCTGGCCCTTTGCATGACTCTGGCCTCTCGCTTCACCACTAAAACTCAGGACATCCTGTCATCTATCTCGTCTTCCTCTCCCTCTTGCTCCCTTGGCCCCCCTTTAGCCAACTGTCCCTCTCCTCCTTCTTTCTCCTCTTTCTCGCTTTCTCTCTGGCAACACCTGATAGGGTTTCTAGACGGGTCCGATCTATGAAAGTGTCGTCCAAACAGGTGCTCCCCTTCTCCTCCAGAACCATGAAGGACGATATTGACACCCTAGCTCCAGCCTTGGCATACTTCTTCAATCACTCTCTCGCCACTGGAACTTTCCCCTCTCTCCTCAAGCACTCCCTTGTGCACCCCCTCCTTAAGAAGCCTGTCCGCTCCATCACCCCTTTCCTGGGCAAACTCCTGGAAAGGCTGGCCATCTCCCAGTTTACTCTCCACATTGAATCTGTTGGTTGTTTCTATGACCATCAGTCTGGCTTCAGAGCTGCCAGAGGCACGGAAACTGCTCTCCTGGACACATGTGACGATCTGCTCTCCACACTTGATTCCAGCATTCCTTCTGCCTACATCCTCCTGGACCTTTCCTCTGCTTTTGACATGGTCAATCACACCATACTGATCAATCGACTCCATGAGAACCTGGGCATCACAGATCAGGCCCTTTAGTGGTTGACCTCCTTCCTCCTACACCTTCCCTCCCAGGTCCAACTTGGTTCCTTTCCCTCTGCCACCTCTCTCTCCGCCTGTGGCGTTCCCAGGGCTCTATACTCTTGCCCTGGTTCTCCTTTACCCCCTGGGCCCACCCGATCTCTACCTTCTCTAACTTTCCTTTTTATGCGGCTGACACTCAGCTCTCCTTCAGGCTCCCCTCAGCCTCCTCTCTCGCTCATTCCTGACTGTCTATCCATGATTCAGGATTGGTGCACCTCCAACGATCTCTGCCTTAATGCCAGTAAGACGACAATCCTCATTGGGACCCCTGCTCCCACTTTCCCTTTCTCGCTCTGGACGCCCTCCTTGGGCCCTCTTCCTTCGGCTTCCTGTGAGGCTAAACACCTTGGTGTCATCTTTGACTCCGCTCTCTCCTTCTCATCTCACATCTTGGACCTCGCCAAGAGGACCCACTACCAGCTGCACCTCCTCATAGGTACTCTTCCCTTTCTAACCTTCCCCCAGAAGCTCATCGTCTCCAGAGCCCTAGGCCTCTCTAAACTGGACTGCTGCAACAGCCTCTTCCTCAATCTTCCTTCTGCTACCCTCCACAACTAATACAGAACAGGACTGCGAGACCTATCCATGGCCTTAAGCCCAGGAACCGTATCTCTCCAGCCCTGAAAGATCAGGTTCAAGACCCTTTGCATTGTCCACAAGGTTTTCTGGAGCCGAGGCCTGCAGTATATCCAACTCTTTTCCAAAATACCTTCCTTCTCGAGCCCCTCGCTCAGCTATCTCCAACTCTCTAAGGATCAGACGCTTCTCCAGGCAGAGAGTGGGGTTAGATCGCTCTCCTCTGCAGGTGCTTCGTTCTGGAATGGCCTCCCTACCCCTCTCAAACTAGAGCTGTACCACCCGAAGTTCCAGAAGCAGTTCAAAAATGTCCTCTTCTGCTTTCTCTCTCTCCCTCCCCTGCTGACCTAACTGACCTTCCGCTCCAATTGATTGCTTTGCTACCCTCAAGAGTCTCACTGGGTACCAGGCTCTCAGGCTCTTTTATGATCAGTCACCCCTGCACTGCCTCCTGGCCTACCACACACTTAGGGGATGTAACTGTAACCTCTACAGTCCTGTGTCTCCTTGTACTTACCCAGAGTCAAGTACCCTGGCTGCACTTACTCAGAGAAATGCTGCCCCGTTTCCTCTTTTTCCTCTCCCTTGCACTTTACCCCCAAACCCTTCCCTTTGCACTTCTCGTTGTCACACTTGCACGATCTGAATGAGACAAGGCCTAGTAAGATCGTTTGTTTCATCCTCCCTCGGACTCCTCTCCCTTGTCTTGTCATGCCTAGAAACACTTGTGTACAAGCGCGTTATAAATGACATATCATACCACGCCCCATATAAGCAACAAATACTTGTGACTGGGGAGTAAAGGGAGGTGGAAAGAAATCCTTACTTGAGCATTCTGTGTCCCAAATGAGTGGGAGGAGGGTGGGACCCCTAATGGGATCCTGCTTGCCCTCACACTAGGGAGGGTTTTGTGTAGCAAGCTCACCTCCATAGTCCCAAAAGGAGTGGCTCCCCCTTGTGGAGAAAGAAAAAATACCCTGGATTTGTCACTCTGTTCTATGTTGCATACAGGTTTTCCATTTTAGTGAAAACCTTTCTGGTCCATTCACTGCCCGTCTGGCTGAGTACCAATTCCAATTAATTCACTAGTACTCTCACTAACTACCCCTGTCCACTACCTAAATAGCCAAATCCTCCCTACCACTCCAGTACTTTGCATACACCTGTGGTGTCTGGATATAGCCACATGCATGTAAACAACCCAAATCAGCAAAGATGGGAACACCTGCTATAGATGTGTTCTTTAAAACACAACATCCCAGTCTATTTCAAATGTTAATAGGAAAGGTACACATACTGTGGAGTGACGTACTGTTGCATCTATGGCAATTGTATAAAAATGCAACAATGTCAAGTGAAAACTTAACAAAAATCGTTTTTGCTTGATGTATTTACAGCAAGGTACAGTGCCTTTTAATATACTTGTGATTTTCATAAGATTTCTATCCGATTTATGTGATGTTTACATTTCTGTAAATACACATGCATCAAAACGACATCAAGGACTACACGCTGGAGTATATAAGTATTGATTATGCTCAATGCTTACTTAGATTTGGAACCTTATTAGATGAATATGGTAATAATATCAAGTAATCGGAAAATGTACTTAAAAAGGAAAGATCTAAAGCTAAGACTTTATGGGTTGGGTCCGGGATTCAGTTAACCAAGGACATACTCTTATACTCTCAGAATGCAACTGGGAAATGTTCAGAGAAAAAAAAGTTTACCAGTTTGGAAATGACAAGCTTTCATTAAACAACTTTATTTATATTTTGAAAGTGAACAAACCTTTAAGTAAGAGGGTATGTAGGTTTGGTAGAAGTTGGTAAAATAATGTATACAATATCATAGTAATTAAATATAAGCAGAGTAAGAAGTTAGACAGGTTACAATAAAGATCCAAATTGAAAATGCCAATGATTTTAAGATCTGCGCATTACCTCTTGTCCAGACACAGTTACATAGGTAGCAGAAGGGTTTTTTAGCATCCTCCGTATTTCTTGTAGATGTGACTGGACTTGTGAGAGCACCTCTTGGATTTGATCCTTTCTTTCTTTAATTCTGGGAAAGTCTGTGAGGTCCCGGAACAATTCTGTTTTATCCCCTTTCCTGGAATTTTTTAACAGTGAAAGCAATCACAATTTGATATTTCCCCAAACACCACATAACAGAAGAAAATATGTTTTATGTATAATGGAAATCAATTTTTTTCATAGCACAAATCTGCTAAATGTTTAATTCTCAGAATAGTCTAACACCTAATAAAAATAGTGTGCTAATTTGGCAATGTTTGATTCCATATTGAAAACATGGTAAAAGTGATTAAGTCAAAATATTATTTTTAAATAGAAACTTCTTTTACTTACAAATCCAAGAAATAAATCAACCCAAAAAAGGTTTTTGTGTCCTCTGTCTATGCCCCCACACACTGGAACATCCTCCCTATCAACATCAAACTCACCCTCTCTCTACTACATTTCAGTAAGCAGCACAAGACGTTCCTCTTAAAGGAATGGCTCCTCCCTAACACCTCCTCTCCCCACCTAACTTCAGAAAAGGTGATCTGTTTCCTTATTTCCTCTACTGGTTGCTTGTAGATACCTTGCTGCCAAGTTTCTCACCCTCTGCCTCCCCTGTTAGCTCCCTGCTAGCTTTTATTGATCCCTTGCACATTTCTTCCCCTCCAGAGTACTTTCAACCTAAGACTTGTAATGGGCTCCATTGCTTCCCGAAGATAGGTCACTGCTCAATAAATATCCCAATATGAAAATAATAATAATCATCATAATAATAATGATGATAGGTCAAATTATTCGATCCTCCTTAAATAATAGCAGTGTATGGAAAACAGAAAAAGTTAAATGACGCCTTCCTCAGTTTCTCTCTGAGCAGCGTTATAGGCACCTTGGCAAGACAATCAAATCTAGGAAGGGAGTTAAACCCTTGTTTTAACAAGCTTACATATGATATGTTTTATTTAGAAGTAGGAGTGTAACATGGTTCAGAAGATTAATGCATAAACTGCAGGGGTCTGTGTGTAACCTAAGGTCACAAGATTGAACTCTACCACATCCACTCAGACCCTCATCCTTCATAAAATTATAAGTATTCTTCTGTAACAATAAGAAGAGATGTATGTGGCTGGAGAAGAACAAATTACTTGCCTCTCTGTATCGTTCTTTATGATGAATTTTCCGCCTACTGGTTCCTCATCTAGGATATCCCTATCCTAGCGCAGCGGTTCTTTGGAAACGTTTCCACCACTAGGGGGCGCAAGACTGCTCCACCAGACGCCTCTACGTGCCATGACACGCATCCCAATGTAACCCACGAAAAGCTGGTCAACTTTCCTAGCCTCTCTAGTACAAGAGACGTAGAACTTAAGGGCCTGCAATGGGTACAGCCAATGGAATCATTCCTCTGCCTTGTAATAGTGAGGTGGAAGAAAAAAAACACAGGAAGATGGGTCTTCTGAGAGAGATGGAAATCCGAGACCATTTTCGGCAGAACAAATTGGGAGGTACAACAAACAGTGACTGGAGCTAATTAATATGCCTTGCGGAACTGATCTCTACCAGGAAAATCACCTTACGTGTGAGCAACTTAATAGGACAGGAATGAAGGGGCTCAAACGGAACACCAATAAGGATTGTCAAAACCAAATTTAAATCCCATGCCGGAACCACAAACTGGAGGGCAGAAAATTAGTTAAACAAGCACCGCAAGACATGCATAACAGTGGGGATTGTGAAGAACAGGCCCTGTTTCAAAGTCCTCTTGAACACTGAAATAGCAGTGAGGTAACCCTTTGCAGTCACAATCTGCAAGCCAAGGATAGAAGAAAATCCAACACAGGGGATAGCAGACAGGATGAAGGATCCGGATCCCTCTCCTAGCGCCAAATCAAAAATGTTTGCCACCTGCAGGCATAAATGATTTTCATAGCGGGCCTCGAAAGCCGAAAAGAGCACCCCGAACGACGTTGTCCAACAAGTCCCACTCCTTGTATCTCAGCCTCTCAACAGCCAAGCTTAAAAGTTCAAGACTGCAGAGGTTCGGTTGGAGGACCCGCCCCGCGGATTGAGAGAGCAAGTGGACTCTCCCCGGGAGGGGCCAATGGGGGCAGATTGACATGTCCAGCAACTCTGTATACAAAATCCAAATAGGTCCAAGTGGGCCACTCATCCTGGGCCAAACGCACATAGGCTGAATAGACAAGAAAGTCCATGTATGTATATCTGAATGACACCTGGCTTAGTAAGATCGTTGTCCGTCTTCCCTCTGTTCCTCCTCCCTTGCCTTGTCGCGCCTTGAAACAGTTGTGTATAGGCGCGTTATAAATGTCATATCATATCATACTGGTTAGTTGGAGGCTTTTTAGACAAAGTCTTTCATAATTCACTCTGGTACAATCTTACCTTTCTCTTTCTGAAGTGCTAAAGACGCATACGGCAGGGCGCCCGCTCGCTGGGGATGCTACAAAGTAGCCCATGTTGCTCTCTGCAATATATAGTATCCATCTGGATGGCCTATCAAATGCCATTATAAAAAAGAACCCTGACACATGGGCAGCCTTCAGCAGCCATCTATTTGCAATGATAAACCGCACAAAAACGAATTCCTGCCTCATGGCAAAGAGCGACAATAATCCCTATTTACAAGCAAGGACCAACTGAGAATCCATCTAATTACAGGCCTATTGCGCTTTTGGAACGTTGGGAAAAGTTTTTGCGAATATCCTTCTTTTGAAACTGAACCAATGGGCCACCACAGCAAACAGACATGCCATCCGGCAAACTGGCTTTGTAAAAAACGTCAGGACCAACATAAACTTACTCATCTTAAACCTGCTCAAACATGAAACCATCAGATCCAGTACCCCGACTTATGTGGCCTTCATCGATCTGCATCTCGCTTTTGATAAAATCAACAGAAAATTGTCAAAATGGGGCTGCCCAAACAACATACTGGAACCAATAAAGTTGCTATATTCAACTACACAAGTGCAGATCCGTTTGAGTAAGAGTGGTCTTGTCACGCAACCAATAAAAACATGGCATAGACTCAAACAAGGCTGCCCACTGGCTGCAGCCCTGTACAATTTGTACACTTCAGACTTTGAAGAGACTATCGCTACTCCGCAAATGAATCCACCAAAATTAAACTCAACAGCAATTCCAATGATTCTTTATGCCGTTGATATTGTAATCTTTGCCAAAACCTTGAGAGGCCTGCAGACTGCCCTGAATAACATCCAAGACTACATGGATACAAATCAGTTGGAAATAAATACCAGGAAAACTAAGCTCATTTCGTTAACTACTCAAAAGGGACCTTCTCAGAAATCACCATTCTTTCTACTGAAGGAAAAAATTGAGCAAGTTCAAACAATTAAATATCTATGGGTCTGGCTCAATAAATTCTCCGTCGAGCAACCATGGATTAATCACCTGAAAGGCAAAGCACATTCTCTAGCGCGCCAAGGCCTAGTACTACATAAAAAATTTGGGAAATATTCTACGAAACCAATCGTAATTTTCTTCAAACAAAAAGTTGTACCCATCTTGACATACGGCGGTGAGTCAATGATAAACCTACCAATAATTGTATGGGACCAATTGGAACGAATCTTTTGGACAAAGGTATTAGCCATCCCAAAATCCATTCCAACATCAAGAATTCGTTTTGAACTTGGCCTGCAATCACTGCAATCAATCATACGGTGGAAACAACTTGATCTTCTTAGGAATATAAGCAATAACGAGAAGATTCCCGCCTGAACATTCTTCGTCCAGTCACTAGAAACATCAACGCAACGGCTCTGAATAAATGGAAGGAATTCCTCAATGAAGAAAGGATAAGATATGAAATATCATTTGAAATCCTAGTATGCAGACCCCAAAGAGCCAAAATCCAACTTGAAAGATTCAACTGGATATCAACAATAAAAGAAAAAGACGGATACAAACTGACGTTAAACTGTACCACCGAAGTTAGAGCCTTAAATGTGATCCCTCGTTATCTGAACTTGTTTCCTGACCGTCTTATACGAGACACCTTCATGCGGCTGCGTCTTAATGTTCTTCCAACACAACAAATCCTTCGAAATCAGACATGCAGGTACTGCAAGGAAGAAGACAATATTGAAACTCTACATCATTTATTTATGCAATGCCCAGCCTTAGCAGATGAACGCTTTGCAGTTGGTAGGCTCTACATGAAATCCAACAAATCCATGGACCCTGAAGAACGATGGGCACACATCTTATCTGGCAACAACATTTCCATGACGACTGCGGTTATTCGCTTCTGGCAAACAATCCAGACACAATTAATGCCTGGCCATGGACAATTACCTTTCCTTAGATAATTCATATGAATTTGTTAAATCCTTTTGTATGAACTAATGTAATGAGCATTTTGACAAATGTAAGGTTTAAAGTTATAAACCATATGCATTTTAAAATAAAAAAACTTTTTTTTAAAAAGTATCCATCTTGGGATCTAGGTCTATCACTGATGCCCATGCGGTCATGGAGTTCACAGGGTCCCCCATCTTGAAATCTTGTATGTGCGTTATAAACAAACACCTTGTAAATTGTGTATTGCCTGCTCTCCTACTTCAAATGACACCCCTTCAGTGGTTCCCAAAGTGTATGCGAAAAATATCATATAGTTTTTATATTTTTATTTTTGTTCCTCGTTTTTTTGTGTTTTAACATAAGGCACTGGGAATTAGCTCAACATGGGCGTGCTTTCCTGTGTTCTAGATTGTCCTATTGTAGGCTATTGTAGTGATCACAAGCGTGCCACCATCCGTGCCGCCATTTGTAAGGAGGGCTGTGTCCATATAAAATCTAGATACGAGTGTCTAAGTCTGGTGAAATGATCTATCAAAAGGCCTGCATGCTTTTTGCTTCTAATACAGGACCTATGCTCCCCAATTCTTATTTTGACTGCATGTGATGCATTCCCAACTTCTCTTAGTTCACAAGGGCATGCAATCATATAGACAACAGCTGAGGTACTGCAGTTAGGGAAATCCCTTTGTGTCCAGGGGAAACGACATCCTATATCAATTTAAGTGATGCGTCTAGTTTGTGCACAAGCAGTACACTGCTCGCATGGTGCATTTCCAGAGAGCCCCAGATGGTTCCACAATGTACCCTGTGGGGACATTGCCTTCTGGGAGTATGTGAACACGAGAGTATCTCTTAAATTCTCTCTCCGTTTTATGGCAAACCGTGGGGTGGGGATTTTACTTTTGCCCATATTGAGGATGGGCCACAGTTTTAGTATGCATCTTTTCAAGCGGTTCACGAGAGGGGAGTTACTGAGTACTGCAGTAATCATCTCTCCTGTCGTCTCTCTGGTGGGATGTTGAGTTAGTGTAATGTCCCTTGGGATTTGTCTGGCACGTTTGCATACATCTCCAATGGTTTATTTGCAGTAACCACGGTTTGTCAGGTTTTGGGCCAATGCTGATGCTTGTGGTGTGTCATTCTTGTAAACTCAAACAGTTCCTTCAACTGAAGAAACGGTCCGAAAGGCAGGTTTTCTTTTAGTGTCTTAGGGTGTTAACTTTGGAATAGTAGCAATGAATTTATATCTGTTGGTTTATGATAGACAGTTGTAGATATGCCACCACACTTGGCCTCTAGTGTAAGGCCAAGAAAGTCAATCCGTGTCTTAGTCGGTGAAGTTCAGACAAGGATGTTAAGCCAATCAGAAAAGCTTTTAGCTGAACCTCTGTTCGTTCAGAAATGAGCAGTATATCGTCAATATACCATGCCCAATGCCAGATGTTCTCTTGGAAGTGATTGTTTGGATGGTAAATAATATTGTTCTCAAATTCTGATACGTATAAGTTGGCCAGGCAGGGGGCAAAGTTAAGCCCCCATTACAGTGCCTGGGATTTGTTTGAAGTATTGTTCTTCAATTTTGAAGAAGTGTTTCATAATTGCCACTTCAGGCTATTGCATGACGAAAGTAACCAGTATTTCCAATTGTGAATCTTTTGCTCTTAAAGGCCATCAATCACTGTTAGTGTTTCTTCCTGGGAAATCAGAGTATATAAAGATTCTATATCTAAAGTGATAAGGAACTGTGTCGTGGGAAGAGTATGCCTTGTTTTGCCTTTAGGACTGTTGTGGTGTCTTTTGTATACGACTTCATCTTGGTCACCTCAACTCTCAGGAAATAATCAACAGGTGCCCCAGGATCGAACCTATACCAGTGACTATGGGTCGGCCCAGTGGTGATTTAGCCCCTTATGGACCTTCGGCAAGGCATAAAAGGCCAGGCATCTTGAATGTGTGGGGATCAAGAATTCAATGTCTTTTTGACTTTTGTGTCCCTCAGTGCGAGCTTCCTCTATAATTGGGTCGATGAGACGTTTAATGCTGGGTATCAGATCTACCGCTAGATGTTTGTAACTTGAGTAGTGTCTTGACCATTTTGCGATAGTGGTGTTCATTGTAGGGCGTCTCGATCCTTCTTACTGAAGTTGTGGAAAGTCGGTTGCATGATAATTTCAAGCTCTTGCAATTTGGAAAATACTGCGTGTTAGAAATTTACAGACTCTGAACTTATCCCGCACCATTGTGACTCGTGGCACAAGAAGTTTCATATGTGTTTGGGTCCTGAGGAAGGTGGGATAGAAGTAATAGATACCCCACTGAAACTCCCTCCTGTGCTCATAACCCACATTTTCATTGTTGCGCCTCTAAGATTCTGGACTAGAATCTATCGGCCAGTTTTCTTTGTCTGTCCCCTATCCCCAGATAGGTGGAAGTGCAGCTCCTACTAGGGTTAGTCACCACATGAGGGCTAGCTAGCTTTGGTTGGAGGAAAAGTGAGGCTAAATTATACGTCTCTTGAAAAGAAATCTGAAGTTAGATATAGATACCTGGACTTTTTTGTGTATTCAGCAACTTTGGATACCACGTTCTCCGGACCCAGTACAGAGCGACCGGATCAAAGTGGCTCAGAACGGCAGCAAAGCAAAAAGGAGGATGAAAGTCCACTCAATCATCAGTGCATCCCTCAGAAATCCCTGACAAGGACATTTCCTGGAGCAGAAATTATAAGTTACTCACCGTAGTGACTACTTACTCCTAGTCCATAGTCCCCTTTCCTCCATACTGCATGGGTGTCCCTCCCTAGCCATGGATGGGAGACAGAACCTTTTTCACCAGAAAAAAACTTCTTCCCCTTTAAATGTAGAGGCGCGCCAGGGCGCGGCCATGGGAGCATGCGCTCCTCTGACTCCACCCACTGGCGCCACTTCTCAGTCCCCATTGACCCGTCAACAATATTATCATTGCCTAATCACACCAGTTTTATTAGGGGGGAGGATGGAGGGAAGTATGGAGGAAAGGAGACTATGGACTAGGAGTATGTTAGTCACTACGGTGAGTAACGTATAATTACTCCTACGTCCTGTCCCCTTTCCTCCATACTGCAAGGGCGATTACAACGGAATGTAGTCCAAGGGTGGAAAGGAGACCCCCCTTAAGAAAACAAGTTCCTTAATGGAGCCTGTCCGAACGCCGTATCTGACCTAGAGCTGGCATCCAGACAGTGGTGCTTGCAGAAGGCCGAAGGGGTGGCCCAAGTGGCGACCCTGCTGATGACCTGCCACGGATTGTGCCTCTGAAACGCAACTGCTGTGGCCTTGGATCTGATAGCACGTGCATGCATATTTGCCGGAAGTGGCATCTGTTGCACCTCATAGGCCTCCTTAATGGCTGCAAACATCCACCTTGCTATGGAGACCTTAGAAGCCTGATACCATGGCCTTGACCCGCCAAAGGTGACAAAGAGCCTCCATATGAAAGGTAGTGTAAGGCTCGGAAGCCAAAAGAGCTTGGATCTCGGAGACCCGGCGTGCGAATGCAAGACCCACCAGGAGGGTTGTCTTAATGGTGTCCAGCCGTATATCCGTGGACCCCATTGGCGCAAAAGGTTTATGCGCCAAGGTGCCCAACACTATGTTGAGGTCCGTCACTAGGTGTGGCCTCTTGATAGGGCGGGTAGAGCCTGGTGAGGCCCGCCAAATGTCTTAACCACCGGGTTGGAGGAATAGAAAACGTCCTCCTCCGAGTTCCGGGAAACTCTGATGGCTGCCAGATATGTGTGGCAGGTGTCTATTTGCACCCCGAAGTGGGTTAGGTGTGCAGAGAAGGATGGCACGTCGTCCAGTGTGCAAGTAAGAGGATCTACCTCCTTAGACTCCACCCAGTGGCAAAACCTGGACCACTTGCTTTTGGACTGGCTCCAAGTAGCATTGCTCCTAGCACCCTGTATGATGTCTGTGTTCGGTTGCGATGATGCAGATGCTTCAATGTGACCTGTTCAGGAACCACACTGCAAGGGTTAATTGCCTCCCTGCTGCAACAGAAGATGAGCTGGGCCCAATGGAAGGTGGATTGAAGGCTGATCCGACAGGCTGGGCAGCTCTGAGAACCATGGTCTCGCCAGCCACCAAGGAGCTATCAGAATGATGCTGAGGTGATGGGACTCCCTTATCTTGCAGATCACCCTGTGAATCAGGGGAGTGGGAAGAAATGCATATATGTTCATGCTGTTCCACTGTAACTGTAAGGCGTCGCCTAGGGAGCCTAGGCACTGTCCCTGCCAGGACGCCAACTAAGGGCACTTCCTGTTGTACTGGGTGGCGAAGAGATCCACCTGGGGCTGCCCCCATCTGCTGAAGATCCCCTGAAGGACCTGATCGTTCAACTGCCATTTGTAATTGTCCGCACCAAATGTGCGGAGTCTGTCCGCCTCCAGGTTGGACTCCCCGGTGAGGTGGATTGTTCTCCAGAACCCACTCCCAAATGCTGACGGCCAGGCTGCATAGGGGAGGAGACCAGGTGCCACCCCGATTGTTGATGTAATACATGCTGGTAGAATTGTCTGATTGAATGAGGATCTCTTGCCACTGATAAGCGGTAGGAAGGCCTTGAGAGCAAGCCAGATCGCCTTGAGCTCCAGCCAATTGATATGGGCCTCCTATTCCTGAAGGGACCAGACTCCATGAATGCTGTGGTCATCCAGGGTAGCCACCCAGCCCTCCAAGGAGGAATCCATGGTGATGGTAAACTGTGGTGCCGATTGCCAGACGGGTCTGCCTATTCACAAGTTGCAGTCTGTATTCCACTAGACAAGGTCCTGGTGGAGAAAGGGAGGAATGCTGTGGTGTTCCACCTGGGAACCCCGTTCCTGACTCCATGAGGCTGCGAAGTGCAGCTGTAATCTTCTAATTTTGAACCTTCTGTAAGGCACTGCCAGTAGACATGCCGCCATGATACCCAAGAGGTGCTGGTACCACCATGCTGAGGTCACCGTTCTGCTGAGAAAATGAGGTCACCGTTCTGCTGAGAAAATGACCCGTGGTCCTCTTGATGGCTTTGATCTTGTCCTCCGAGGGAAAAACTCTCTCGGAGCTTGTGTCCCAGATGAGGCCCAGGAACGCCAGACTCTTCATCGGCTGCAGCTGTGACTTCTTGCGATTGATGGAAAATCCCAATTTGTGTAGCGTACTCATGAGGGCAGATGAGGTGTGATAGACCGCCTCCATGGATCTTGCCCTGACGAGCCAGTCGTCTAGGTACAGGTAGACATGGTGACCCTGGGCCCTGAGAAGGGCTGCCACTGCATTCATAAGCCTGAGGAAGACCCTGGGGGCTGAATTGAGGCCAAAGGGAAGAACCTTATATTGGAAATGGAAGCCCATGATCCTGAACATCAAGAATGGCCGATGAGGCTGCCAAATCGGGACGTATAGGTACGCGTCCTTCAGATCCAGGGAGCACGTCGAGTCTCCCTTGCACAGAGTCTCTGCAATAAGCGCTGGGGTAACCATCTTGAACTTTTGAATATGGCGGGAAAGGTTCAGGGTGGAAAGGCCCAACAACTCTCAGGCCAGCCTGGTTCTTCTTGTGTAAGGCGAAAATCCTGAAGTAGAAGCCCGAGCCCCGCTGGAAGGTTGGAACTTCTTACAATGCTTGGCTCTCTACGAGCGATCGAATTTCCGCTAGAAGAGTTTTTGTCCCAACCTGTGGGAGTGGAGGTGAGGAGAGAGGAGAGGGAGGAACTGGTAGGCGGTAGCCCTTCGACACTACAGAGAGAATCCAGGGGTTCACGAACCTCGCACGCCACTACAGTGCATGAAGGGCAAGCCTGCCCCCCCACAAACACAACAAGTGGACCTGCAGGGGAATGTCAAACCTTCGTTCCCTCTGAGGCTGGTGCTGAGGAGGGGGACTGGAAAAAACCCTTATTCACAGCTTTGTGTTTGCGGCAGTGCTGACTTGGAGATCGTTCCCGATGCCTGGACCTTCGTTCCTGGAAGCCTCGGAAGCCGCCGAAGACCTGCCCCTTGTCGGAGTGCTGGTGCGTCTGGGTATATCTCTTGGTCGTGGACTTCGTGAGAATAGATAAGGATTCCGCAGTCTGGGAACTGTTCTTCTTCTCATCAAGTTCCTCATCGGTGGTGAAATGGAAGCGGTCGCTACCCTCCAATGGAAGATCTAGTATGCGCTCCTGGACATCCGGGTTAAACTTCGTAGCCCGCAGCCAGCCAGTCCTTCTCATGTCCGTGCCGATGCAGATGGCACGGCCTGAGGGGACTATATGCGCCACCGTGGACTCCATGATGTCTTGAGCCACCAACTTTGCTTCTGCCATCCCCGCCTTGAATCGTGCCTGACTGTGCACCAGAAGTTCCAGCAGGAAGTCGGCTATTTCCTACCAAAGCCTCTGGTTAACGGCTGCGAGCATGGCGTCCGTGTTAGACTGATGAAGGTGCAGAGAGGCGTTGGAGTAGACCGCCTTTCCATACGCCTCCAAGATCTTCTCCTCCTTGCCTAGCAGAGCCGACGGCGAGGTGGCCGAGGAGGACTGAGTCTTAGAGTAGATGGAAGCCGTGGCAATCTCTGAAGAGTGTGGTTGAGTGTGTGCAGACAGCAAGAGTATATCCCCCCCCATTTGCTTGTACTTGGCGTTGAGGCACCGAATAGTGGGCTGCGCCAAATGGGGTTTAAGCCATCCTTTCGTGGCCAAAGCGACAACGTCCTTCTGCATCGGAATCCCTGTTCTAGCCGTGGGGCGTAGAGTGAAGACCTCAGCCAGAGCCCCCGCCTCAGGTTGTTCAACCTAGGGTTGTGGAAGCCCCAAATATTCGGCCAAACCTGCAAGTTGTTCATGGAAAGCCTTGGCTGAAGATGGCGTGTCGGGGTCGTCCTCCTCCTCGTTGTCCACCATATCCGGTTGGTCAGGGACAGGTGGAGGAGTACTTTTCCTGTCGACGGGAGCGGACCGCTTTCACCAGCGCCCCTGGGTTTGGCTTCAGCCTTGTAATTCCACATGCTCTTCCCAGGATACCGGTAGTTCTGTGTACAAGCGCCCCCTCAGACATTTGTTCAGTAGTAGGGCATAGCCCCTCGGGTGGACACCTGGTAAAAGAACCTTGCGGTCCCTCAGCAATGTCCCTGGTAGGATCTAGTGACCCCTCAGCCTGGCAGCCGGTAGCTGAAGCAGCCTCGGTACCAGTGCTGGTGGTAGAACCTGAATGGTCCCACCTGCTTGGACGTCTCCTTGGGAAGGAGTCACCCTTGCTGGGTGCAGATGAAGAAAGTGGCCCTACCTTGGGCCTCGACTTGTGCTTGACGAAGTCCTTCAAGTCCTCTGGAGGCAATAGTTCGAAGACCTCCCTCCACCGAGCTAACCTGTTCTTCAAAGCGTGAGTAGTAAGCGTGTCACACGGGGTACAACCCTCCCACCTGTGATCGGGGCCAAGTCAACCGAGGCAAAGAGCGTGGGGGTTGGACGCAGGAAATAGCCCTTCGCAGGCTGGACACCTGCTGAAGCGCAAAGACGTCGACATGTGCCAGAGAGGAGCATGGCGCCAGAGGACCGAGTACTTGATTAAAGACAAAAGACAGTATCCTGGGAAGAGCAAGTGGAATTACAAGGCCGAAGCCAAACACATGAGCGCCGGTGAAAGAGGTCCGCTCCTTTCGACAGGAAAAGAGGACTGGGGAGTGGCGCCGGTGGGCGGAGTCAGTTGAGCGCATGCTCCCAAATTTAAAGGGGAAGAAGATTTTTTCTGGTGAAAAAAAGGTTACGGTCCCCATCCCTGATGAGGGAGGGACACCCAGGCAGCGTGGAGGAAAGGGGATGGGACATAGGAGTACAACTAGCACTTCCTGTTGACCCTGGAAGCAAAGATGTCCTCTTGAGGGGTACCCCAAAGGGAGCATGTCTCCCTCAGAACTTCCTGGCAGAGCTCTCATTCATGGAGGCCGAAATATGTCAGTTCAAGGCATCAGCTTTGACATTCTCTCTTCCGGCCAGATGAGCCGTTGTCAGAGAAACACTGTTCTCCAGAGCCCAGAACCAAAGTTGCATTGCTTCTCTGCACAGAGGCAAGTAAACCACACCACCTTGTTTGTTGAGGTAGTGCATGGCCACTGTGTTTCCATCAGGATTAGCACAGTCTTGTGTTTTACAGAGGGGAGGAAAGTGACCAGGGCCAGACTGATCGCCCTCAGATCCAGCAAGTCAATGTGTTACAGAGACTCAGCGGGAGATTACAGTCTGCTCACAGTCAGGGCTGACAGGTGAGCACCCCAACCAGTCAGAGATGTGCCCATGACCACTGTTATGTGGGGCTAATGTTGACGAAAACTTGCGCCTCCCAGCAGGTTGTCTGTACGGCCCACCACACAAGATCCTGAGCCGCCTGGTCAGAGAATGCAAAAGGTCCGACAGGTAGCACTGAAATTGGGACCATGGACAGAGAAGCCATTGAAGTGCATGCATGCGCAGACTTGCTTCCGGCATCACTAGGATGCAGAAGGCCATGAGGCCTAAAAGGCACAGGAAAGTTGTTTCCCATTCGGTCCTCGGATGGGAAAGCCCTGCCCAGGCGAGTGTCCAATGGGGGATTGGGATGGTGAAATCTGAGACTTTTTTGAAGTTCAGGGAAAACAGCATGCTGTGCAATAGTGTGCATGTGCGCAGTAGATGTTCCAACACTAGATGCAGGGGATACGTTCGGACGAGCCAGTTGTCCATGTAGGGAAAGACATGAATGCATTCCCTCCTGAGGCGAGCCACCACCACTACTAGCAGCTTGGCAAATAGCCTGGGAGTCTAAGAAAGACTGAATGGCAGGAGTTTTAACTGGTAGTGATGTTGGCCCAACACAAACCTCAGGTGTTTCCTGTGCTTTCTATGAATTGTTACGTGGCAGCAGGCCTCCTGAAGGTCCAGTGTTATCAACCAGTCCTTCAGATTGAGGACTTGCAGGATCTGAGTCAGTGTAATCATCATGAACTCGTCCTTTGGTAGGAACAAGTTCAGCAGCCACAGATCTAGAATAGGGCACAAGCCTCCGTCCTTCGTCACAGGAAAATAGGTGGAGTACCACACTCTGCCTCATTCCAAGAGTGGTACCAACTTGATTGGAAGCTGACGGACCTCCTCCAGGGGGATGGAGTCTGGAGACAAGGTGGTGACCTGAGGGCTGTGGTCCGGAGGGTGTTGAAGCAACAGGCAACAATACCCCTTTTTAAGGACCTGCAAGGCCCAAGCATCGGATGGGGTCCTTGACCATTCCAGGATGAACAGGGAAAGCTCCCCCCACCCCGCCCACCAGCATGGAGTGGCAGAGCCCGTCACTGAAGTTTTGCGCACGAGTCACAGTTCTGGACAACTCTACCTCTCAGAAAGTGCCTACCCTCCATACTTCTCAGGCAGACCGATCACAGCCTCCTAGGACATAGGCAGGGAAGGGACAAAAACCTCTATCCCAGGATGGTGCTGAGGGCTGTTGCATGGCAAGCCCCAAAGACTTAGTCATCGCCTTTGATGACTGGACCTTCTGGAGGGAGTCACCAACCTTCGCTCCAAAAAAGATGATGGGCATTAAAAAACATGACCAACAGCTTGGCCTGGACATCAGCCTCTGTCCACTGTACTCATGCCCATTAACCTGCCCACACAATCCGCAGTGTTCAGTCCTGATTGCAACATCTGCTGGGAAGCCTCCTTGCCATCAGTAACTAAGGACAGAAAACTGCCCCTCATCTCCCCTTTAGCGACATGCTCTGATGCATTGGCCACACCAGCCCAAAGACCTAAGGAGAAATTTGTCATGGCACAAGAGGCATTCATGGCACATAGGGCAAGACTGCCTAACAACAACACCTTCTTAACCCAGGTGTCAAGTCTCTTACCTTTTTGACCTGATCCCATTATGAAGTCTGATTTTATATCACTGACTGTAGACCTTGTTAACAAATCTAATAGAGTTGGCCTTATTAATTAATGAGTCTGATTTGTTATCGTTGCCTCTGGACCTTGTAAACCACTAGTATATGGCACCTATTATGAAGTGTGATGATCATGTCAACCTGATTACTTTATATAATGAGTTATTGCACATATTGAATGTGACATCTTTATTTTTATATTGTATAATGTATGTCTTTACTGCCTTGTACTTGTATTAGTTGTCTGATGTATGTTATGATTGTCTGCTTTACAATTGACATGAGATACATTTTGAATTGTTCACAAAAATGAAATGAGCTACGATTTCTGTTTGAGAGTTATGTTGGGTTAAGGAATTTATTCCCTATGTCTCGTATAACTAAGAAACGGGCCATTCTGTGCCAGTAACTCATGGTTTATTTAATGATTGTTGAAATAACAAATGTCAAAGGCATTTTCAAATATATTCTGACAGGAACATTCCCTTTGTAGCTCAATCTTACCTTCCCTGTCAAGTGGAAGGGAAGAGAGGGTGAAGGTGGCGGGCTGAACCGCCAAACACTCTGGTGAAGCATGAGAGGAGAGAAACACCAAATCCGCTGGGGCGGGACGGTGATTCTTCACCAGCTCCCCGTCTACTGCCGGAGCAGAGGCAGGTTTTTCCCACACTTTCAGCACTGAGGCCGCCACTGCCACACTGCAGGGCAAGAGTGCCTCTATTTTGAGGGCATCGTCAAAAATATTGCACAGTTCATATTGAACCCTGGATCCGGATGGACCAAAAAGCCCCAGACTTCTGGCCACCTTAGCCATCAACCGTTGAGAAGCAGCTTGAGGCTTTCTGGGGTGAGAGCTGGCAGAATGTCCATCTCAGAGGAGATATCGAGGCTACGGGCATCCAGCAGGTCCTAGGGCAAACCCAGTTCATCCTCATTATTCCCATAGAACTCATCAGGAAAATCTCTCACCTTCCTAGAAACCAGGGGATCAAACCCAAAGGGAACCTAGTCACCTTCATCATCCTAAATGGCATACATCTTAAATATGAAGGTGTGAATCGCACTCCTGCAGAGCCACAGTTTCAATAATGCTGATCAGCATGACGAAGTCGGAACTGGCCCTGAGACCTCAATGCCCAAAGGCGGAGCAGTCTTCTGGTCCAGTCCTGACCCTGTAGGCATACAGGAGTGGTCCCCAGCGGGTAACCTCCAGTCGCAACAGATGCGGTGGGATCCATCGGTGTAACAGCTGGAGCGGATGGCGCCATCGCCTGAGCCAAAGGTGCTTGAGCCAAAGGTGCCGAAGCCACCGGCGCCTTGGCACAGATGTCTAGCATCTTAAGGCCGAAGTTCTCCCATTCCTCTGGGGTGGAAAATTGGGTAGAAAAAGGTACTTGTGCCAGCCCCTGAGGAGAATCTTTTTGAAGTGGAGGATGTTCTTTTTTGAGGTAGAAGAGGAGTGTCAGTGAGAGGACTCGCTCGGGGAGCAGGACCTCTTCTGGTACTGCTTCTTTTCCTTGCTCAGAGCCGTCTTGTCTTCAGAATGGTGGTCCATGCCGTGCGACCTCGAACAGGACCACAGGGACTCACCTTTCGCCCTGGGGACGAATGTGAAAATCTTCAACGCCCTTTCCCAGAGGGCCTTTGGGTGCATAGACTGGCACACCCCACAATCCTGGGTGTCGTGGTCTTCGCCCAAGCAGAAGAAACAAATCTGGTGCGGTTCAGAGACTGACATCTGCCAGCTGCAATCTGTACACGGTTTGAAGCCTGAGGCCTTAGACACAGTAGGTATGGTGCAGAGGAAAAAATCTCAAAGCTCGACAAGCGTGTTCCCGATTAGCGAACAGAGTGTGCTGAAAAAAGGAACAGAGGTCACAGGGAGTGGCAGCGGGGCGTATAGAGGTGACGGGCGGAGCCGAAACAGAGCAGTGCTGCACCCCCTGGTGGTGGAAAAGTTTCAGAAAAAGAACAGCTGCACTCGGATAGGGATATCATAGATGAGGAATACGTGGAAGGAAGGAATATATTAGAAAAGCATTGTCTTATATTTCTGTTAGTAGCTTAGAACATTGAGGTAGTGTTGGGATCCGGGTAAATAACATACCTGCAAGATCATGCACAAACTGCGGGAATACACTATAGACATTAAAGTAATTCCTAAATTGGAGTCAAACGTTGCGTCAGGGGAAAACAAACTCACTTTGCAGCTTCTTCACTTAGAATCTTCAAGAAATGTTGCACTGGGTTGAGAACTTGTGGAATCTCCAGTAGGATGTCGCGCAGTAAAACAGATTGCACTTGCGCTTTTATAGCTGGAACGAGGGCTTGGAATTCTGAATCCAGCTTGCACAGTGTGTTGAGGATCAGGTAGAACTCCTGGGTAGAGCACTAGAACAGAACAGTTGGGATCAGATATTCTGATTTCAAGCATGTTACTTCAAGAATCACCAGCATAGACTTTGTACTTATTGAACATCTAAAAAACTCACTTTCGTTTAGGTCAAGATACTTGAAATGATAAGATCTTAGATGCAGCTCATTCATAATCACTGCAATGGTATTAAAATACAAGTTTCTCATCTAAGAAATCCGCCGGTACTCCTAGTTAAGCAGGTCGTCTGCTGTTGCCAACACTTGGTAAATATGCTACCAGTGGAAGCGCTGGAAACAGTGCCTAGTGATTTATAGTCATAACATTCTTTTAAAAAAAAGAAATCGATGGCAAAATAACTACACTGATGGCAAAATGAAGGCCATGGCATTTCTGCGCTCTTTTTCTTTTCAATGGGTACCCCCTGCTGTAATGCCCTCACCCCTCCATTCCCCCACCACCTTTTTCCCTGCCCTTTACGCCCAGTGGCCGCCAGGGTGGGGGGAGGGGAGCTGGCCGCTTCCCCTTGGTCCACTCAGGGTGCCCAGTGTGCTACCCATCATGCCTGCAGAACTGGGGCTCAGTTAGAACAAGCACTGACTGAACACCAGCCCCGATAAAAAGAAATGAAAAGAAAGAGTGGCATGCCAACAAGTTTTGCGCGCCACTCACAGGGTTGCCGTGGCAAGCACGCTGCCGCTGCTAAATGCGGTACCGGCGTGCCCAGTAACGGTCTGGGTCCCCCAGCGCCACGTGCCTGCATTCATCACATATGCTGTCTGCCCGTGTCCATTGTCTTGCCCTGGCCTGTCCTGAAAAAAGCTAAGTGTTGTTTGTATGTATGTGTATTTACTATGTACTAGCTGATATACCCGGAGTTGCACAGGATTTTATTTTCTTATAGGTATTATTTGTCAGAAATACCTTAAGGTAGCTTTACGCTTTTTAGAAAGACTCTATAAGAAAGATGAAAAGAAAAATTCACTATGTTTTTTTATTATTTCTCATTTTAAAAATGTTTTGCTATAAAGATTACACAACACAATTTATTCTTCTTAAAAAGTCATTCTGAAACATATAACTGTACGTGAGAACAACATGGAGATCCCCGAGCAGCATGATGGGTGGCATGATGCCGACGGTGCCAACAACTATGGACATAAAGTTCAATATTACTAAAGTACATGTTCATTGTAAGGCTTGTTTATAAACAGCATTTTTTGTTTCCCTTTACGGTGAATATTGTTGCTTTAATTACGTTGGCCAGCAACTTAACGCATACCCTTGTGCCATTACACAGCCTAGGTGGGTTGAGCTTGCGAAGCAGCATTATGGGCGACCCAACTTTCAGTCGCAGGTGATGTGGTGTCATTCCCTGGGGGTCGAGTGAGTTGAAGAATTCTGTTGGGTAGTTTACGGCTTCATCGGCATCCACCACTGTATCAATTGAGTTGAACTCAGCAACTGTGCCAGGAAGCATATCCTGAATCTGATCCTAGTGCCTGGACCTTGAGTTTTGCTCCTCGTGTCGGGACTGGTCTTTCTACGACCACATTGATGTTTCGTCAATTTCACGTCTCATGTGTGAAGATGCTGAAACGGGGAAAAAGGGGGGTGTCCAAATGTCATGTAGTTAGTAATGTCCGGAGGTCCTAACAGGTAACTATGCACAATTTGGTGCAGATTGGTGAAACGGTGTAGAATTGTATAAGGAACAACGTTTCGCCAAGCCACAAACCCACAATCAAATTTTGACTTGTGCTGAAATCCAGGAAACGGGGTGGGAGGTCCAAATGTCATGTAGCCAGTAATGCCTGCAGTGTCCAAGTATGCAAAATCTGGTGCAGATTGGTGAAATGGTGTGGAATTGTATAAGGAACAACGCTTTGCCACAAACCCACAAACAAATGTTGACTTTTTCTGAAATCCAGGGAAAGGGGTGGGGTGTCCAAATGTCATGTAGTCTTTAATGTCCGGAGGGTCCTAGCAGGCAACTATGCAAAATGTGTTGCAGATTGGAGAAACGGTCTGGAACTGTATAAAGAACAACGTGTGGTCACAAATCCTACCACAAACACATTTTGACTTTTTATATATACATAGATTATGCATATATTATGTATTTATTATGTATGTATCATGTGTGATCATAATGTCTTTTGTTCTTTCAGCGCTCTGGGACCTATGGGTGTGTAGTGCTATATATGGAATACATGATTATTAATATTATGTGTTTATGTGTATATATTATGTATGTATGAATGTATTTGAATGGAATGAAGTATATGCGTGCGTGCATACCATGAATGAATAACTGAATGAGTCTACCTGTGCATGTATGTATGCATGTTTGTGTATGTTGGATGAGAGTGTTTGAATCATAGTTGGTCACTGTAAATCCCTTGCAGAGACACTGCTGGCAATGGCATAGTGATTTACTGTGACTATTACTGGCATCGATAGGTTGTGACAACCTATCTATGCCAGTAACGGCCACTTTAAATCACATGTGCTTCATGCATGCGATTTAAAGGGACCATTACTGACATAGATAGGTTGTCCCACCAATGCCAGTAACGGCCCCCATCTATGCCAGTAATGGTCATTTTAAATCGCATGCATGAAGCACTGCAGCCCGAATGCATGTGATTTGAAGTGACTATTAGTGAAATAGATAGGTTGTGTCCCAGACCGGATCATCCATAAGGGTGTGGGGGCATGGACCGACCAGAACTCTCGCGCATTATGGAGAAGCCACGCAGACCAGGAGCATTCCTACAGTTACTTTTTGCAGCGGAGGGGGCGCTCCTGGGCTTACTTGAACTGTGCGATTCCATTTGACATTTATATGTTAGAAAGGATGCTGCCCACCTGCACCTCCCCGCATATAAAGGGCAGGAGCAGGGTGCCGCGTCATCAGTGCTCTGGCTTCCTGGTGCTTGTTCTTGCTGCTCTGCAGCTTGAGGCGGAGTCCGTGGGGATCAGGGATGCGTGCAGGTAAGATTTTATTTTTTTTATGTATTGTGTGTGTGAATGAGTGAGAGTACGACATATTGATGTGTGTGTGAATGTGTTGTGTGAATGTGTGTGTGTGTGTGTTTGTGCTGGGTCGGGGAGTGTGTGTCCAGCTTTCATCTGTTGCATTTTATGATTGGAAATGCCCTATAAAACCAATTGCAAACTGCAGTTATTTCCCCTCCTTGAAAACCCTTGGTTGATACAGGCTCCCTCGCTACAGCTACGGCTACGGCTACAGATGTTGCCAGTAATGCACACTTTAGATCACATGCATGAAGCTACTACCAAAACCTATCCATGCCAGTAATGGTCACTTTAAATCACTTAAATGAAGCACTTCATGCATGCGATTTAAAGTGACTCTTACTGGCATAGATATGTTGTGGCTGCAGCCTAATTAATATAATAGAAAGTGCTCCTATTCAGTGTACTGTTTTTGGCATGGCGTTTCCTGGATTTTTCCATATGGGCCAACTGTAAATTGTATTGCTTTTTACCTTTTTTGTCAAAAAATGTGCTGCAAAATACATTATTTCAGCATAATATTTGAAAACATTTTCTGCACCTGATTATTCTGCGCTCTCTCGCTACACTCTGCCACTAATTTGAAGAAATATTTAGGCCCATCCACTCGAAATATTCAGCTGGCATGACTGCCCATAAATCATGAAATTTACTGGATCTTTTTGTTCTTTCAGTACAAAATTAATTCTATATCTTATGACTTGCATGGTGGGTCCGAAGGAGGCGGCGGACACAGTGGACAATCTGATGTTCTTTTATTTAAATAATAAAGAAAAAAGGCATATCTCACTCTATTACTATAGGGGGATGCTTTACCTAACTAAATTAAACTAAAGGGGCTTGTCTAAAGTCTGAACTCAAAATCTCCTCAGTCCAAACCTAAATCTACCTGACCCTCCCAGTAACAGTAATAACTAAAAATGGTCAAAAGAAGGTTTCTCTGCTGGCTGTCTCCCATTGGCCATTTGTCTTTAAGCTTTCACACAGGGCTTTCTTGTCCTACAGCAATCTTCAGTATGCGACTGTCTCTTTTAGGAAGTTTGCTCCTTATGGTAATTTCTTTAGATACTTTTCTTGGGTTTTATTCACGAGCTCTTGTAGCTCCACCCAACTGTTCAAAGATCTTGTCTTCCTGACAGTATGACACTTATTGTTCTCTTTGAGATACTTTCTTGGACACCTTCCTTTCATTTTATGTTGTTCCCTTGTTTTATCAGGGTTGAGAGTTCCCCACTTCGACAGTTTCTCATTAAGTGGTCTTCCCACTCTGCAACAATTATCTTCTGGATTTCTCTCTCTCGGCCTAGGAGATTTGTTTCGGCTTTAATGATTCACAGTCATTCCTATTCTTCCGGTTTTCGAATAGGTCCTCAGATATAAGATTATACTGGTTCAATTTTCCGTTATCACTCTTATTGCAATCATAGTCCCTTCTCTTTATTATGTCTTGCTCTGGTGACCTGCCTTATCTGGAGTTCACCCCATACCGTTGCTTGCAGTGGATGACCTTGCAGGGCTTGATGCTCGCTCGAGTACGCTGGTTTGATTTCTCACTTCTTCCTTTCGGCTTCACACACGTACCAGTCTGCAGCTGGCTGTGTTCAGCGAACAACGGCAGATGGGAGTTGTCAACACTTCCTCTCGTCCAGGTTTCGTAGTTGGTAAGAAGGGTACCTGGCCCACCACAGTACTTCTGTGGTCACGCCATGACGTCAGATGGTTCCTCGAACTCTGTCCTCATAACAGCTTTGCTGTTGCCTGCTTCACCGGGCGTCTGGCAAATGTGCTTGGCATTCTCAGCGTCTCACAGTTCCGTAGGTCCCGCAGTTGAACTTTGCTCCGCCTTGTCACAGCGTTCTAACATCAAGGGGTTCTCTCTCCCACCTTCTGGTCTACTCGTCCCACTCTCACATGTGTTTCTTCTTAAAACAGTATTCCCTTTTCCTTCAAACGGCGTGTTGGAATCAACATTGCCTATGGCCAAACAGAAGGGGAACACAGTAGGCCTTATTCATGGAAGCGTTTTATAATGGCGCAATCCCATATGAAAATGTTCCATGAATCAGGCCCAGTGGTTTTGATGGCAGTGCACTGCATGGGGAGTTCCCTTTGGGAATGGGATCCCTGGTCTCCTAAGGGGGGAGTACCTCCCAGTGAGATCCCAGTTGCCCAGACCCTTAGAGAGGGTCTTGCAGAGTGGGCTAACCTCCCTAGCCTTAAAGGGGGTGGCTCCCACTTGGGGAGACGTCATCCCATTTTTCTTAAAAATTGTGCAGCAAAATGCATCATTTCAGCACATTCTTAAAAAAAATATTCCAAGGGAAATCCCACCCACCCCAAACCCCCTTAATTATTTAGGGCTCCCTCGCTACGCTAGGTCGCTTGCGCTAATTTCAGGAAATACTTGAGACCCTTCACTGAAAACATTTACCACCCACCGTGAGGGTTTACCCATGAATCATTTAGAACCTTGGTGCCGCTTCAGGAGGTAGCCACTCCCCTTGGACCTCCGGGACCAAACGCTGCCTCTGCCACTGTTTACACCTTGTATAGAGCTAGTAAACGGGAATGCTGTAGCCAAAGTTTGTTCTGTTGGCATTATGAAATAAATGCATACAGACCCGGAACGGAAAAATATAAAGCCAAAGGATGCATAGCACCACCTTCTAACATACATGATGTCAGCCAATCCAAACTGACCCTGCACACCAAACTCCCATCAGTAGTCGTCTCCTGGAACCTAAGGTAGGGTCTATATTAGGTTCCTAACTAGGCACACCTGGATTTCTTTCAGGTTGAATAGCTAACCTGCTGGTAGTGGTTAGCAATAAAGGCCTATCATTCTAGAGAAGAACAGAGTGGACAAAATGATGTGTGGCATGGCTATCCTTTTGGTCAAATAGGAGACCTGTAGGTGTACTTTAAATACTTTAGAACTCATTCAGGATGGTTCAGAAAATAAGTGCATTGCAAGTACAGAAGCCACAGTGTTTCTAAGGGAAGCGTTTGTTACACGTGAGATGAGGGTCTTTCACTGGGCTACTGGATAATAACCGTGATTTGACACCCTAAATAGCAGGAGGCACTATACAAATACACAATAGCATAAAATAACCCAATCCAAAAATGTCCTTGCCGGGTTTACATTACAGACACAGTCATAATTGTTTGCTGTGCCACTTCAGTTTCACCAGTGACAGGAGTCCTGGAGTATACGTGGACTGTGTGCAGGTATTAAAACAACCTAAATTATGTCACTGTACATTTGGTTGACTCAATTATATTATATGTATATTCAGTGAAAAAAGCTTTGTTAAAAGGGACGTTATGGTTAAGTTGCTCCAATAAAAACCTATGAAATTCAGTGACAAAACGTTGTTAAAAGGGATGTTATGAATACAAGTAAAACCGAAACCCCCCAGAAATTCGTCGGTTATGGTAAACTCAGCAATCATAACTCGCGCCACCACCATGCACAGCTAAGACTAACACACAGGACATCAAAGATGACATCACAAATCTCATTGATGACATCACTGATGACATTACATTTCTGGGCCAGTTGTTTTTGTTTACCGACATATCTAGGGTAGTTGTTTTTGTTCAATGACAGTAAGAATTTTAAAATTCAAAAGGTGCTATATATCTAGATGTTAACCTTGTTTTATGTCATTAAAGTACTTTCCTTACGGTTTGGCCTCAGCTCATAGTGCACATGCATGGGGAAATAAGCAGGTGGCCAACACAGAATTAATTTGGATACATGATGATAAACTCTATGTCATTGTCATTTTCTGGTGATATTGTTTCTTTGTCACTTACTGTAGTTTCCCTGTATGTCTCTCTGATTTGTATGCATTGTGAGTCTTCATATGTATTGTTTGTAATAACACAAGTGTGTATTAAGTTTTGAATTGTTAGCTATTTATTCCATGTTTAACATTAGTCAAAATTATGTTAGGGTTGACTTGCTGCGATATTGGACTGCATCACAGGCACAGTTCGCATCTTACTGGTACCCTGGGCCCTCACCCCGTCCTCACGTCAAACTGGAGGCTCTGGCAGCGGCAGGCATTAATGTAATGTCCTTGATTCTAAACCGGCAGTATGAACCAGACTCGCCCATTGACCCGGTCCAGACCATGGTGCAGGGTTGGGGCCAGATGTTCAAAACTTGTAACGAACAATACCTGTACTACAAATGGCTCCCCGCCTGGTGCTTTCCCGGGCTGGAACCGACACATGACACCGCCCTGGCTGGACACTGGGCCGCCCTGGGATACCGCACCCTCACTGATTTCTATCCAGAGGGGCAGTTTATAACACCGCAGACGTGGAGGCCGGGGCACTCGGGTTCCGTTCTGGAGCTTCTGCAGTTTTACAGACTCTGCGCTGCCTTTCGAAATACATGGCCTGACTTCCCCAATGAGCCCCAGGGATTGCCTATATGGCCAACTCGGGTGGCGCCCGTGGGATGGTTTCTTCATTATACAAACTCCTACTGACCGCTGCTTCTCCCCTGCCATCCAGGGCTCGGGACGACTGGGCCTCCGAGCGGGAGCTGGAACTCACTGATCAACAGAGGGAGAGGATGTGTTCTCACACTAGCAGGGTGTCAATAGACTTCCGCTACCGCACCATACAATATAAATTGCTCAACAGGCTGTATTACACTCCATGTAGAATCTCGAGCTTTGCACGCTCTGATCCTCGGCTCTGTCCCCGCTGCGGCGCGGAAGGTGCTGACCATCTACACATGTTTTGGGACTGCCCGGAACTTGACACATTCTGGAGTAAAGTCATAGAGACACTATCTGCAATCACTGATTCTGTAGTTGATCCTGATCCAATGGGGGTTCTGTTTGGGGTGTGGCAGCCTGGGGGGCTAAGGACATTGTTAAGTTCCTGAATGAGAGCTGTGTAGTAGCCAAGAAATGTGTCTTACAGAGCTGGAAGAGCCCTACTCCCCCTACATTCCAGAAATGGTTAAATTTACTTACGTGGTCCCGAAACCGCGAGGAGAAATTCCTGGGTATGCTCCCAGCACGTTCTCGTCCTCAAAACATATGGTCTGCCTTCAACAGCTACTTGAATAGCTTAAATGACACTTCCTCGGTGGACGAATCCTCCTAGTCTCTCCATTAACTGTTTGGTAACTTGGTACTCCGTGATGTGTTATTCGACTGCTGTTGCTCTACTCTAGCCTATATGCTCTGGTTTTCATTTATACGTGTACCAAATTTGTTTCTACTGCTCTGATGTTTGTGTATGCTATATGCCTCCGTCAGCAAAAATAAAAGTAAAAAAGAAAAAAAAAAAATTATCATAGGGTTGCATTTATTATTCTACTGGCCGATATTACCAGATTAAAAATGTTGTACTTCTATGTTGAATCCTGCTCCCATTGCCTATGTGTATGTATTATTAGGTTCCTGTGTTAACAACAACACTCCAATATAATGTTTTGTTTTGACAAGTACATTTTTTAAAAATACATTAAGTAGTTCATGAGAGGTCTCCCAATCACCCCTGACATCTTGTTACCAACATTGTAAACACAATCCCTTCTAGGGACTTTTTGTCAAAATTCATTTAATTTGTGAATTTCTAGGGTTTTACTTGTAACCATAACGTCCCGTTAAAGTTTTTTCACTGAATATCATAGGTTTTTAGCAGTGCTCCCTAATTTGCTACAACTTCCTAATATCATACTCAGCCCCAATATAGCAGCATTTTCAGCCAATCTAGGAAGTTTCAAGAGAAAACTGTGCCATTCCCCAGCTCCTATCAACGTTCTACAACTTTTTACACCGTCTTTGTTTGGTCATGTTCGCAAATGTCTGGCGTCATCGTGGACTTCCTGGACAGTGTCACGTGACTGTGCGCGCACGTGTGACGTGTGACATGCTGACGTGTCCGCGAATGCGTTTGTGCTTGGCGAACATTCCGAAAAATGCATTTTCAGCCAATCTAGGAAGTTTCAAGCTGAAATGTTGCCCACAGCTCCTAGACCCATTTTTACTCATTTTCCATCTGCAGTCCAGGAGAGTGCACCTGCTTGGAAGAGTATTGGCACACCTGCTATTTAACTTCAAAAATGGCATCAGCCATGGCCATGCCTCCTCCCCAGGGGCTACCACCACAAACACAACCACCAGCTGGAGGGCCTGCACAGGGGAAAAGGTGCAATGATGCAGAGGAGGATCAAGAGGACCAGGAAGATGAGATAGAGGAAATGCCTAACACTCAGAGAATCATGGGTGTGCCGGTTCTTTAGGACCGTACGAGGGGTACTAAAGGCTTGGGTTACCCATGTTAAATGCATTGAGTGTGGTACTCAGTCACGGACAACACAGGCAGGACTCTTGGTACCACCTCCATGTGCCGCTGAAACCACCCGGATGCTCTGAGAAAGGCTGTTCCTTTCTGAGGAAGTAGTAGGCTGCGTTCCTCTGTCATCTTCCTCAACCGCTCCTGCCACCACGCAGGCTACTCCTGTGGGGAAGAAGATCCCACCAGCATCCTCGCAAGCAATAAAAGAAGCTGTTGATCCATATCTTTCCATAATAACAGTACCCTGTATATACTGTGACAAACCACTCTGCAGGGGGAGAAGTTTCGAAGTGCTTTCGAGGCTGCAATCATGGAGCCGGAGAAATACTCCCCCTACCGTAGATTTAAGGCACTCCCAAGATTTTTCCCTGTCCACCGGCCCCTCCATATGTGTGGTTGGTGCCCCTTCCCTCATTTTCCTCCCCCATCTTACTTCCTGGCCTCTCCAGCAAAAAGAAAAAATGAAAAAATGCAAAATCAAAAAACACCCCAAAAAAGGCTCCTTTTGAAGCCACCTTTCAGACTTAAAAAAATAGAACTAAAAAATAATAATCTTATAGACTATCTGCTTTAAATTTTTCAATAAAGTAGACTCAATAAGATTCTCCAGCATTTCCATTAGCATTTTGTACTATGCTAATGGCAGTAATGGACAATTGTATACTAAAGAAAAATAAAAAAGGACAGAAACAATTTTATGTCACAAATACTTTTCTATAACATACAATAAGGACCATAATCCATGGAACTTCATAACTATCTGCGGTCTCCATAGTACAGGTTCCATGCCAGGCATTGTTGAAACATCCAGAGGGCACGTGCACACCATCGCACAGGACAGCCCTTCTACTCGTTTTACTTTTATTTTTATGACAGTCCCTCATTGCCTGCTTTCGAACAGTCACCCATCCATCCACCAATTACATCCAAAAACTCTACATATTTCCCTGTCAACATATTAAACTTTCACACCCCACTTGCCACTTAACAATGATCTAGAAATCTTTTGCATCCGCATTTCCCTTACTTATACACCGTATTTACAGTGTTGCTATAAATGCAGATATGCATTTTTTAACTTTCAACAAAACACTTAAAAAAGACATTTTGAAATGCGCAGCATTTTCCATTTTTCCTTGCATATAAATGTCATACTTACCAACCTTTCTCATTACATCCGTCATAGTGCCACCATTCTCCACCTGCGCACCCATGTGTCTACTGACAAAGTATCTATATACAAAACTTCTCCTCACATAAAAAGTACTGTTCTTTTCCAAGCACTACTATAACACAACATACACAGCTCAAACTACAAACTACCATCCCATTACCACTAGGCCACAGTTTCCCTATTCTGTTGTTTTGGGGCCCCATAAATATCTTGTATATTATTCTGTGATAAATTCCTTTTATTTTATTTTTTTAAACCCCAATTTATAGTCTGTGGACTAAACGACTGTTTTGGTTGTCAGTTTACCCAATAGGGGTGCCTATGGACATCACGCAATGTCCGGTCTCGTATGAAGCACTTTTAATAAGTCTGCGGGCAGTGCGCCCGATTGCACATATCCATGCGTATGCGCCAGGTCTCTCCCACTCAACAGGGCGCTCTGACACCCGCTGCCGACGCCCCCGGACCTCATCATGTGACTGCACACATGCAGCATGACAACATGTCCGCGGAAGGTGTCCATCACTGCGGACAGTTTAAAATAGCATTTTTGGCCAATCTAGGATGTTTCAAGTTGAAAGTTTACCCTTGCAGAGCTACTAGAAACATTCTTAGTTGATCTGGCACCTTTTTTTACAATTTTTCAGGCCTATTTTTGTCTCGGGTAGTCCGCGGACAGTTGCGCGGTCCATGGACTGTTCCACTGAAGGGACCCACCCATTACTTTTAATTATTCTCAATCTGGCTATCCAAGAGAGATCATCAGGAGCGACGCTTGCTTTGCAGACCAGCTGTATTTGCACCAATGGCATCTGTATGGCCATCCATCCTTCCCAGTGGCCACCACCACCACAACCACAAACTGGAGGTCCTGGACAGGAGATGGATGATGAGGAAGAGGAGGTAGAGGAAGTGCCTACCTCCAGGGCCCAAGGAGAGTAATGGGTGTGGTGGTTTTTTACAACCGGTGCGGGTGTACCAAAAGCTTGGGCTGCCCAGGTGAAATGCATTGAGTGCAGGCTTGTACTCAGTTGCTTGAAACCTGGGCAGTACTCTTTTGGGACCACCTCAATGTGCCATTACACTTTATCCAGCCATCCAAGTGCTCTGAGAAAGGCTGTTCCTTTCTCAGGGAGAAGCAGGTTACGTGATCCAACCCATTTTACTCAACTGCTCCGGCCACCACACGGCGTACTCCTCTGGGGCAGAGGATCCCGCCGGCTGCCTCACAGGCCATCCAGGACGCTGTCTTACCTTTCAACAGTAACAGTCTTTAATACTAACAACTCCATCATAAAAATACTGTGAAACGCTTCAAGATTTCTCTTTGCACATTCAACAACATCTTCATCTAACAAGACATAGTACAAGTCTGCTTATTTTTTTTTTTTTTTAAAGTATTTTGTTTCAACACTTGTACAAAAAAAATTATACACACACACACACACACACACACACACACACACACACACACACACACACACACACACACACACACACACACACACACACTCTCAATAGGCAAATTCTCTTTTTTAACCACTCTATCAAATGCCATGTATTGTAGCATTCTGCACCTGGTCACATCAACTGGCAGTTACTTACATGTACTGCCAACATATTAAACTTCCACACACCTAGTACAATTTAAAAATGTTCTACACATGTCTTACATCTGCTTTAAATGCAGATAGGCATTTTTTTTTAAATTTTCAACGAACTACTCATAAAAAGAAACATTGTTAAACGCACAGCATTTTCCATTTTTCATTCCAAATAAACGTCATACTTTCCAACCTCCTCAAACATGTGTATACTTTCTTATATATAAAGTACTGTTCTTTTCCAGCCACTACTGTAAAACACCAAACACTGCTCCAACTACAATCTGCCATTGCATTAACACTAGGACACAGTTTCCCTTTTCTTTCAAAATAGTACACCACAAAAACAGCACTTATCCAACTAAGTAACCATACCAAGTATTATTCTATTTGTTAACTTCACAAAGAAACAAATACATATTCCATAAAAACTATCCTCAATTGTACGACAATCATAAATATCATATACACTTCAATTACATCACTCCACCATATTACAAATACTGTATACTCCACCTACAGTACCTGTAAATAATATACACATATTACTATAATGTGTTTGGCCAGTAACAAGATTCTTGGGGCATGGCCTTTTGCCATGCCCCGAAGTATCTGGCCACAACCACCACAATAGAATGAAACCATATAACAATTACATACAACACACCTTCAAATAACAAGACTCACCCTGAAACGTCCCACTCCCAAAGAAGTCAGCGGACAGTAAAATTGGCAGCAGACTCTGAGCCATCTGCAACGCTTTTGTTCACCTATAAACAACTACCTATCAACTTTTATCCACTCCCCCCAACCTTTCCATGCGCTCTTTCAGCCACAAAATAACCCCAAATGTATTTTCCAGACTTGTTGGTCACCGCTCTGTCCGCGGACACCGGCGGCTGTCCGTGGATTGAATATGGCGACTGTTTAAAAAATGATGACACACCTCACGTTTTCACATCCAATCAGCCGGACTGAGTCTGCAGGCCAGACCCAACTATCACACTTTTTTTTATACTTCCTTTGTGGCCATTTAAAAAAAAAATAATACTGGACAGATCTACACCAGATTTGCAAAGGCACGCTTTCGGGACCAAGCCGGGGCTCCTCACGCAAATTTTGTGAAAATCCGCACAGCGGTTTGGGTGTAGGGGTGAGCAACATTTCTTTTTCATTGCGTCTAGGATGTATTCAAAAATATTGGGACCCACCTAAAACATTCCCCCCACTGGACTAAAGTGCACTAAACTTTGCAAAACCATTCTGAGGTGGCCATATACTTTTGCAAGGTTTGGTGAGGATCCATCGAAAGGCGACAAAGTTATAAACCGCCAAAAAAAATGTGCTCTTTCTATGAGTTGAGCAACATAACCATAGCTACAGGGCCGCTACCGCAGGCTCTGTAATATATGTATATATGAATGCATGTTAGGGTTTATGGTATTTTAGGGACAGGGAGGGGGCAATGAGGGAGCCCCTCATAACAGAAATCATGAGTCCACCTAATGAGTGTTCTTTCAATCACATAGATCCACATAGGAGAGTGTGTGTCAGTGCTGGAGTGTTGTACAGTCCTTTTCAAAGCTATATGCATGTTTTGTTCGGCTTCACTTACATTCTAATGCATTTATTCACCATTTCTTTAATTTTCAGGGGCACAATGCAGATTTCCATTTATACAAGCTGGTTAGGCTAGGTTATGCCATGTCAGATTACAGTATGTGATGCTTCACTATGTCCTTTTGCTTTAATGTGTAATGTTCAAGCGCATTGAAGCATCCACAAGGCGCCGGGTAACACTCCCATAAACATGCAAATATATATTTTTTAAAGCAGAAATAGAAAGTAGACCTGGAAATGTAAGCTGGTAAACAGACTACACCCGTTTGCCCTAAGCGCTGCATGCTGCTGCACTATTTTACCAGGACAAGTTAACTGAAGCCCAGTTCAAGAAGGATATACATAGCCAGGATTATGCAGATTAACTCCCATAATGGCACAGCCTACTAAGATTCCTTCCTCACACACCGCCATAACCAGCCCCATAAACATCCACCATAGGCCTCAGAAACCTCCAGTAAATCTAGTCAGGCCTTTGCTTACAGGGCAGACATGGTTGAAACAACACCCTCATTCAAAAGTGCCGTCATTTCCTTCCAGCTCTGCAGTGTATAGAACATGTCCATTCATGGACTGGTGGGTAAGTAGAAGGGCTTTCTTGAGCATAGTTTTAACATGGACAGGTTTACAATGACACTCTGGCACTGTGGAAGGCTTACAGGTCTGAAGCCAAAGCATGAAAGCATGGGTCCTTGTCCTTAAACACTTGCCACAAATGCAGTTTCCAGACTAGCCCATTTGCATTTCCGACATAAAAGCCACCCTGAATGTGGTTATTAAGATTATTCCAGCACACACCCTTGCATCACACTTAACAGGCTCCAGTCTTTGCTGCAGTTCTTAGACATGCATCACATCGTCCTCTACTCTTCTATTATGGAACACTACATATGCAGCATGGAACATTCTGTGGATCCTGCTCGAGTGTTGAAGAATATCTGGTTCAAGTACAATTTCTGTTTGTGGTCTTCGTGCTGCTTTAAACTGACATCTCATATTTGTTTGGGGGAAGTTTCTATTCTAAATCTTTCTGCCTCTACTCTTCGACCTTTACAACTTATCCAGAACTGGACTGTGAGACTTGTCCTTGGCCTCAAGCCCAGTGATCACATCTCTCCAGCTCTGAAATCCCTTCAACGGCTCCCAATGGCTGCAAGGATCAAGATCAATACCCTCTGCATCATCCATAGGGATTTCTGGGGCCTGGGATCACTCTACCTCCAACTTTCTCTTCTAAAACATCTTGCTTCTGGAGATCTCCACTCATCCACCTACACCTCCCCGAGGGTCAGACGCTTCTCCAAGAAGAGAGTTGGGGGCAGATCTATCTCCTTGGCTGCGGCCTCCCTCTCTGGAACAGCCTCCCTGCTTCTCTCAAACTTGAGCAGAACCACCTACGGTTCTGTAAGCAACTCAAGACCTTCCTTTTCGCTCCCGCTTTCAATTTTCCTCTCTCCTGCTGATGCACCTGACTGCTCTGCGCACTGATCACCCTCTGAACTCAGGCCCAGGCTCCTGCATGTCCAGTTGCCCTCTCACTGCTGCCGGGCTCCCCAGCACTTAAGGGTCTGTATCTGCAACCATACAGCCCCTTCTCTCTGCACTTATGAGCCACCCGCTGGCTGCACTTATGAGTGACCTGCACTTCGCACTTCCCCTCTCCCTTAGCACTTGTGCAATCTGAATGACACAAAGCCTAGTAAAATCATTATTTTGTCCTCCCTTTGTTTCCCCCCTCCTTGTCTTGCCACGTTGTAAATGGCACATCATATCAGGTATACAAGCTGTCCCCATGACCCTTTTTCTTGACACAGTACATTTTGGGGTATATTCTCTTCTGTTTCATGCCCATTTGCCCCCCCCCCACTTTGACTAGCTGTGAGGCATCTGTGATGATCTTTGCATGCACTGGTTTTCAGGTGTATTGGCTTATGTCCTGAAAGCCTCCCTCTGTGCTCCTCAGTCCTGTGAGGTGGCCTTACTGTAGCATAAAGCACTGTACAAATCATGTCATAACATCACAGTAACAGTCAAAGCATAGTAACATAACATGCAAGAAGGTTGCCAGTCTCTCACTGCATACAGAAGGACAGACTTCCCTGCTTTCCCAGTTTGATTGCGCATCCACCTTCACCTTTCACATAGTCTAATAAACACATCCTGCATAGGGAGCTCAGGCTACATGTGGTCACTATTCAAGTATACTGTGATTGCCTAGTTACAAGTGAGCCATCACTCTCTCAACATAAATAAAGTCTTGCACAACATGACAGGAAATAAACTCAATCTTTTTGACATCAAGTTACCAAGCCTTTTCAATTTGTCCACTCCATTGCCTTACCTTCTGTTACCAACAACATTAACCCTTTATACATAGTTAAACATCCTGGAGTTTGACTTGGTGTACAAAGTATAGAGGCAGGCAAATAAGCCAACTAACTTCCACGATTGCCTGTGCACATTCTCGAGCTCCTCATACTCCCAACACTATGTTGTGTACTAATTTACAATACTCCAAATCTGCCTTGAAAATGCAACCCAGTTATCAACACTTTAGGACATATCTGTGTACTCCCGTTTGCAGAACCATGGTCAACTTAAAAGGACAGACACGCGCCCATGCTATCACAAGATGATGTTGCACCCCTCTCGTCCTGTCTTAGTAGCATCCCACTTTCCCATCCACTTATCTTCCCTGTGCTCATTTTCTTTCTTCCAGCGGACTACATTCTGGACATCCCTGGCAGGGTGACAGAACACCATTCCACAGGCAAGCGTAGGCTCTCTGATACTTCAACAGTGGTGATTTGGCAAATTATAAAAGCATATTAACATAATATATAGACTCTTAGCACAGGTGATGGATACAGTGCAGGCAATCTCAGCAGTGATGAAGGAGGATGTAGATGCACTCTGCTGAATGCCAGGACTAACTCTGTTGCACCCAATGCTCTCACAAAGATTGATCAGCAGGAGAGATGAGGGCTCCAGTCCAGCTGTCACTGTTTTGTTCCCAGTGTAAGCTTTGCAACGGCGGACTTCAGGCTCTAACAGGGCAGTTTATATGTGCTCTGCTCTCTTTGCCATTGGGGTCCTGACCAGATTGTGGTGGTTATCGTAGATATTTTTCTCAAGTCACAAGGGCCGGGAGCAAAGCTCGGGGACAATGTTTGTGTCTTGGAACCAAGACAAAGCATAGCAACACCGGTTCGAATCCAGGGCTCGCGCTTAGAAACTCGTCCCCGGTATTAAGTGCGTTATAAAGGATCAATTATAAAAGTCATTCATATCTAATACTTGCTAGTCCAGTGCTCCCTCTCAAAGGCATGCAGTAGCTAAATCCACGTCTGTATCCGCCGGACTCATTGAAACACTGGACTCGGTACTGGATGTTGCATGGTGTTCCTGTTATAGACAACCCTGTGGTACACCAAACTATACCACACTGCAATTACAAAGCCTGCTATCAATGAGAGGAGCATACACAGCCACCCGTGTGAGTAGATTCCTACAGGGAAATATGAGACATGGTGAACCCTTGCTCTGGGGGACTTTGTCTCTCTCGGTTTGCACAGTCTCTGATGAGGTCTCTGATTAGGGCTCATCAGGAAAAAAGAATGGTAAACCAGTAAGGAATAGCCGAAAACATATGTGGGTCTCGTGCCACAGTGTACAGTCTTTCAACTTCACAGTTATGAATTTTGCTCAATCAACAGGGAGTGAGAATGCACGCATGGCAGCAGAGAAGGCTGTGGACCATGCACGGGTGTGTATACAGGCCAAACCACAGCGTCAGGAAGGAGGTGGAAGTGTTCTCCTTCAGGGAATGGCAGCAGAAAGTTTTTATTTTTTTGCAGGTGCTATGATACTGTAGCGGCATTAATGCTTTCTATCCCAATTGTTAAATAGGCGATACTGTTATTCATTTCCTCCTGATGAATGTTCCACACCTCGCTCTTTAGGAACAGAAACATGTCGAGACAATTCTCTGAACTCTAGACAGAGAGTATAACTGATGACACATTTATCCATATTTGGATAGGGTACCTTGTTACTTTGGAAAGTACCCACAGTGGTCGTATGATTGTTACAACATCTTTTTAACTGGCCCCTGAGCCTGTTATGTATTCCCTATTTTTGCCTTTGCACATGGGATTTGACTATGCCTGTATTACTTACCTATTTATTTAATTGAGGTTTTAATCTTAATGATATGTTTATTATTAAAATTTGATACTGTCTTCTTTAACCATTTTTGGGTCCTTGTTAATGTTTTTACTAAAAATGTTTACATCACACACTTCTAGTACCTGCTAGATAACTCTGTCTCCTGATACCCTTATCATTATCCTCCCGGACATAGACAGAGTATACACTGCCAATTTTCTTTAGAATAGTAGTATACCGGGTTTCCTCTTCTTGTAAATAGCAGAAAGGGGCCTTCAAGTGGTGTGGCTGCTGTGGCGTGCAGTCTAGAGGGCTTGGGGTTTGCCGTCAGGTGGGCTTCAGGGGGAACCCACCTGACAGGGAGAGGGCACTTGGCTCAGAGGATATGTGCTGCTAGGTTAATTGCGTTTGCCAACCAAATGCAACTTTAAATGGAGCAACTCTGCAACAACCTTGTTATTTAAGTATATAGAACAGCATTTTTGGAGCAGAGTTTATGGTTGGAGGAATAAATTCAAGCATAATGACATGTAACACTCAAGAACTCTATCAAGCAGAGAACATTGGGATGATGTTGATGATGAAAGCATAGACAAGTCTAGGAAAAAGCATAGGCAAGCATCGCCAAGCTGAGCAGAATTCTTGGGCTTAGCTACAAAGAGTGGGTATTGCATGATGAATGGACATGTCCCAGGCAAAAGCCTTGCATATCTCTGAAAATTAGACATAATCTTGTGGGGTGGGACGGTTAAATAGGGGCGAGGTTAGCTGTCTAAGAATAACACAGGGGGAATGGATGCCTAGAAACACTCCTGGCAAGCACAATTCCAATATACACTACAAAAATACCTAGTAGTCCAGAACTTCAATTTAGTACAATGAATATATAACACCAGTTTATATCTAGCATTTACATTGAGCAGCCCGGCTTCAGCTCCAGAGAATTAGGCCTAGGAAACTAAATAGGGATATTCTGAGAATTCTGAAGGTGTCCTCAACTCCTAAGCCACCTGGACTCTGTTCTCGGCTGGCCAGGGAAAGGCCATCGCTCTTGGATCCCGACCCTGGGGGTGGAGAAGCGAGGATGGATCACTTTGGTGTAGAGGCTTTGGGGATTGGGAGCGGGGTACACCCAGCCGAGTCATGTTATCCCCCTTTTCCTATTGATGAACAATCTAACATTTCCCCAACCTTTATTGGTTATTTTAAGTCAGTTCCCACCATTTCCCCTCATGTGATGTTTGATAGTACCGAGACGAGGAAGAGACAACCAAGAGTAATGAACACTATGCTCTCTCACCACTTTAGTATTGGGATGAAGAAGCTGCCTGCAATGTGTTGTGAAGGTCAGGCATGTCCCCTTAATCATGGTCAGGCAAGTCTAATTGAGAAAGTACACCTGCAACCTGTTAAGAGGGTTGCAGGTGTATAAAATGGGAAGGTGAAGGCAACCCAGAGAGAAGCAGCGGAGAGGCCTGTGTGATCAGCATGGAACCTTGTTGAAGGAGAGGCGAGCCGTGGGACGGAACTGCTGTGGGACGGTCCGTTGTGTGCAGCATGCTGAGATGCTGGGGACTGCAAGGAGAAGTGATCTTAGGAAGCATGGCGTGGGAGCTGGAGCTCTGTGGGGTGGACTGATGGCCGAGAGGGGAGCCGTGTGGAGAGGCTGCCCCTTTCCCTTTCATCTGAAGGGCTCGCCCTCGCTCTGTCAAGAAGCCGACACAGGAGCGTCTAAGGGGCAGAAGTTGGACCCTTGACAGCAGAAGCTGCAGCTTGTGTGCTCTGCGCTGTGGGGGGAAAGCTACTAAAGAGAATGGTCAGTTTCCATTTGAAGAGAAACCTGGTGCGCGAATGACTGCACCTTTCCATTGTTGTGAAATACTTTGTATCGGGTGGTTGCGTGTCTCAAAAGAGAATATTTTTGAAGGTCTCCAGTCTCAGATCATTTCCATTGTTGAAAGTCAAAGCGCGAGTATACTTTGTACCAGAGTGGTCGCGTGTCTTTAAGAAGAATGTTTTTTCGAATGTCTCCGAGTACTGTGAAGTTCATTTAAAGTATGTAGGGTACACAGACCAGCCCAGCAGAACTCCTCTTTCTCACCAAACTACATCTCAGCAGTCACTAGCAGAATGGCTGCACTGGCTCTGTTGAGTGAGCACTATCGCTTTGCATTAAAACTGCACTTTGCAGTCTCCAAAATGATGGCTGTGCCGTCTTATCATCCACACATGGGGCAAGATGAAACACAGAACACCCCGAGAATTGCTGCCAGTATTTTCTTCAATTGCACCAAATAAAAAAATTCAAAGGCAGCACTGCTATGCTGCCAGCTCAAACCTTTTTCACTGAGAAAGAAAACATTATGCCTTTTTCATCTGTTCAACAGTACACAGTTCTGATCCAGTGAAACCCAGCTAAGTCCCTCCATATTCAGGATGTGCTCCACCAAAAAGGGGGCATTTCTCACTGAATGGCAGGCTGTGTCAGGCAAGATCTGTGAAACAGCAAAGAATTTAACTCCAAGCCGTACGCAAAACACTTTACTTTTTGCAAAAGAATATCACTGAGAAGCCCTTCACAAGAAGCCCTCACACTCTGTGTTTATGTCAGTTTCATTGGACCCTTGCATTGGACAGACTCCTGTGTGGTAGAAATGAAGAGGGCCATGGAAATGCCCAGAACAAAGATGCAAGAGAAAAATCACATTTGAAAGTGACATTTAAGGAAAATTAACCACGTGTAAAATTGTGCTTTTAACAAACAAGACAATGTTGGTTTGAAAGTGAAAAAGTTGAACTAAGGCCCTGTAGAAATGTGATGGAGGTTTGTTTTAAAACATATATAGGATATTTAATTCCAACAGACTTGCTTTCTGGTCCAGAAAAGAAAAAAATAAATACATACATAAATAAATTTGCTGAAGCCACATAACAGGTTTTTTCCTGGCCTGGCTTCAAAGGGCTGACTACAGGATATACCTCCCCACAAGTGTACCAGCATCTGGGGTATATGAATAGGCAAAGGTGAAGCATCTCACACCCTCATCAGACTCTGTGGCAGTGCTCCAGTCGGGTACAATGGATTTCTGGGACACATAGGTGTGACTTTTTAGCAGCACCTCCCCTCCACTCAAACTGAGGAGTTTCAAAGACAAATCCATGGCAACACAGGGCTAGTGCCAGACAGTTGGCTGTGGGTTGAAAAAAATGCCCTTATTTTGAAGACAATGCTGGCCCATTTGGGGCAAAAGACTGTTCTTATTTAATACACTTTAAGACTTATTTCTGCAACTGGAAAACGCAGGAATGCAAAAGTTTAACAGTTTAAATGTAATTTTTCTAGCATTAAAACAAGATATTGTGGCTTTCCCTAGCATGTATGGGACGCAAATGGCAGAAAAATGGAATTCATGGTAAAAGTGTACATGGTATAACTTTGAAATTAAATGCAAACATGCTCTGTGATAATAGGTACACATATATATAGAATTTTAAGTGAAATTTTTCCCACCAAAAATTGCGAAAGATTATTAGAAGGTCTAAACCACCTCGTACAAACTTGTGAGTTGGAGTGCCATGATCAGTGTAAAATATGGCATGTGCCTATGTGATCTGCAAAAGCGCCACAACTGTAAAAATTTGCAATTTATGTCATAACTGAATTTTTGGCAAAATTGACTGTAGGAGGGCCATGGGCATTGTAAGCATACAACATAAAACTGATGTCATGTCCCTAGAGTCCAACCGGCTGACAGAAAAGCGGTAAGAGTAACCCCCGACCAATCCTGTTGTAAGAGGCATGTCAAGCCAATGGTCTGTCTCCATGCTAAATCCTGTGGTGTCACCCGCCTTATAAAAGCTAGAAGCTCACAGAGAGAAAGGACATGCGCTTCTGAATTTTCCAGCTCCTGCGTATCCAGATATTCTATATTCATCCTGCAAGATTCAAGATTCTACTGCCAGGCCAGAGCATAGCTGACCCTATCCAGAAAAACCCCACTAAAAAACCCAATGACTCAGGGAGAAAGGCGAAAGGTGGCTGAATTCTCATTGGGATTATCCATTGCTGCCTGCTTGCCCTGCTACCCACTCTAGACAACTGAGGTGCCACTGTACCGTGACCAAACCTTTGCTCAGCTGTTTTCTTCTAGGAGAGCATGTCGCTGGGACCAGTGACCAGATATTGTCCCGCTGTCCAAAATACCCCATTCAAGTGCTTGTTGTGAGTATTTCCCTCCTCCCTCCCCCAACCACCACAAACTGCATCCTCTGCTCTGTAACCTTGTATGAGGTCCCATCCCATAGAAATCCCATAACCGTTTTAGCAGAAATTCTTTAAAACTGTCAAAATCCTCTGTGCATCCTGTCCTTGAACTCCAATTGTTCACGCCATTCTTTCAACTAATTTCTGTCCTTGTGTAAGTACTATTTTGATTAAATAAATTAAGTTCGAATCTCCGTGTGGAGGTGGAGCAGCAGGGTGAGACAGCAGCGGGGGAGGGGGAGGCCCATTACCCGTGTCTTCTGCTGGCGCTGCCTTGTGGCAGTTTGTTGGCGGAGGAACGCGGGGAGTGGAGCAGGACACGGGGAATAAGCTGGGAGAGAGTGCAGTGTCATTGAGGAACACTCGAGTGGATGAAGCGGATGATGCGGCGTGTGCGAAAGGAGGCACCCTAAGCATCAGTGTGGTGAAAGGGGGCACTGCACCTTTATTTACAACTGCATTTGCAGTAAATCATTTAAACTCTGCTCGACCGTCGGCTTCTGCGAAACAATTGGAAAAAAGACAATTCAAAAAGCCTATTGCGCACAAACAGATGGAATATCGAGGCAATCATAGCCCTAATTTTGGACAAACAAACTCTGAATATACAGTGACCCCACGGTCCTCAGGTCCCTATCAGTAAAGGAGGGACATTTGGAGACCGGCAGGGTTGTTTATGTTTACATTTATATAGCGCGCCAGGTACCCTAAGGCTTAAGGGCGCTGTCAAACGCAAAACATACAAACAGAACAAGATAAATACATGCAGCAGAATCCAGGACCTAGCTCACGAGCGAGAGTCCTGCCATAAAAGGGTCAGAAATGAAATGGAGGAATTTTATGAAAAAAGTATGGTTTTCAGCCCTTTCTTAAAAATCTCCGTAGAAGAGGTGGTCCTCAATATAGTTGACAGAGAGTTCCACTTAAGGGGGCTGCCGAAATGAATGTGGAATCCCTAGATTTTTTTGTTTTCAGGCGTGGCATGATCAAGGTATTTGTTTCGTCCGATCGAAGGGATCTGATATTTTTTTTACCATGATTAATTCTTTCAGGTAAAGAGGCATGACTCCATGTACACATTTATGTGTGAGAAGGAGAAGCCTAAATTCTACCCTAGCCTGCACAGGTAACCAGTGTAGACTTCGACGGGCTTCTGACACATGGTCTGTAAAGGCACATATCACCTGATTTCTCCTATCAACAGAAGGTTGGGAAATCGGGAAAGAATCCCAACACTTGAGGGCGAGATGGGAGGGAAGTTTCGGATCAACAACTTTTGCAGAGTGCATTCCAGGTGGAATCAGGAGATTTCAATTTTAGGGGAAATCTCGCAAATCAGCCCACAAACCCAAACAAAAGAATGGCAATATATAGGTTCTCAGCCCCATCTAATGAACAATTGGGTTCAAGACAACAAGGAAGAAATAACAAACTTGGTTGCAATAACGACCCTCTCAGCCATAATGACCCCTTTCATGAAGATTTATGAGCACATAGGGGACGAACTTAAGGACCAGATGACTATGCTTGCCATGCTACATACAAAAATGGTGTATGTGGAGGGTTTGGTAACAGCCATCCAAAAAGATATGGACAATATTACAGCTAAGTAGCGACTCTGATGCATACAATACTGGATCCCTTAATCATGGAAAAAGAAAACCGCCGGAAATCTAGGCTTTTTGATCCACAGGAATTAAGAAACCATCCATCATCGCTAGGAAAAACAAGCATCGTTCAAACTGATAACAAAGAAGAGACTGGCCAAAAAGGTTGCGAGGAGAATGATATCAACCTAGATGGTTTAGGAACACTAAACATTGGAGTAAATACGGCTACTATAGTCTCAGGCGTTAAAGTATCAGACACAGAGACTAAGGTACCGGACACAGTGACTTCAGCTGCCATGGAAACAGCGATCCCCGATAACGCGCTGAAAACCAAAATCTCCAGCGCTTCAGTTACCAAAACAGGAGACAAGCCATCTAAATTAGGAAGACAACAACAAACTGACCCCACAAACATGCAGAAAGAGCCTATTCAAATATGCTCAATATTTAACACCTCAAAACCGTTGCAAGGGAAAGAATAAAGATGGCACTTTACCTAAAGTAAGGCAAAAACAAAAAAGGGGGACGGCAATGATTAAGGGAGTTAGACAATTACAAGAAAAAAAGCCAAAAAATCAAAAACACTTAAGTAATCAACAAATTAATGGAACTCGACAATTCATCAAAAAATTAACATTACCAAATAGAATTAATAAAATTAATCAAGGAGAATCTAAAACGGTGTCATTCGAACCAAGTACTTCGATTACTACTGGATCACATCAAATCAGTGAAATCCAGGAAGAAGAATTGGGAGGAGAAGAACTAAATGAGAACTCCTCAATCGACCTAATGGATATGTCAACCTATTCGATCTTGGAGGAGAGTGGAAGGGACGAATTATCATATGTGACCGAAGAGTTAGAAGAGGGAGATGGAGATGGAGATGAGCAAGATGAAGAAACGCCATCGAGAAATTGCATACAGGAACATAACAATGATTCTTTAGGCTTAATAACATCAAATAAAACTAAAACACTGGTATGTTACATTACAGACACAGAATCAACAGAAGAGCGGCACCAAAGGAATTCAATCGCTAGACAGAAGTTAAAGGGACCGCAGATCAGAAGGAAGGAGAAAGAAGATCAGCCAAGCGAGGTGCAAAACGTTAATAACCTCCCATTAAAACAAACGGGGAGAAAACCTCAAACTCAATCAAATAAGAACCCCGAAAGAGAGGAGGCTATCAGTAAGATCCGGTATGAAGTCCAACAGTAGAGCACAGTGAAATTCAGTATGTAATTTCATTGCTCAAATTAACAAGACAATCAGTAAGAGCTGCCCAAGAAACGGATAGAAAATCACTGAGCCGGATCATTGATAAAAAAGAAAGACCAGAAAAATCAGACTATCAAACGGCCTGATAATTATGACCAAGATGATAATTCAAAAAGACGAAAAAAAAACATGAACAGGTCGCAGATCACTGGATTGACAGTAAGCCGGAGAGAAAATCTGTCAAAAATAATAATTAAAAAAGACAAAAAAATCCAGGAAATTGCACCTAATAAGGTAAGAAATTCATTTTATTGTTAGTATTAGCCCACCTATGATAACACTTGTTTTGGCCAAATGGCCTTTTTCAAATCAGGGCTAGAACACAAATCAACAACCAAGCCGGTTCAAATTAGTGATTCATTTGAGTATCATCCCAAATGCCAAACAAGTGTCCATAGTATTAGGCAAAAGAAAAACAAATTGTGTGCCAAACCAAGAAATAGGGGTTGGCATTGGGATGAATAAAACAGTATAGGTGATCAACATATCATATGAATATAATCATTGCAGTGAAAATTTAAAAAGTACAAAAACAGGGTAGGGGAAGAAAAAGGGCGAGAAAAACAAACAACATACAAACAAGACAAAAACATCTCGTTAGTTGCAAAATCTTCAGGTATAACGATACAGTTTATGGCTGTTCCATAATAATTAAATAGCTTAGCCCTCGTAGATTAGTGTTGTGTTGTGTTTAATCCCATATTAGAGGGTTCTGGTTCAAAACGGGGGTTCAGAAATATATAAAAGCCCATCAGTTCCAGTGTTAGCTGCATTACAATATGTTATATATACACCAAAATTCTTTGACCTACGTTTAAATTCCAGTACGTTTATCGATTGCCCCTAATTTCACTTGTGGCAAGTCCACAGCGTTTGTAATAGTCTAATATAGCAGCCCATGCACTTAAAGTTGCTCAAGCGCACAAGAAAGGTCTGCTCGCTAATTTCCCGTATATGCATACATCTTGGTTTGATACCAGTATGTAAACGATTGCCCGAAATAACGCCTGTGGCAAGTCCACAGCGTTTGTTGTAATCTGTTGGAGCAGCCCATACACTTAAAGTAGCCCAAACACACAAGAATGTTCTGCTCTTAGAGCAAGAAATCACAGAGGAAGAAGTAACCTGTGCAATGTCAGAACTCCAGTCAGGGAAGACACCGGGCCCAAATGGCTTTCCTATCGAATTATGGAAAAAGATAGGAGCAAACACAATTTCTCCACAACTCCTGCGCCTGTTTCAGCATTCACGCTCACAGGGTTGCCTCCCGCCAGACCTCAGGAAAGCTACCATAATAGTTCTGCCGAAAGCAGACAAACCACCTGACATGTGCAGCTCCTACAGACCTATCTCTCTGATAAATTGCGAGGCTAAAATACTCGCAAAGGTGCTAGCTAATCGACTACAACAAGTCATACACACGCTTGTGCACCCAGATCAGTGTGGGTTTATGCCACAAAGGTCCACTAGGCAAAATATATATAGACTACACACAGCGTTAGAAAAAACCCCTCAGATACAAATCCCCCTGGCCCTGTTATCCATAGATTTTGAAAAGGCATTCGACTCAGTTCACTGGGAGGCGATTTGGGAAATTATGCGACGAATGGGCATAGGCCCCTACTTTATAAGTTGGGTCAAATTTCTATACCACCTTCCAGTAGCAGTAACAAAGGTGAATGGATACACCTCTAAACCATTCCAGTTGGGCAAAGGCACGAGACAGGGTTGCCCCCCATCGGCACTAATTTTTGCACTAGCAATAGAACCCCTAGCAATCCTATTAAGATCCACACAAACATGGAGTGGCTTCAGATGGGCGGGAGGACAGAGTGTCCTTATACGCGGATGACCTGTTGATCTACCTGGCGAATCCGCAGGTCTCCTGTCCCATTGTGTCATTTTTGTTAGAATGATACGGAGCGTTAAGTGGACTCCGTGTCAACTGGTCAAAGTCCATATTATTCCCGGTAAAGCATACAGATATGGCAATACCGGAGGTGTGCCCCTACCGCATTGAAAAAGAACAATTTAAATACCTCGATATACAAATTACACACAATGTGGTGAAAAACTTATATCCAGTAACAGCCAGATTTAGAGAGGACGTTCGCCACTGGATGTCCCTACCGCTTACACTACTGGGACGCATGGCACTTTTCAAAATGATGACTCTCCCCCGTTTCCTTTATGTATTACAGAATGCACCATTACCAATAGCACCCAGTAAGTTTCATAAAATAGATCAAATTCTTAGGAAACTGTTATGGAAAGGGGGACACCCAAGGATGGCACTTACCACTTTGCAAAGATCCATATGGGAGGGTGGGATATTGCTCCCTCGACTACAGACTTATTACTGGGCCAGTCAAATGGCAATAGTAAACGATAAGTTGCATGGGGATGCCACTTTACCGCATAACATATTACAGGACACCGACGCGCAAGAAAGACCCATCATGAGCCTCCTATACAAGAAGAAAGATAGATCTGTTGCCCCGTCCATGGCATCGCATGTAACCCTGTTCTGGGCGGATATACATAAATACTTAGGTTGGGATAAAAGATTAACCTTAGCACAACCACTCTGGAACAACAGACACCTCCCAGAGGTGCACAAACTCCCTAAATGGCAAATATGGGCCCAGCTGGGAATTACGAAAATTGGGGATGTGGTACAGGAAAATGGGATAAAAGCATTTGCAGATTTGTCCGTCACCTATGGACTTCCTCCTATTGAACAGTACCATTATATACAGCTTAGACATGCGTTGCAAGCTCACCTCCCTGAATTGTGTGATGTACCTGATTATTCCCCATTAGAGCGCAATATATTCCCGGAATTACTTACACAGAAAATCACATCGACCATGTATAGTGCCATCATCTCCTTTGCTACGAAGGAGTTAGCAAGCTTACAAACCAAATGGGAGAGAGAAGTGGGTTACATACTCCCAGAGGACTGGGTGACTGCATTGATGTACCCTAGAGAAACAGCCATCTCCTCCAGGCTTAGATTAATCCAATTAAAGATACTACATAGGGTTTACTACCCAAGAGTGGCACTATTCAACTGGGGAAAAGCTACAAATCCATACTGTTTGAGATGCAAGAGGGAGGAAGGCTCCTTTTATCATATTTTGTGGGAATGTGCCAACATCCAGCAATACTGGCAGAGGTGTTGTGATGAGTTGTCGAGGGTACTGGGAAAGAGGATATGCGCAAAGGCTAAACATTTATTGTTGGGAATAGAAGAAGACATTGATCTTACGAGGTATGAGAAAGCGCTCTTATCCACGACCACAGCGATACTCAAAAGAAACATAGCGCAACTCTGGGGCTCCGAAAGAACACTGAGCATTGAACAATGGATTACAGATGTGGATAGCTGCATCGCAATGGAAAAAAAGAGTTTACACCGCAAGGGGATGCCCAGAGAAGGCACAGAAAATATGGCAATGCTGGGAAGCGGCGCACTAGTAGCGACTTAGAGGGATGTGCAGTTACACCATTCAGAGATTTGCAAATGGACTGGTGAATATAACACATATGTGGAAATCGGCAGTGATGCGTTTGGAAGCTCACTTATAGGTGATCAAAGCGGGGGGTTGTTGGAGGGCGGGCATGGGTAATTATGTTCACTCTGCGGTGCGGGGCTGTATGTTTTATGTTTTCAAAAACCAATAAAATGTTATATAAAAAAAAAAAAGAATGTTCCGCTCGTTCCTTCCCGTATATGCATCAATCTCAGTGGCGAGAAGGTCCATTAATACATTCATACGTCCATTTTTAAACATACCAATGTTTAAATACGATATGTGTAAACTGCAAATGCTCAATTGCGTTAGCGTAACTTACATTCAGTCATCCGCGTTGGCTGTTTCGTGGAAGTGAAACTTGCGGGCGCCTTCTTGGGACTATTTGTTTTCCCTGTTCCCAAGGTGACGCATTGCTCAATGCAACGCTACGCATCGTTGCTAGGTAACCAATCTATAAAGTCCTAAGTTCTGAAAATACATTTGTATATTTATAAGACATTATACGTGTAACTAATCCTTATAGTCATTATTTAAAAGAAAAGGTCTGTGCCATACAACGGACAAAATTGGTGTTGCAAATATTTTAAAAAATCACTTAATCATTGACATGGCGTACTCAAACCCTGTCCTGTTCTACTACCAGTATGTTACTGGCTAAAGAATGCCTGTTATGAAATATTGAGCGCTGATCTCTATACACTCAATATACGAAAAATTAAGTTTTAATATTCGTGGTGTTTTCTTTTCACTTTGTTCATCACCATGGTGACCTCAAACCCTGAGAGTTACAGCTAATCATGCTAATACCGTATGTGTTCATTATAGATAGTACATAACCCATTCTTACTATCTAACCTGTTGCACATACCATGTCGAACATTTTTAAGTAATTAATTAAATGGTGGTTTGGATACCAGGTGAAAATACAGTTCGATATTATATATATAAATAATTAGTCCCAACTATCAAATTCTGTGATTGCTTACACTAATCAAAGTTATGTCTATAGTCAGGTAATATATGAAAACCATGAGTTAACTTATAAGAATGATGCCATTTCCGAATCCAAATTTAGACCTAACACAGTTGTATTAAAATAACTAATTAATTTCGCCTCTGCCTGATGTAATGCTTTTAGTCTGTCTCCACCCCTTTTACCCATTATGATGTGTTGTAATCCAACAAATTTTATTCTGGATTTGTCATCACACTGGTGGGTTTTTTGCCAGTGTGCTGAAAGTGGAAGGGTCACATCCTGACTACCAATTTCAAACAGGTGCTCTCAAATTCTCCTGAACTCTCTCTTCGTGCTACCTATATGTATCCTGTTACACGAACATATAATAGCATACACAACATACTTTGTTCTGCAATTCAAAATGTGTTTTATCCTAAACAGTTTGCCATTTGGGCCTTCCAATTCTTTAATCAATTTTCTGGATTTAACGGTTAATTTACAGAATGACCGTTTAGAAACCTGGACTTTTTGTAAACCAACAGAAGTGAATTCAATACTGCATGCACAGAGTTGCCACCAGCACTCAACAATTCAGAATATTCCTCTTGGGGAGTACATCCGTGCTAGGAGAAATTGTAAAGATGATCATATATTTAAAGAGGAATGCCAACTTTTGAGGAAACGGTTTATAAAGAGAGGTTATCCGAAGAAATGTTTACAAAAGGCGTTTGAAAAAACCAAGAATCTCCAACAGGGAGATACTTCAACCCCCAAGAGTGCGCCCAAGAACAAACAGATGAAAGTAATGTTCATAACCCAGTTTAATGAAGACCATCAATTAATTAGGAAAATTCTACAAAGACATTGGCACTTACTTCACCTAGATGAACATTTGTGCAATTTCATTGATGACAGACCTTCAATTATTTTCAAAAAAGCCAGTTCTGTCCGTTGCTATTAACAGATTTGGAGAAAGATAAAACGGTCACCTGGCTTGCCAGGAATGAACCTGGCTTCAGGAAATGTGGTCATTGTACAATGTGCCAATTTGCATGGGATAAGATTAAAGAATTGGAAGGCTCAAACGGCAAACTGTTTAGGATAAAACACATATTGAATTGCAGAACAAAGTATGTTGTGTATGCTATTATATGTACGTGTAACAGGATATATATAGGTAGCACGAAGAGAGAGTTAAGGATAAGAATTTGAGAGCACCTGTATAAAATTGGTAGTCAGGATGTGACCCTTCCACTTTCAGCACACTGGCAAAAAACCCACCAGTGTGATGACAAATCCAGAATAAAATGTGTTGGATTACAACACATCGTAATGGGTAAAATGGGTGGAGACAAACTAAAAGAATTACGTCAGGCAGAGGCGAAATCAATTTGTTATTTTAATACAACTGTGTTAGGTCTAAATTTGGATTCGGAAATGGCATCATTCTTATAAGTTAACTCATGGTTTTTATATATTACCTGACTATAGACATAACTTTATGATTAGTGTAAGCAATCACAGAATTTGATAGTTGGGACTAATTATTTATATATATAATATCGAACTGTATTTTCACCTGGTGTCCAAACCCCCATTTAATTAATTACTTAAAAATGTTTGACATGGTATGTACAACAGGTTAGATAGTAAGAATGGGTTATGTACTATCTATAATGAACACATACGGTATTAGCATGATTAGCTGTAACTCTCAGGGTTTGAGGTCAACATGGTGATGAACAAAGTGAAAAGAAAACACCACAAATATTAAAACTTAATTTTTTGTATATTGAGTGTATAGAGATCAGCACTCAATATTTCATAACAGGCATTCTTTAGCCAGTAACATACTGGTAGTAGCACAGGACAGGGTTTGAGTATGCCATGTCAATGATTAAGTGATTTTTTAAAATATTTGCAACACCAATTTTGTCCGTTGTATGGCACAGACCTTTTCTTTTAAATAATGACTATAAGGATTAGTTACACGTATAATGTCTTATAAATATACGAATGTATTTTCAGAACTTAGGACTTTATAGATTGTTTACCTAGCAACGATGCGTAGTGTTGCATTGAGCAATGCGTCACCTTGGGAACAGGGAAAACAAATAGTCCCAAGATGGCGCCCGCAAGATTCACTTCCACGAAACAGCCAACGCGGATGGCTGAATGTAAGTTACGATAACGCAATTGAGCATTTGCAGTTAACACATATCGTATTGAAACATTGGTATGTTTAAAAATGGACGTATGAATGTATTAATGGACCTTCTCGCCAATGAGATTTATGCATATAGGGAAGGAACGAGCGGAACATTCTTGTGTGTTTGGGCTACTTTAAGTGTGTTGGGTGTCCTGACCCACGTTTGAGCTATCATGCTGCAACATTTGGTGCTGTGGGCTTAGAAAATCCAAGATGGCCAAAAAGCCCACAAGTGCGCCAGAATCCAGGAGAACCACGCAGTTTGTGCGCACACCAAAATGGTTACCTAACTTGCCACCCACCAGTGTAAAGAAAGATCTTTGTTAACAAAATCCACTGTTACTGATGTCAAAAAGTTGCTGAAATCGTGACTCATTGGACCACTTTAAAGATTCAACCCTTTTGTGGGGTTCCGCATAACCATCTTACTGTAAGGAGCCCCATCAAAACAATGTTAAGCAAGGATTATTTACTGCCATGTAAGAACCATTCCTGTTTAGAATGCATTAATCCAAGAAAGATCCCAAAATTGCATGCAGTACCAACAAAATCCTCAAGGCGGCGCTAGCGGTCTAAACTCTGACAGGAGAACTGAGTGCAGTTGCTGACAAAGGGATTTGACTCAGCTGACTTCAAAGGCTGCATTTTAATTAAAAATTAGCCACCTGCTGTTCCCAGAGGCCTGAAGCCTGGGAAACCCTCTCACCTCCAGAGATTCACACCAGGAGTTAGAATCTCACATGACCTCTTGATTGATAGAAGGCAGACTGGCTGGGAGCCTCCTGGAGACCACACAATAGGCTCTTGCAATTGAATAGGATATGTTGATTTTGACTGTTTCCTGTCAACAAAGGCCTGCCTGCCAGAAGACACATGTGACTGACCCACCCAAGTCTTGGAGGCGGACTCCAACACTCTGAGAACTGAATTGAAAGCAAAATATATATTTTACAGAAACACTGATAACTCTTTGTAATCAAATGACAGAAATGTATAACTTTGAGAGCCTTAATTTAAAAAATGTACCTTCAATTCAAGCCCAAACTCCAATTTGTGTGATGTTCTGGGGCAAAACCCTGCTATTTATGTATACTACAGACTCTGTGTTTAAGCTAGAGACATGTTAATTTACTGGAGTATGTATGGACAGGCCGTGTAGATGTGTACAAATCTGGAGAAAAATCTGATGTTGCAAAACCACTAAAAAGCACAAAATATTGCCATTTCTGAATGCAAGCCCCCAGGAAGAGCAGAGTTTGAACAGGGGCTACCATCAGTAAATGCATGATGGGTGCATGTAATTTCAAACCACTGTGTATCTAGGAAGTGTGCATTTTGATCAAATATAGATTTTGTGCGCAAACTGACCAGGGGAGGATCCTCTGACCCATAAAACCTACAGCATCACTCTGACTCACAGTTCCTTCCCCAATCATGGGAGAGGGGAGAATTGGGCCAATGGGCAGTTGAGAGAGGGGCTGGCTAGTGATGCTGCACACACACCCACTTTCAAAACACATAAAAGCAGACAGTCAGGACAGATCGGGACATTCAATTCCATTTGCTGCGGAGCATGCTGCCGGACCATACAACATCCAGAGATCCAGACTTCAAATCCATCAATCTCCAGAACCTGTAGCAGTACTTAGAAAGCAGAGCAGTATCCAGAATCCAGAGAGGCTAGACCAGCAGAGCAGAGCTGACCCAGACCGCTGTTCGCAGAACCAGAGAGCTGAACCGGAGTCCAGTCCAAAACCTGTTGACCAGATCCGTGGCGAGGCCTATTTCTAAATATATTGTGAGTACCTAGCAGAACTGTGCAGAACCAATCTCTTAGTTAAAATAATATAATCCAAACTATTTTAATCTAAGTAGAACTGCCTCCTAGTTGTCACCTGTCATTTGCAAAGCTGTCACCTGTCATTTTCTAGCTGCAAGCTGTACCTGTCGCTTTGAACTTTTAAAATTTCAAATCTGAAAAACGACCTTTACCATATCGCTCATATCTCCGTGACCGTTTGTCTTAGAGACTTGCAGTAACTTTCCTCTGAAAGCTGGGAATCTTGGCTTTTCAACGAACCTAGAACCGCATTCCTATTCCCTATACTTTTGCCGCAATCGCGAAAAACGCACTCGCGAATTTGCCGCGATTTGCAAATTTCTCCACGTGTGAAAACAGCAGCTTCCTTGTTTTCATTTGCCAAAAATTCGTTTAACCTGCCAATCATTCCTAGAACATTGCTAAAGTAAGCCTGAACTAATTTAAACCAACTAATCCTCAACCTGAACCTCCAGAGGGAATTAGAATCATTTTAGCACATTTTCCAATATATCGCTATCACATATAAAAGCATTTTGGGCCTGTGTTTCAAACTTCTGTAGTCTAAGCTTGCTGGGGTGAACTGAATTACATTTGATTGCATTTCTGAGAACTGTGTGCTTTCCTTCCATTTCCTTGCATTGCATAAAGGGGGGAGGGGATTGCCAGAGAAAAATGATTACATTGTTTTGTTGAAATCATATTGAGTATTTTCTGTATTGCATTTTCATTCAACATTACATCCATCTGAACTTATATAAAGCATTCTCTACCACCTTATTCTTCTGTTCCTATTCACAAGTGTGCTAGTGCCAGACTATCCATTATTGATTACTGCTCAGATAAAGTGTGATATCCAAGTATTAATTTATCATAAAGTGTGTTATATATATATATATATATATTGTTTAAATTCTCCAATAAACCTTTTAACTTGCAAAACAGAACTACTTCTTGGCTCAGTGGGGTCAGGGGGATTCCAAGAGAGGGGTGTTATATAGGGGTAGTCATCCAGAACGCATGAACTGGACATAAAGATATATCAATAAGGGTTTCCATTCAGTATCCCAGACTAGGCATTGACTTAGCTGTAGTGTTGAATTGAATCCTCTTACAAGTGTATGGGCTGCTCCATCAGATTAGAACAAACGCTGTGGACTTGCCACAAGTGAAATTAGGGGCAATCGATAAACATACTGGCATTTAAACGTATGTCAAAGAATTTTGGTGTATATATAACATATTGTAATGCAGCTAACATTGGAACTGATGGGCTTTTATGTATTTTTGAACCCCCGTTTTGCACCAGAACCCTCTAATATGGGATTCAACCCAACACAACACTAATCTACGAGGGTAAGCTATTTAATTATTATGGAACAGCCATAAACTGTATCATTATGCCTGAAGATTTTGCAACTAACGAGATGTTTTTGTCTTATTTGTATGTTGTTTGTTTTTCTTGCCCTTTTTCTTTCCCCTAACCTGTTTTTGTACTTATTAATTTTCACTGCAATTATTATATTCCTATGATATGTTGATCACCTATACTGTTTTATTCATCCCAATGCCAACACCTATTTCTTGGTTTGGCACACAATTTGTTTTTCTTTTGCCTAATACTATGGACAATTGTTTGGCATTTGGGATGATACTCAAATGAATCACTAATTTGAACCGGCTTGGTTGTTGATTTGTGTTCTAGCCCTGATTTGAAAAAGGCCATTTGGCCGAAACACGTGTTATCATAGATGGGCTAATACTAACAATAAAATACATTTCTTACCTTATTGGGCGCAATTTCCTGGATTTTTCCGTCTTTTTACATTATTATTTTTGACAGATTTTCTCTCTGGCTTACCGTGAATCCAGTGATCTGCGACCTGTTTTCATGGGAATCAGTGAGTGCAGGGGTCCCCTATCCCTACACCACATCAACCTCTAAAATTTTGAATCATCTGTATTTGCTTTACTAATTTACGAGTCGCCAACCAGACCAGCTGTACCCACAAGCTTGGATTACTTTTGCAATTTATGACCAAGATGGTCTGCTACTAGAACAATTGACAAAATCATCGGACGGGCTCATTCTTTCTAAATAGAGCAAAGGTTCTAACACTCTAACATCATGTCCCTTCTTTAAGGCTTTTGGTCTCAGATGATCTGGCCATAATTGACTTTTCAGATGATACTCGTGATGACAAGGTGACAATCTATCCCACCACACCATTGATCGCACAATTGCTAAAAGAAGAAGTGGGTAGATTAAGGCAATTAGGCTTCGACCTTACTGAATTAAAGACTAAGATCAGAGCCCCAAAAAAAGTGTCCCCTAAATATCAAGGAAACAACACCCAACGATCCTATAGGAATCAAGATCATCATACTGGAATAAGAAATCAAAGGGAGGGGAGTTATGTGAGGAACGATTTTAGAGATCAAGGAAGCAGAACCGTTGGAGAGAAGATACAAAGGAGGTCAATCAAAGGCTTGAGGCCCGAGAGAGGAAATAAAAAGGTTGGAAGAAAACTGGAAATGGCTGATGGGACAAGTGGCAGATAAGATCATAGACTGTTCAGCGAGCCAATTCTAGACCTCTGACGTTGGCAAGCTGGAACTCCAGAGGCAACGCTAATTTATTTACGAAAACAGGGTCTAGTATCTCAGATCATGATCCAATATGTCTCCAAGAGACTTGGAAAAGGTTGAATCCTGTGATTGATGGAGTTTCTGCTTACCTGAACCCGGCAGTAAAGGGCCTATATGCCGACCAACGTCTGGCCTTCTAATGCTCATAAAAGATGAGTTGCAATTACAATAGTAGAAGAACTAACCCTTTAATTCAAATACTGGTGGGGAACATGATCATTGGAGCTGTGTAACGTGACAAAATAGTGATTCTAAAGAATCTCTATTGGCATCCAGCCAGTATAGCTAGTTCTAATAATTTTGTATCACAGGTGGAGGCTTATATAGACAAGTGCCGAACGAAGTGGAAGGACCCCTGGTTCGTAATTTGTGGTGATCTGAATTGCACCTGTTCAGATATAAATGGTGAACAAACAGACATCGATCAGATCAAATCAACACCATTAGAGAGACAAGGATTGCAATGGAAACAGAGCATTGATCGAAAAAATCTGGCAATCCTGAATGGTAATATACAGGGAGATATCCCAGGGCAGACCACATGGAATAGAAAGAAAATGGGTAAGATTCTGGACTACATCTGCATATCGAAAGATATGCTATCTCTGGATGACACAATGCAAGTTGAAACCATGACGACTGTGACCATAACTTGTTGAGTCTATCTATAGGGGTGCAGAAAAACAAACACACCTTCCCTCTAAATTTGGAGGTAACACAAGGATGCAAACAGATTGAAAATAGAAACACGCCACTTTGAGAAGTTGACCGAAAACCTTAAAAATATCAGCAGCCAGGCGAAAGATATCAAAGGAGTGACAAGGCTAAATTACATAAAATTATCCTCAGAGTTTGAGAATAAACGTGGGCAGTTAAAGCATTCAAGAATTACCTATCGACATGCTTGTGACCCGGTGGTAGCCATGAAAAAAAAGTATTGCAGCAATCAGCAAAGAAATTCCACTCAAATGGAGCATTTAAAAGCTAAAGCACGACAGCAATACCAGAACTGGAGGAGAATGTTTAAGAAAAACCTGCTGGAAAAATTGAAAGGGAAAAATACGACAGCTATTGTCAGGAATTGGGGCTTGAGAGCGGTCTAGAGGGGGATCTAGAGACTTCAGTTCCCAGCATGCTTTGTGGAAAACTGTAGTCATTCGCGCTTCGGGCGGATTAACAGCTAAAGACTGATTGCAGTTCCTACTTCAACCGCCGTGCGCAGGTGTGGCTTATTGGGAGTATGCAGCACGGGCGGTCATGAAGGCGTGTAGGAGAACTTTTGGAGATCTGAGGAACGCCGGAGGAATGCTTCACTTCATCCATTGCGGGTGGTAGCTGTGAGCATTCTCTGGAGGATTCAACGCGCTGCTACGTATGGTTCGGGTCATCCCCACGCGAGGCCCGGGCTGTTAGTTAAGTACTGGGAAATCAGATATGGGCACATTATTTCCTTGTTCATTGTACTAGCGTTTGACAGGCAAAAGGCGTTGGAGAATCAGTGAGCCCAAATCCATTACGGACTTGTAAATGCAATTCCATGCAGAGGGGCTCAGTAAGAAACTCGCCTTCCCAATTGCTTTCGGACTATAATTCAGTGTCACGCTTGTTCTGGGAGAACTACGGGCAGCAAATACGCTCTCTTCCATGTTCTGCTTTATGTGTGCTTATGCTCGCCGACAGGGCCATGTGTTTGTCTTATTCATGAAGGGAGCCACTCCCGTGTTTGTTTCATTACCGCTTACTTAGTGATTAAGTGTGGCAACGTACCAAGATGCTACATGTCAGTTTACTGTTTCAATGAGGCAATATGTTTTGTATTCATTTGTGAAATGTTCACACGCTTTATGTTGAATGTACATGTTTCATGTGGCTAATTTTGCTAAAGCATCAGGCTGTGTTAAGAGGTACACGACAGGAGTTGGTGGTAGGAATCAAGAAGTGTGCATGCAGTACTCTACTTCAGCCTTAAATGTTACAGTGTATATGTGTTGCCACAGGCTGGTGTTAGAAGACAGTTCTAAGTTGTTTGACTTTTCCCTTTTACCCCCTTACCCTGTTTCCCGGTTTTCCTACTTCCCCTACCCTATCCACAACCTCTCCCTAATCCCTCCTTCCCCCCATTGGCTGCCACGTGGTACCCTGTGATTCTAGTATCAGGAGCCCGTGCCAATCACGGGTGGAGGGGTCGCGCCATTTGGCTTCTGTGGTTCGGGGAGGGTGTTGAATCCTTCTCCCTATAGTGTTAAATCTTGACAGCTATGTGGTCTCTTATAAATCAATCAGATACCCCACAGGAAGCGATCACATTGCCTGCCATACCGGCTACTACTTGGGTCACTTACTTCAACAAATTCTTCGACCAAAAGAAAGAACATCTCACAGTGATCAATCATCAGTTAAAGAACAAGACTTGGGAAGGTATCGGCACCCATCCTGATGACATTCTAGAGATAATCAACAAATCATCTAATTCCAGAGCACCTGGGCCAGATTGGTTGAGTAATGCCATCCTGAAACAAAATAAAGAGCTCTGGGCCCATTTTCTTTCCATTATGTTTGGCCATATTGTGAAGACAAAAAAGATCCCAGTGTCCTGGAAGACATCAATTATTGTCCCAATTCACAAAAATGGGTTAAAAACAGACCCATCGAACTATTGCCCGATAGCGTTGCTGAATGTCCCGGGAAAAATATTTGCTTCCCTGATTCTAAAATCCCTGACTAAGTTGACTGCCAATTTGGGTCACAGAGACATCTGGCAAGCAGGCTTTGTGAAAGGAGTAGGGCCGTGACTAAATACTTTCATTCTGAATCTACTAAAGGCTAGAACTCAGATGGGAAAAAACAAAAAGATCTATTTTGGGTTTGTCGACCTAACACAGGCATTTGACATGATTACTCGCCCGAAACTATGGGGAAAAAAATGCTAAAATGCAAAACTGAGGATGTCCTTCCAACTTGTTGGAACCGATACAAGACCTATATACGGACAGTAATCTGAAGATCAGGCTGAATACACATGGACTCTTGACTAAGGCACTCCAGACAAATAAAGGCTCGAAACAAGGATGCACTTTTTAATCTCTTTACATCAGACATTGATCAAGACTTTGAGGATATTAGATGCTTCCCCCCAAGACTTGCAAACGTTGCCATCGGAAGACTCCTCTACGCTGATGACGTGGTGTTGGCTGACCAAACTCAAATCGGTCTACAAAGACAACTGGAAGCTCTACAATCCTACATTGAATAGAAGGGCCTTCTGATCAATCCCAAGAAATCGATGATCCTCCCAGTGGGTGAACACACTTCATGTGGAAGAGGAAAAAAAGTAATCTGGAAACTCCAAGGTGTGAAAATCCCGCTGGTAAATTCACTCACCTACTTGGGTGTATGTATGAATACCAGTGCCATAGATGCCCCAAGATTAGAGGTGCTATGAAAAAAGCGGAGAATTTGGCGGCACAGGGGACAGTGCTGCTAAGAAGATTCAGTGGATTTTCGTTGCTTCCGATAGTTGCCTTTGTTGCTTCCGATAGTGGCCTTCTATCGCTCAAAAGTTGCACCAATTCTGTTTTAAGGGGCCGAATCATCATTTAATTTCAGTATGGAAAATTGGTCAAAACTAAAAGGCCTTTTCTGGAAAAGAGTATTGGGCCTTCCCAAATCAACCCCTATCCAATCTATCCGTGTGGAACTAGGGCTAACATCACTCAAAACCCTTGTTATTTAGGAAACGTTGTCCTTTTTTAGGAAATGCATGGAAGATAACTCCAAGGGGGGCTTTTCAATCCTCAAAAGGGTGTTGCAGGAAGGAACAAAAATAATACTGAAGGAATGGGCCTGTAATTGTATGGCTGTATGGATGGACTTGGGAAAGTCGGTACGAACCTTGGTTGAGAACCTGAACAAAACAAAAATAGAAATTATTCCGGCAAGACTGGAAAAAAACACCCAAGATGAACAAGCACAGTATAAAGGCTATGGCAAAAAAGATGGTGGAACCGTTGAAACCGCCGAATACTATCCCTAGGTATTTACTACTCTACCCCAATTGGTTCTTCAGAAAGAAATTCCTCTTACTACGACTACATTTATTACCACAAGAGAGGTACAATGGAGGAAAATAGGCGCAGAAAGGGTGGTAACTTGTAGATTGTGCCATGACCCGGAATCACTATAAACATCAAAGCATCTGGTGATGAACTGCCCGGCACTTGAAAAACAACAAAACAGACTTATGAATGAAGTAGTCATTAAATTCGCAAGGACGACAATAGATCAGTGGTGGAAGGCCCTGCTAGAGGGAGAAAAAGTAACAATAACTTTGGCATTATTTACATTTCTGATTCTAATTTTTGATATTATTAAGGAGACCTGTAAGGAGCAAGAAAATTAGAAGAATGAACTGGGGAGATATCAACGACGTGGACTGAAGTTTGACAAATATATATAGCTAACGTTCTCCTGGCTATTCTGAATTTCTGAACACTTTATGTCTACGTTTGTCTTTTTTTGGATCTTTGATTATCTTTGATTATAATTTTGGAAAATGTGTTTATGAGTTGAATTTAATTGTGAATAAAAGTTGTCTTTTGTATAACTATTGTTAAGTCACTTTAATAAAATTAAAAAAAATATATTGCTCCCTAAAAGAGGCCCACAGCGTGAAGGGGTTACAACTGCAGCTTAACCTTTCTATTCACAGGTGGCGTTTCTCTTTTCTAGCCACTAAAATCTAGTTTAAGTGAAACTTGTCCTTTCCTTTCCAAACCGATTTTTCCCTGTCCAATGCTTTCACTTTTAAAACAAATTTCCTTTCTGTTAAGAATCTCATCCAGTCATACATCTAGAGTTCCCTTTTGACTTTCATATTATCCCTGTGATATGCATCTGTCACTCAGCATATAAACTGCCACATGTTACTGTGATGAACCTCATCTAATATTTCTGGATACTGTGCAATGCTGGAATACTTCGAAATTTGATGGAAGCTCTAATGCATTTGGTATCATGCGAATTGGAATGTGGACTAATGCAATGTGGGTCACATCATCTATGTTGGCTTGCTCTAATGATACACTATGGGGGCTGAAACGCCTTGTTCATTTAATGAATTGGCATCTTATGGGCATAATGCAAATTGAATGCTGTATGATAATGAAGATTTGACATGTGAATGAAATGCTTATTATGGTACGTAATGAATAATAAGCACTAGCCCTGACGAAGGACGAGCCGTCCGAAATGCATAGGCCCTGGCTTTGATACATCTTCAATTATTGATTACATTTTTCAATGAATAAGTTGAATAAATAAATTAAGATTGAAATATACAAGATACATAATTTGCACACTTTGTTTATTGAATTTAAGATACATACATCACATTCATGTGGTCTTTGGGAGTGCAGCCCACACCGCTGGCCTCATAGCCAATGTCTTTTTTTGCCCAAACAGCTTGTTGGGCCCATCCCGACAGGGTGAGGGGGTATATCGCTTTCCCCGTCTCCATGGCTTCTTCAGAAAGGTCGAGTATGTTGGTGAGGGGGCCAGTAACGTCGAGAATCTTGTCCTGACAGGACTTCCAGGCCCGGTCTATCCCTTTTCTAGGCTCTTTGCATGTTTGCCAAGAAAAGTAATCATTTTCGCATCCAGCTCTGGGGTGAGCGGCACCTTCCCTTCAATATCTGGCCTGGGGCATTCTGCCCAGAGCTTTGCCTGGACCTCTCTGTCCAGATAGCAATGTAGCCTGGATTTAATGTAGTCCGCCACTGTGGGGGACGGAGCCCAGTCCGAGGATCTGGGATGGATTAAGTACTCTGGGACAAACATATCAGAATCGCCTTGTTCCTTTGGAGGCTGTTTCTTGCTGAGAATGGGGCCTGCCGCACCCCCAGATGTGCTGGGCTGCGAGTCATTGTCCTGGTCCTCATCGTCCTCAGTTGTTTGAGGCGAATAATTGTCTTCTGCACCCAGCTGTTGCTGCTCTGGGCTGGAGGGTCTATCACCCTCCGGGTCAGGGGTCGCTTCCTTTCGAGAAAGGCTTTAAGCCTTGAGAAGGAATCAGAAATAGCTCCCATAGCATGTTCTGTAAGGCTTTGGTGGGGAGAGGGGGGGGGGGGGCGGGGTGGGTCAGAGGATTCCTTCCTCTTATGAGCTGGTGTACTTCCCTCGGTTAAGGCGCTTTTTCTCTTTCGGGTGACATCTTTAGAGGTGCTGGGAACACTCCTTAGGTGGACCTCCATGTCATTGAGGCGTAGCTGTATGGGCACAAGCATGTCTGCTACCGCCTTTTTAATTTTGGTCTCGACTGAGGACCCCAGGACTCTCTTGAAACTGGCTGTGAATCTAAATCCTGCTCTGGGCACATTTCATCTTCCTCTGACCGTTCCTGGCCAGGCTGAGGGTTACACTCTGCCATGCTGGCAAATGGGGCTTGATTTCTGCTTCCATGCCTCTTTATTTCCTTTTCTTTTCTTTACATGTCTTTTCAGGCCAGGAGCAGATCTTTTTTATTTATACCATCTCTTTGGAGATATGGGTGCCCCAGAGTCCTGTGGAAAGCTTTGTTCCTTTCTCTTTTTTTAAATTTCTTTTCATATGCTGACATGAAGCAAAAAAATGACGCAAACATGAATTGCGGGCACCCCCAACGCTTGGTGAACGTTAATGTCCTTTGAAGTTCAAAGGAAACACATCATAAAGCGCCAGAAGGAGAGGAAAGGACCAGCAAGGTGTACATAGCTCCCCCTGCTGGGGGCAAGGTTGCGGCCTGTCAGGATAGCCGGCAGCCGCACGACACTCCTGAGCTTCCCCTGCACCGAGACGCTAATCTGCATTGGTGCAGGGAGTGGAGACCTTGCATCGGCCCTGCTGGAGCGCAGAGCTCTGATAGCAATATGGAGCCTCCCGCTGTGGGAGGCGACACACTCAGGAACACGGACACAGTGAGGAAAGACAGCATGCGCCACCCGTGGAAAATGGGATGTTGATGTAGGAGCAGATAATATTTCGCTCCGAGGCGCGAACACGCTATGTAACCACGCGCACACGTAGGTAAGCGAACTGCTTTCAATATACCTATTGACATTAAATCAGTGTGGGCTTACTGCTAAATATAATATTGGAAAAGTATGAGAAACATTAGGCATAAAGTACTTATATGTTGCTGTGAGCAGCAAGGAAAGAGGAAGTACAAGAAGAGCTGCAGTCCCAAGGGACATTCTCTATAAGGATTAGCTAGTTTGGGTCACATGTTGGTGGCCATAGTTCAGGTCGCTAAGGACTCTGGGAAGCAGAGTCCAGGAATCCTCCAAGTTGTTTGTCACTTAATATGGATTTTTCCTTCATGGATTTTTCAATACCTGAGCAAGTTTTGTTATTTACAGAAACCATGGTTTTGTTAAATCTTGCTGCTGAGCTATTAATGTTAAGTTAATTAAAGGAAAGAGAATCATAATGCTCGCCTCCAGTCTTGACATAGAATCTCTTTGTGCTTCCCGCTGCCCTGGACAACTGCATGTAACTTGGCTGGATGAAAAGTTCCCTAGGGCTGTATTAGTTGGATAATTAATGGCACATTAATATTACACTCACAGACAACCAACACAATATTGGAAATCTGCCTAAAAGGAGAGAATTCTAGCAGAACATGAAACATGTTGTAGGATGAGATCTGAAGCAATGTGAGGGCCAATTAATACTGTGGTTAATGAAGTCAGAGAGCAACTTGTAGAGATTCCTTCTAGGAGTATGTGTATGTAAAACATTGGATGATCAACATGGGAAATCACTGACAAGATGCTGTCTAACCTCATGTCATAACACCATCCAAGTGTCATAGCTGAGCGCGACTTGTATGGCCACTGCCGTTACGGTTCTCACTGTGTATTTGGTGTATGCTGCAGCTGATGAGGCATTTCAAGAGGGCGCTGCACGTGTGAGATATGAGCCCATCCCAAGATGTTTCCACTTTCAGCCGTAATCTGGTTTCCAGCTCTGCGCTCCTCGCAGACCACAATGGCTATATCATTGCACTGGGTGCACGCCTTGCACTGTGCCTTATTGAGTAAGTCCCCTTGGAATTTGCTTACTTCTGGATTCTGCTTACCTTGGATCTTGCTTTTCAGGGACTAGCCTTAGTCCCTTCCTTCCTCCTTTTCCCTGTTCCTGCTCTTTTCCTTCCTTCCCTCACACTGACTCTTTGCTGACTGGTCTTCTGCATTCATCTGCCTGGGAGGACCTTCTTCCTGGTATAGGTAGCCTTCTGTTCTTCTCTTCTAAACTGGTTCTTCTTGGCAGTTTCCAGATTACCTGGCTGTTACTGGGCGCCTTGCTCTTGCCTTCGGATCCTCCATCACCATGTACAGGATTATTTCGTCTTTCCAGGTGGTCTTTTCCTAATTTATGTGACTGTCTTTGGGGGTCACTTGTCTGGACTCACATCAGACAGCGTGACTCCCTCAGATGGATGGGCAAATTTCACAAAGTCTAAGCACCAGTCATCCTGGTTAAGTCCACCATTGACAGAATAAGGCACAAATGAATTCAATCACAAGCCTCTGCCATGAATAGGGAACAGGACCAACTCATGGGAGCACGAGCAGTACCGAACCTCATGGCAGATATCCAAGCACCTCAGCAAGAGGCTGTGATCTTAAAACAAATGATCACTGCCCAGGAGACTCATGCACTACGAACCCCTATAGGGGGAACTATCTAGTGGAAAATATACAGGCGACTCAAAAATATTTAATGAGTTCCTTTGATTAATTTCACCCTTTAAACCATTGTTCCTTACTACAGACAGAGCTAAGGTGGTTTTATCATCAGCCATTTGGCCGGTAGTGTCCTGGCTTTGGCTACTACATTTGTAACGACGTCTAGCCCAGTACTGCACCAATATGCCTTCCTAAAAGCTTTGCGTTGAAAGTTTGGGTGACCCGAGTTAATATGCGCAGGCCAGAAACGGCTTCTAGATTTCAACAAGGCACTTCTTCCTTGTTGGAGTATATCACCCGCTTTAAACAGTTGGCAGAAGAAACTAAATGGCTGGAAAATGCTCAATTTACTCCTTTTCAACGTAAGCTAACATAAGAACTCAAAGACGAGCTGGTTAGATTTCTGTGTCCAGCATCTTTACAGGAATTGCCAACAATGGTAATGGCCTCTGGATTACCACCTATCGGAATGGCAAGGAATTCGAGACTCTGAACAGTCTCAGAACAAAACCTCTTCTCAATCTATGCTTTTGGCGATACATAGTGAGCTACACAGGAACTCTGCCGATATTGGATTTATCCCTGCTTTGTTGAACTCTGGGGCTCAGGAATTGCACAGACGATTCCGAGGCACAGTTGCACGCTATGTATAGGGAGGAGATGATACCTATAGAAAGAGTGTACAGCACTACCTTGCTATCAGGTCCAGCTCCCGAAAACACAAGTTGTTAGTACTGAGGATCGCCAAACATCTTGAAAACAATCTCTGGCCTCATCTTGCCCACTTCCCAATTATTTTGGGCCTACCCTGGCTACAAACCCATTATCCCCATCAACAGGGGAGCGAATAACATGTTTTTGGGATCTGAATTCCCTTATCAGGAGTGAGACAAGTCACAAGCATTCAGAAACCAACCGCATCTACTGTTCTGATTTCACATGCAAACTCAGTACCCAACAATTACCAAGACTTCTTGGATATTTTCAGCGATCGCGTTTGCTGATGCATCGTCCTACAATTGTGCGATAGATTTACAACTGCAGTTGGTGGTTCCCTTTGGACATATTTTGTGTGACACAGAGAAGGTGGCTCTTAAAGAGTACTTGAGTTTTAAACTTAAGAATAGCTTTTCAATGGAATCCAAGTCCACTGGCCAAGAATGGTACCACCGAGCTCCGTCCCTACTTAGATTACAGGGGACCGAATAACATCATGGTAAAGGATAATTATAGCCAGCTTCTTATTCCAGACATCATAGAGGGCTTGGGAGGAGACAAAGGTGTTACCAAACTGGACATAAGATGCATGCTCATCACTTGATCCATGTATGCGAATGTGATGAGTGGAAAACAGCCTTTTGCAACAATTTGTTAATTCCGAATACTGGGTAATGCCCTTTGGCCTGGTGTTTCAGAGATACATGGATCATGTATTCAGAGCTCTTCTATGCCATAGCATGATCATCTACTTGGATGACATATTGCTGTACTCATCTACAGAATCGGAACACACTGAACATGTACGACAAGTCCTTTGTAGAACACTTGAACAACAACTACTAGCCAAACTTGAGAAATGTATCTGTGATCAGGACTCATCTCTTGCTTAGGGTATGTCCTCTCCCGGAAAGGCGTTTCCATGGGCCCTAGAAAGAATTCAGCTATCGCCACATGGCCTACACCTTGAAGCATAAAGGATGTACAAAGCTTTCTGGCCCTATTGGATTTTTGCCAAACATGTATTCCACAGTTTTCATCAATAGCTGATACTGATTACTGACACCCGTTGGGGTAAAGGACCCTTTGTCCAAACTGAACAGGCTTAGGGTGCTTTCGAAACCGTGAAGAGGTTTTTTCTCGGCCCCCATACTTGGGCATCCAATGCCATTAGACCCTTTATTGTTGGCACTGACACCTCTGGTGCTGCCATAAGGGCTGTTCTGAAACAACAATCCGAAGATGAGGATGAACATCCAGTGCCATATTTGTAGCACATGTAAACATCAGAAGAACAGAATGATTTGAATCTAGAGAAGGAGCTCCTAACCAGTCATAACAGACTGGAGATATCTACTACTGAGAGCTCTGTTTGAAGTTGAAGTAGGTAGATCACTATAACCTCAAAGTGCTCCAACACATGGAATGTCGCAAAAGTTGACAAGCACGTAGGGTCTATTTCTTCATCCAATGCAGCTGCCAAATCACCCATATTCCTGGAACACTTAACGGGATTGAAGATGCCTTATCTCGTCGATATTCCGAACCGGAACCCTTCGAGACCATGGCATTTATGATACCTCTCTCTCTCATGTTGTTGCACAGGTCAACTAGATTCTCACCAAATTACGTCACTAGCCCGACATCCCTGTTTCAAGACTTAAATAAACATAACACTTATGGACTTTTTAAGTCGCAGGATCTTGTTTTCCATAATTGCAATTTGTTTCTACCCTTCAAATAATTGCAACTAATCATAAATGTATGTTGTGACACTCCCATAACCAGATAGAGGAATTTTGACATCCAAAGCAATTACAGAGCAATCATTCTGGTGGTCCACAATGAACAGCAATGTTGGGGAATATGTTCCATCGTGCGTAGTATGTGCTAAAGCAAAGGTACCCCACTATCGAACCTATGGAAAATTAGAATGTATATACATTCCACAAGCACCCTGGGAAGTGGTTTCATTTGACGTCATCGTTTACCTGCCCCATCCAACGATCATACTGTCATTATTGTGAATGTAGATAACAAGATGGAATGGCAGATGTTGTTCTCAGATGTATACGATTTGGCTGTGGCACAATTGTTCACGGCCGAATTGATCATGGTCAATTCAGCCACGAAGACAATTTTGCCTCGGCCAAATCGGGCTAAATGTAAACACCCCACAGTCCTCAAAACATTCCCCCACCCACCTCCTACTTACCTTTTTCATGTCCGCTTTGTTTCTGATCCTGCAGCGTCCGATCCGTCCCTCACGTCCCACTGCACACGTCTATGCACCCTCTCTTGTTAGGAGATTTTTTTGCTCGTCACGCCTGCAAACTTGATGTTCCCGGTCTTGGCATGGGGTTTACTTGCACGGTTGTGCGCGGCTTTTATGGCCACTGGCACTGTGGATCTTGCCGTATGTTCACGGTATGCTGTAGTCGGTGAGCCCATCACAAGATGGCACCCATTTTCAGGCAGGATCCAATTTCCAGTTATGATTGCCGCAATTGCATACCCTGGCGGTTATCATCGCAACGGATGCTCCTTGAGGTGTGCCTTATTGCGTAAATACCCCTGAAATTTGCTTACTTCTGGCTTCTGCTTAAATTCCTTGGCTCTTGCTTTCCAGGGACTAGCCTGAATCCCTTCATACCTCCTTCCTCATTCTCCCAGTGCCTGCTGTTTTCCTTAATTCCCGCTGACTCCTTGCTGACTCATCTACTGCTGTTTTCTTCCTGGCTGGACCCTGCTCATGACAGGTAGTCTTCTGTTCTTCTCTCCTGGTCCCGAAGGGTGTTGTATTTGTGTTTGTATTTTGTGAAAAACCTAAGGGTATTCTCAATCCTAGGACCCCTGGATCCCCTTCTTAGGTGGCCAGGAAAAGGTCATCACACTTGGATACCGACCCTGCGGTTGGAGACGCGAGGGAGGGTCACCTGGGTGGAGGGACCATGGGACCTGAGAGTGGGGTACCCTTAGGAGAGACATGATATCCCGCTTATACTGTTGACAATCAACCACACCCTTCCTCAACCTTTATAGGTTATTATAAAGCTGCTCTCCTAGTTTCCCCACATATGACACTTGTCAATACTGGGACGAGGGAGAGGCGACAGAGTAATGAACACTATACCCAGTGCTCCAGATAAGATTTTGAGGTGAGCGTTTTTTACTCTCCATTTTTAAACTTTGAGAGTAAATGTGATTTTAAGAGAGTCAAAATGACTTTTCTCCATCGCAAAAGAGTAAAAAGTATGCGACGTCCAGCCGACGTGTGAAAAAAACTGTATGGAAATCATTACTATGCGGCAGCTTTCTGCATTGTGACAGAATACACCTTTCATTATTTGATCTCTCCTGTATATATTTAAATGTTGAAATTACAAAAACCTAGGCAATTATATAGTATAGCATACATGAATTTGTATTGTGTGTTTTGAGATTCGATAGCAGAATTGTCTTTTGATGTTTAATGAAAGTCCTAATTTCTTGGAGCTATTACTAACTAATGGTATGTCAATGTTATGATACAACAGTGCAGAGAGGCAAGGACTCCATGCTAAATTCTCTATCTAATCTAGTGGTCAAATGGTTATTTATATAGCTCTTTTGGCAAAGCGCTGTACATAGAACATATTTATCACAATTACCACCAAACCAAAAGTTGGTACTCCTTTATCAACCTCGAAAAGACAAAAGGCTGAGTTGGACTTCTCGGGATTCGAACCTGCAACCCACAGATCATGCAGAGATTGCAGCAACGATTGCTCAACAGGCTGAGCTATCTTATTGGCTAACATCCTTCAGAGGTTGGTTAACTGAGTATCGACTGAGGTATAATGATCACAGTACCTAGATTTATTACGAGCCATTTATGAAGCGCTACATAAAGTTAAATACTTGTGTTATCACAGGGGCAGGTTTTGCTGAGTTTCTATTTCAATTACCAATGTAACTTTAATTTGTTTGTTTTTGAACAGCGCTTGCACTTTCTTGAGAGTAAGGTTTTGGATGTTTTATTTGCAAGTCTTGAAGGTTTGAGAGGCTAGAACACCTGTGATCAGTGCAATGACAATTACTCACCCTTGAGCAAAGACTCTGCTGCCACGGACCATTTATAGTAATGTACCCCATTGACTGCAAGGTTGAATGGATGTAAACTAGACTGTGCATGGTCATCATTTTACACACTGTTTTTATAATTAGACTGTAAATTAAATTAGAAGTGTAAAAATGATCTGCCTCTGCATGATTATGGACCCAGCACCAGAACTCTGAAAAATACAATTGTGCAATACTGGTTTGCTTTCACTGTGCTTGCAACTTAGTTTTCCATCTTATTACTTATACAATCCTAAAATTCTAGGAAAACATGCACAGTGCATCTGAATGGAAATAAAGCATTCCTTTTATCAGTGTGCAGTTTATTTTTTTGAAAGGCTTCAGAGAAATACTTTCTGTTTCAGAGGTGGCTTGCAATTACATCCTTGTAGATAGAAATCACAAGAAGCCTTCCGGTTTCTGTCAAGTAACCTGACCTTTGCACTGCCCTCTGCTCTAAACCTGTTTGTAAATGTACCCAGGAAAATAATAAAGCTGGCGTATTTACAAGATTTTCATGCGTAAAAAAACCTGGTACTCTCCTTATCTGGAGCCCTGACTATACCATTCCACCACTTCAGTACTGGGACGAAGAAGAAGCAACTAAGAGTAGTGAACACTAACCACTTTAGTACTAGGATGAGGAAGATACCTTCAAGGAGCCATGAGGGCCAAGCATATCCCTTTAATTATGGGCAGGCAAGTCTCATTAGAAATCCACACCTGCAGCCTGTCAAGGGGATGGAGGTGTATAAAGAGAGACCGGTGAAACAGAACGAGGAGCGACAGGTGTGCGTGCGAGAAACCAGCAGGGGACCTTGCTTCAGAGGAGGCAGCCGTGGTGGGACCGGATGAGGAGCCAGGATGCCAGCAAACTTCCCAGGAGACTTGCACAGCCCATAGCCAGTGTGCCGTGTAAGTATTGCCCGTCTAGGACCCTCCATTAGAGAGGATCGACAGCAGGAGCTGCGAGTGAGCACCAAAGAACAAGGACGCCGTCCGCGTCCAGAAAGAAGCATTCCGCGTGTCGGCTTGTAAAGAGAGGTACGCAGCAGAGAATCAGAGGATGAGTGTCCAGGCTTCAGCGGTGAAGAAGCAGAAGGAACCACCGGAAAGAGGCCACAAGCCAGTAAGTGTCGGGGAGGACGCTTGCACACTGAGGCGCTCCTGCAAATACATTTTGAATACCAAATTGAATGGAACATTAAAATTAAGGGAAAACAATGCTGATGCCCAGGTGAAAACGAATCACAGAAAAGAGCACCAGTGTGTCACAAGAAGGTGGGTGTGAGCAAAACACCCTTAAACTGAACATTTATGAATTAATGCAGTGTGATAAAGCTAAAGACTGGAAAGGATGTGTGACAAGTAATGGCAGAGCCAAGAGGCTGAGAAAAAAAAGCCAGAAGATTGCAAATCTACACATCAAAGCCAAGAGTCAAAGAGTCAGCGATCCTGGTTGTGAGGCCTGTAATGTGTGGACTGTTTGGTCGGACAATGGCACCCAGACCAGTGAGCCCTACAAGGTTGAAGACCCAAAGACATTGTGATGATGAAGTTAAAGTCTTGGGGAACGGAACCCTGAGACTTGAGGAGCTACATGTGTGGTCTTGAGAGCAAAGCCTCAAGGCTTTTTGTTTTCTGTAAACTGTGGTGCTTGGAACTTGGGGAAGGGAACCCAGAGGATTGGTTTGGAACGGTATCACCTTGAGAAAGGTCATCTTGAGACTTTTTCGGGGAACCTTCTTATACTTTGGGGAAAGGGAGCTGGGAGAAAGCTGCGAGCTGGAAGAAGGTCAGAACTTTGAGTTGAACACTATATATTTTGGTTCTGACATCCCTACACATTGGTTAGCTTAAGTTGTGAAGGCAAGTATAGGTTTTGGACAGAGACAGACTTAAGTTGAACTCTTTGATTCAGACTTTCCTTAGTTTCGTTTAGGTAGGGAAATCCCACCTTAGGATAGGGCAAGTTAGGTCTTCTACCATCCTGACATTTTTATTTAATAAAGTATTTTATTTTGTACTTGAGTGTTGTCTGTGTCTTGCTTCATGATGCCTTCACAATTTATAAAGCATTTTCACCAGAGCACTCTACAATAAAATAAAATAAATGGTAATGAAATTATGAACAAAAGGTTATTCAGTAATGTGACAATCTTAGGATGTCGTCCCTTCTTCCCTAGGGGGACACTTTTCACATGGGGCTAGGGCAGTGCGTCCACAGAACAATAATCCCCCCTGAGGGTGTTGTATCGGGAGAGGATTGCATGGGAGAGGAAGCACCCAATGGGATTGGGCACGATCATCACCAGAGAACGCGTTATCTCCCCACTTCACCATATTCAATTCTTTTTCCAAATCCTCATGCCCCCTGGATGGCGATATGTCAAGTTGACCAAACTAACCTACATGACAACAATGAGAAACCAAGTAGTCCAAAATACTATGCATGCAGCTTTAAGGTTGATACTTTGACAAAGAAGATGGCCAGGAGTATAAAGATTACTTGCATGAAGCCCAGGGATTGGCTCTACCGAATACATCAGCCTGACGCGTGAGTTTCAAAAAAAGCCAGTGTCAAGCTCAGGCTCGAGCGAATGCACCGGAGAGACGCGAGAGAGGGAGAGCCGTCCCCCGAAGAGGAATAGCAAGAGACGTACTCGGACACAAGGCGCAGCACGGAGGAGACAAAACATGCAACTGGAGAGTAGTCAGAGTCTGCAGGGACACTGCAGATGCAACTGGACGCACAAAAGCTACCAGAGCCTCCAGGAGAATACAGTTGCCCAGGAACCGTTGGTACCGCCAAGAAGGCAGCAAAGAGGTACACGGGTTGACCGGGAGCTGTTAGAGGTCAGGGGAAGCATCGGGTGAGCTCAGGAGTTGGCAAAAGAGGGTCTGGGACCCTGAAACAAAGGAGAGACTGTTGTATACTTGCCAGGCGAGTGAACCAATGGTTACAACGCAACTGTGCGAGTATGGCACCCGCATCCAAAAGCAAGAGGGTCTGGGCCCCTGAAGCAAGAGAGGATCTGGGACTTTGAATCAAATGATAGAGAGCTGTACTGTATATTTGGCAGCACTTGAACCAAGTGGAAACAACGCAACCTTGCAAGTCTGGGACTCACACCCATATGTGAAGTCAAAGTTTAAAGCCAGTAAGGGGGTCTGGGAACCTGAAATACGAAAAGACACATTACAAGAGAAAACACTTGCTTGGCAGGGAAGCACACCAAGCTGTGTAAAGTACTGCAAGTATGGGACCCGCACCCACATGAGAAGTTAAGTATAAGAGTGTCAAGGACCCTAGGACTGATAAGAAAAAGGAATTCTACGCTTGGTAGTGGGGGGCTTACCAAGCTGGTAGGATACAGGAACTGTGAAGTCAAACAACAGGTTCTCGTGACATATCCAGCAACTCAAGAGAAGAATAAGTCTAGGGGAAAGGTGCACAACCCTAGCCTTTGGAGTTGCATATTTTGGAACATAACTTTGCATCCTTTTATTATCAGTGAGACTGGGAACTTTTCTGTCGTTTGAAAGCACAAGGAACTCTTTATACTTTAAGAAGAAACCATCCTTGCAAAGTTTTCTCATATAGTGTTAGGGACAGTAGTAGGTTTTTGGACACAACAGTGACAGACCTTTTAGTTTCGGGATTTCTGACCGTTTCATTGGTTTTCTTTGATGCAGGGAAACCCCTCTTAGATTTAGGGAAAGAAAGACATGTTTTCCAACCCTTTGTATTACTAATAATAGTCTATATGCAAAAACATGCCACCATTGTGTCAGAGCCTTACTTCTGCACCCTTACAGAAACTTTAATGATGAGGAAAGTAAAGGAAAGGTTTTTTCTCCGGGTCTGTTTTTTACGGCAAGTCTTCGGATTCCCTGTCTGTTGGCGAGTGTTGTCACTCCTACCTTCACATCCTTCATCACTGTCCGCAAGTATTTACACGCTCAGGGTATTTCCCTGAATCAAGTCCATGTCTTTGTGGGTCACCTGTCTGGACTCTCATCAAACAGCACGCCTTTCTCATACAGACAGACATTTTACTCAGACCAAGTGCCAGTCATCCTAAGTAAGTCCCACTAATGACCCCAGGTTCCTGACAATTAACCAACAGAGTGAGCAGAGATGGTGGTAGTGACTAGCTTTTGCAGAGAGATCAATGATTTATCTACATTTGTGGGGCTTTTCAACTCTCATAACCACGTACTCAGCAATTTATCTCAGTAGTGTGTATCAGTAGTCCTCCTCCTCTGCAAATTATCATAGGAGAAACCGATAATATATGTAGATAATATATGTATTATATTTACTGGCCAGGAAGATCTTAGACAGGAAGCTCTGTACTTGAGGTCAAATGGGCCAGCAGAGCAAACCCATGTCTGAATGCTCTCACTGACCCAAGAAGACTCATTTAGACACTGAGGCACAGAAGGAAATTAAAAAGGTGTTTATTTTCCATTTCTAGTGGTAAAGAGAAAAAGGTCCACCTTGAAAGAAAGGCAGAATATCTTCTCCTCGGCCGGCCAACAAAACAAATAAATGTCCAGATGGCTCCTCATGGGGTGACATGAAAACGTCACTCAATAATCTCACTGTCCAGACCCCTCGGCCTGGCACTGATTAGGTGAAGGCTGTCCATTGCACAGTCCTGAATAGATTTTACAGCCAATTCCTGTCAGTCCTTTTAATGTTCACTTTTCCTTTGTAGGCCCAGAAGAGAGGAGTCGACAGGCCACCATGACATCCCTCTAGATCTAAGGAACCACACAGTCAGTTGTCTTTGGCTGTCCCGGACAGTCTGGCTCACTTCTGTCTTGCTTCTGGTAGGTTGGCTGGGATGCCTAAGTGGGGGGAGTCCTGCTCTACTTCTGGGACCTCCTTATATCCCCCCTTCCTGACTGCCTTCCACTTGCTTCACTTATGTTACACCTGCAATGCTGAGTGTGTACCTCCATCCACCCCCCCCACCAGTCCTCAGGGGTAAGGTAAATTAAGGAACTGCCCCCCCCCAGTCTCTTCTTCACTAAACACCTCCTCCCTTTCACATTCCCTTTTCTCCTTGTCGCCTTTACCTTCCGAGCCACTGGGTTATCTCACTCCCCAATTCTAGGGGTGTCTCTCGACCCAATCCTATGGGTTTCTCTTCCCCCAACCCTAAGGGTGTCTCTCTTGCTTCAATCCTTGGGTTGTCTCACACCTCAATCCTAGGGGTGTCTCTCTTTCGCCCCTATTGTGGAGGGTCTCTTTTCCCAGCCTCTGGAGTGTAACATTCCGCAATCCAAGAGGCATCTCTACTTAACTTCTGGGATGCAAGACTTCCCAATCCTAGGGGTATCATCAGTCTCCTCCTTCACTTGATGCTCCTTCCCTCCTCCATCTTGCTCCTTTGCTATTCTCCAACTCTTTCCTTCCTCCTCTTTCGCACTAGCAATAATCTCCTTTTTTATCCTCCAGCGTGCCTCCTTCCCTCGGCAAGTCACTTCCTCTTCTCCACCCACCGCAAAATCCTCCTCGTCCTATTCTCAACTCTTTCTTTCTGCTCGCTCCAAACTCCCACAATAGCTCTTTTACTGATTTTAAACTCACCAAACCCCAAAGGGTGGTGTATTTGTGTTTGTATTTATGAAATTATGAAAAGGAAGCAAACAATATTGGGTAAACATTAATGATGAGAAGAAGGATCGAAAGAGGACAGAACATATTGGCAAGGTGGGAATTACAAAATTTAGAAGCAAGGAGGGAAAATGTATAGAAACGGGCCTGGGAACAATGGTGAACAGCCATAGAAAACAAAACTGGTGAGGGGTTGGTAGGGAGAGTCCGTGAAGAATGTCAAAAGACAGATATGGGGCAAGGAGAAAGCAGGACAGATGAGCAGCAGAGTGGTAGATAGTCTGGAGAGGGGACAGAGCATAAGCACTATGGCCCAATAGAAGGGAAGATCAGTAGTCCAGGTGAGAGAAATCTAAAATGAGAAATAGAATTTTAGTGGCAGAGAACATGAGAAAAGCATGAATTTTGCAGACATTATAAATCTGGAACCAACTGCAGACATTAGATGAAATATGATCAGAGAAATTAAGAGATGTGTTAAAGATGACACTGCAATTCAGAGGGAAAAAGAAAGAGTCAGGGGAAGGAAAATAGAATGGGCAGGCATTCAGTTATGAGGAGCAGGAGCTGGAAAGAAAAGAATATTGTACTTCGTAGACTTGAGATGAGATGAAGGGAGTGAGAGAGCATCCATTCTTTAGCAGCAAAAAGGTAAGAGAGATTCATAGAGCTGATCAGAAAAAGATGAAAATGAGAAAACTATCTTGGACTCATGGGCATAAAAACAGTGCTAAAACCAAATAAGGGAATACAGAGGAGAGAAGAATTGGAAAACTAGCGAAGTAGCAAGGGCCAAAAACACAGCCTTGTTTTACAACAAGGTAGGTGTTGGTCTGTAGGTGTGCAAGGTCAGACCCCTTGATGCGCGATTGGTCACATTCCATAATAGCAGGTATTTTGTGCCACTGTGTGATTCTGCCTCCACACCATATGACTCGGCGCGTAAGGCTTTATCTTGGGGGTCAAATAGTTTACATTCAAAGAATCCATGTATGCTTGGAGGGAGTGCTTTTCCGTAGTCGGCAAGCCCAGTGAGTACTTCTTTTTCTACTCCCAAAATAACACTATGTGGATAAACAAAGATGTTTGTTTCCCAGACTTCCCCCATCCGCAATCACGTTGACGTTCATGTGGTGTTTGAGAGACAGCAATGGGCGATCGCGCCTCCGATAGAATTTATTTGATAAAATTGAGTTTTCTGTGAAAATTCCCCACACTTGTCTCTACAACACTACCTGCAGCCCTAACCAATTATAGGAACAATGTTATCCAGGCTGCCCTTGAGACAAGTCCACGTCAAGCTCAAAGGCCGGACAGAGTTGCCCAAGGAATCTTCCCCACTCCACCCCCATACCCTGCATCACGTAGTGATTGACAGCTAGCTTGGTCTCCCCATCCCCAATCCCTACTGCAAGGCAGGGCACTTTGTCATAGTGACCAAAAGTACAAAATGCAGTAGAGGGGAATGTAAAGAGGGTATGACAGAACAGACAATGTAGACTTGGTGGGGCAGTGTGGGAGATCGGAGGCTGGATGTTTCTTCAAAGACTTTAAACTATACACATTGCAAAAAGAGTGGAAAATGCCCTAACTAATTGGACACTCTGAAAAGAAGTTCCTTCCTTCAGTGTCCTTTGGGGGAAAAAAGCATGTGTTATTACTAGCATTCCTGTTATGCATAATACATGCAGAGCATTTGATTGTGTGCTGAAATGTTGCTCGTCTCCATTTTTCAAGTCAGCGATCTGGGTGTCAAAGCCACCAACCTGATCTTGTCAAGAAGGAAAGCCCTCTCAACCAGGGGTGGGAAGCCTACCAGAGAGAAATCCAGCACCATCCCTACTCCTGAAGAGGACAGTGGCAGTTGAGAGAGCCACAAATCCTGCCACCCTTGAGCCAGTTTGTGTTATGACTTCCAACATGGTTCCTTAGCTATATCAGTCTCTAGCACTGAGCGAAACATCAAGGTACGTAGTGTGAGGGGTCAGAAATGTGAGGCCGAAAACTTGTGGATGATTTCTCAAAATATGCCATTTTATTAAATTATACGTTTTAGTAAATGCCTCACTAGCCCTACCCTGACAAAGTTTTCCCTGCCTAAAATAAACTAAAGCAAACACTCTAACAAAGAATATCTGGCCCTCACACTAAAACATAAAATACACAAGAAAATATATGACAATTCGCAACAACATCAAAAATTGCATTTATAATGTATTCACAGTCTCTCTTCATAACCTGGGTGAACTCCCCTTCCCCAGGTTTCAGGTTTGATTCGGTTCCAATGTTCAACAAAAAGAAGCAAGGAAATCTAGGTTTGCACCAAAGTTCCAACACAGTTCTTGACACCTTCACTTTGTCAAGAGAAAGTTCTGTTAAACCAATGTTTAACCAAAATAAAGATTCCTCTTCTTCTTTGAATAATAATTTCCACTTCATCAACTAGCATCAATGATATTCCTGGTCAAGATGCTTGGAAACAACTTAGGAATGTCAAAGAAAAACACAGCTCCTTGTCGGATTCAAAGAAACGTGGCTTCTGGTAAGGGTTAAAGTAATACAGCTTCTTGTAGGATTCAAACACAGCTTCCTGTAGGATTTAAAGAAACACACCTTGTTGGCGCTTCTCAGCTCTCTCTTTATAGCACCATAAATCAAAGTTTACATCTTTGTCAGGATAACTTCATAGCACCTCTACTTCCACCTGGTTGACTCGCATACCAGGTCCACTTCTACAAATAGTCACTTGCCTGCCCAATACTGTTCCACACTTAACAGTGCTTCTGAAGTTTAAATCTATTGACAACCAAAAGTTGTACCATAGCTTCAGCAGTTTGCAACCTTATAACTTTCAGCAACTTTTCTGAAAAGATAATATCACAATAGTGCTCCTCAACACCTTCATGTAGGCAACACACCCTTCCTCTGAACATTCACTTTCCAAAAGGGCAGCCTCTTTGCCACTTTTGTCTTCCTGCAACCTCAGTGTGACAAGATTCACTTTAGTTGCCCTCAACACTTCCAAGCAAGCAAAGCACTCTTCTTCTGAACATTTACCTTTCAGAAGGCAGCCTCTTTGCCACTATTGTCTTTCTGCAACACCAACAACCAAAATGCTTTTAAGGATGTCATTCTACCTTCCATCGTTTTTGCTTCGGCAATGTCAGTTTTTATACCAGCTTTTAGAGAACAATCGTAATCACCAAGCTTCACCCTTTTACAAACTTGCATTCACCCCTTCTCTTCATGCCAACCAGGGGAGCTTAATTGTATGCCTTATTGTTAGTCTCTTTGGCTTCAGACAATGCTTGTACAACACTTTGGACTTTAGCAATACTTGTACCCGTCTTAGCTTTGGGCAATGTGTGCACTATGCTTGGCTTTGGGAAATGCTTGTTCCACTCTTGGCTTTGGTCATGCTTGTTCCCTAGAAGTCACAATTATCAAAGTAGAGTCACCTACATTCAGTGCTACATTATTTCAACTTCTTCCTAAATTACTCTTCCGTTAACCTTCACCTCAGAATCACTTTTAGGAACACGCCACCAGTCTTTCATCTGTTTTGCTCAGTTGTAATATTCAATTAGTGTGATTCAAAGTATTTTACTCTTACGCGAGTGCTATTAAAGCACTTCACTCATACGCAAGTGCTGCTTCTGTGGCATTCCATTGTCCGACAATTACTGTTCGGGTTAATAATGCTTTTAATTGCACGGAAGTGATTCTCATTTGCTACAGTTGCCTGCCTTTGTTCGCACAAGGGATCAGAAGGCTCAATAACGCTCACTGGCTTCTGTCTTCGCTCCCTTTGCATGCTGCAGGACTTTAACTGCTTCTGGCTTTGTTTGAACATACACTTCTTTGTTGAAGGAGTCTTCGTTCCCGCCATGTAGTTACAGAGCTCGTCTCACTCTTGGGACCCTAGGCTGCACACCAATTTCCAGCCACGGTCTCCGGCACTTCCTGCTGCGCAATCTCTGCAATCAGCTTCATGGGGAAAAGGACCCTCTCAGGACTGGCAGTTGAAATCTGCTACACAGTGGTCCCGGTGCTCTCTCTTTCGACCAACGTGCTATCCTTCTACTGCTGCTACTACTACAACTCCAGCTCCATCTATTGGCCTGCACCTGAGGGGGCATTTTAACCCTGTCTTCCTCAGTTGTGGGTCATTATGCTTAAGAAGCCGACTACCCCTGCAACACTGCTCAAGCCCTCTTCCTTGCCCATGTAGTTAGGGAATTATGGGACTTGTAGTGCTCAACACCAGAATTAGGCTTTTAGTCAGCTTTCTATTTTTAAATGCAGATTTACTTCTCTTAAATGTATTGAAGGACAAATCACAAGAGTTCATTTAAGCCATTATCTATGTTTCCTTTCACTGTACCTCTGGGTGTATGTTTTTATTTTTTTACTTTAGAAGTCTCAGACAGTCTTTTCTATCTTAGGCTGTTTAGGGATTTCAGATTAGCTTTACCCACATCAGGAGGTTCAATGTGTGGTTCAGATAGATCATAACGACAATACGCCATTACATGCCTTGGTACCTGTAAAAGGTTCTTACCTTTTTCAGATACTGTGTCTCATACCACAGGATCTCCTCAACACCCTGGGCCTGGTCTCCTTCCAGGTGATCCTCCCGCAGAACACCACCCCCAAGGTCAGGATCAGGAAGCATCTGCCTTTACCTGGCCACCTGGAAGGAGCCTTTAGGTAGGGGTTTAGTGAGGGACTTGCAGGATTCATCACAGTAGTCAAACACCACTAGGTGGACACTAGCTGCAGACAGCAAAAAAACCCAAACGCACCCACATCCATACATCACTCCAATACTCAAAGCAAAACAGACATCAGACTGCAGCTACGACCTACCATAAAATTCGGTCAAGCTGGTCACATAGTGAATTTCTCTTGCATGCTCTAAATCACCTGACCTTCCCCAACACCCATCCACATGCCCGACTATCTTGGGTTGCTTAATGAGCATGGTAAACCCACATAACCCCTAGCTCAGCATGATGCGCACCTGCATTTTACTCGGACCAACACTCTACATACTTGGACTCCAGTCCCCGAGGATGTTCATCCACTAGCACGCTGAGGCAATACTAATGGTATAAAGGCACTATATGAATTACGAACTATTACTACTATATAGTCTGTTGTCTAGTTACTATCAGAAGAACTCCCATTCTGAGATGGCCAGCGTGTTGGTTCATGCTTCAGCCGACCACAAGATGGGCACCACCAATCAACGGTGATACAGGAAGTTATCCCCAGGCAGCGGCGGTGCTCCTATGCATCTTAATGCTCCAGGAGGATACCGAGCGGACACTTTGTATTGTCCAGAGTTTCCTGTAATTCTCATTTATTGCTTCCTCTCCTGTGCGGTTTTCCTTCCTTCCATTGGTCCTGTTCCTTGTTCTCTAGGCTACCTCATCGCTTCCATGGCTAGCTGAATCCTGGTTTTCTAGCCTATGGCTTCCTGGGTTCCTCACCCCTTCTGTGGCTATCCCGATGCTGGCCCGAGCCTGTGGAATCCTAGCTTAGTTTCTTCTTCCTATACCCTTTATTTGGACTACCTTCCCTCGTCCTTAGCAAACTCTTTCCTGGCACCCAGAGCCGAGCCTAAACCTTCATATTGAACACAGTGATGGGGACAATCAGTGGAATTCTGACTTCTCCACATTTGCTACTTCAGATTATCAAGAAGACCTTTCTAACCGGGTGTTTTCTGCAGTTTGATTTTTCCCCATTCATCAATCCTGCTTGGTTTCCATCTGTCAAAGGGTGTTCCCATTCTTCCTTAAACAGAGTATATTCCGGGAAGGACCGGCCTTACCTCTTAAGACTTGCTTGATTCCAATACGATCATGTAAGGCAAAGGTGTGACTGTTTGGTTATGAGCGGTACACCATTGTCTCACACCATATCTACTAAGCAATATGCTTGACAGTGTCAAGTGTTTTTTGTAGGGGCAAAACACCAGACCGGGGAAACAGCAAGAAGCATCAGAGAGAGAACAGTCATCGAGCATCACGCACCAGATGCAAAAAGGGAGCTGAGAACAGAGCGCAAAGGCAGGCAAACACTCCTCCAGTGCTCCTTACCCTGTCAAAGGCAGAGAAGAACCAGTGGAGATAGAGGGACTTGGCAGCACAACAATATGTGGCAGACAGAGAAGCTACTCTATGCTGCTAAACAACAGTGGTGAACACTCGCTTCTGCCAAAAGTATTAAAGACCACCAAGGAATAAACAAAGGTAAACAATCTCACACCCACTGGACTTAACTTATCGGTGCCCCCTAACACAAACAAGGACATTCAACTTGCTGGGCCGCTGTTGCTCTTCCATGACGGCCTGGGCTGAAAAAGTGGGAAGGGCATAAGCCACTTCTTGTAATCTTTACTACTTGCAACACTTCCCAAGCATGGAAGACAGGCTCAGATCGACGAGGGTCAGCGGCCCATTGGAGGGAGGGGGGGGGAGCATAATAGGAACAGCAGGAAAGAGGAAGTTGTGGGTAATTTGAGTAAGGTCAGAGGAGGAGGAGGTAGCAGACCAAGAGACCAGCAGGAAGGCAGAAGGAGCAACAAAGTCTGGAGAAGTTTTGTGGAGAAGTGGTTCTGTATTGTGAGTGTGGTTAGGAGAAGGAGAGTAGGGAAGGACTGTGAAGTATTTGTGTGAGAAAAAGGAGGGTATCTGAATAAGAGGAGGGTGGAGTCATAGCTATAGTGGGGATGAGGGAGTAGTAGCAGGGAGGAGTAACGTCAAAGGGTGGGGGCGTGTCTGAGAAAGTACAAGAGACATCAGAGGGACAGATGAGAAGAGGGAAGAGAGCAAAGGCGGAGACGATAGAAAGGGAGTGTAGGGAGAGGAAAAATTAAGAGTGAAAGGAAAAGACTGCAACAAGGCACATAGCCACACCCCTTTAGAACACTAACAGCAGAGTAGGGAAAGTTAGGAAGGCCCTGCGGTGAGATGAGGCCAATGGGATTTGAGTTGCCATTGCAGCTTATTAAGAGTTCTAAGAAAGATTCAATTACTATCTACTATCCGGTTGAGGCTAAGGACGCCTGAATTTGGGAGGAGGTGCTCTTACACAGAGAGAGAGGGACGGTCATAGAGTCCATTGAAAGTTCAAAAACATCCTTAAACTGTCCTTGCACATTGGAGTGTTTCTTCAGTTATCTGTGGCATCTGGAAGGCCAGATCAACACATTTGATACAATGTTTTAATTTCCTTATTCAAGTGTTCAAGCTTTAAACAGAAGTGCTTCAAATAATCAAGCAAGTCTGTCCTTGTCTAATTTGAAAAGCAAGGGGGCGTACCATGTGCCAATCTGAATAACTAATGGTCATTCAAAGGCAGTGTGGCTTGATCCCATTTTGAATTCTTTTGGAGAATTAAATCCATGGCTCAAAGTCTATTCCCATATCTGCATGCCCGCCTGAAAGAGCAAACTAACAAAATGTTCTTTCAAACCTGTCACTTTCTCTTTCAAGGAGACTTTCATGGGTTCAAATACGCAGTTTTCTATTCTGTTTAAAGTGTGTGCCAGAAATGTAGCAGATGCTCCGAGGAGCGCTGAAAGAATGCCAATGGCTATCAATATTCTTTGTTGCTGAATCATAGAGCAACTCAATTTCCCCACTATTTGGCCTTTGGTATTTCGGCGCATCTGCAGTTACATTCAAGTGACCTCAGACAGTATACACTTCTAAGCTAAATGTGTCCACATTCTGAAGCCTTTTATAATACCTATCAAACTTCAAAACAAGGCAAAGAAATTCTACTTGGTGAAGTCAGAAATTAAAAAAAAGGACTCCCTTCCTTTTGCGTGGGGTGGAAATGGCTACCATAAATTCAGACGACTCATGTAAAAATCATATTTGAGGTGGCACAGGGTGCTCATCTACACTTTACTAATCTGATTGATCATATTAGAAAATGGATATTCTCTGCAGGTCCTTTTATAAGCTCTTTTCATGTTCACTAAATAAGAGGTTGCAAGATGATGCAGTGAGATCCGGGGTCAAAGTGCTCATATCTATTTTTCAGGCAGTTCCTGAATTGATTATATTGCTCTATCGAAATGTTTTCTCCAGTGTATTTTGTTTACTTCTCACAGTACTATTCTAATGAAAATATATGAAATAACTATAGCAATGAAAAATACAAAAAATCTTTTACAGTACAAAAAAAAGAAAACCGCATGCAGTTTCCACACTTCCCATAAAAATAACTTAAAAATATCGTTCCTATTTAAGAACAGATTAAAATGAATTATAAAAAAATACACTTAAAAATATGTTTCAGAGAACCACACATGGATTGCAGGAATGAATGCATTTTTAAAAAAACTACAAGCAAACACATTAATATATTTGTTTTATTTTAAAGAGGAATCATACATCCGAAAGGAGGTATGACACTCAGAAGAATGTATAAGGTATAGGCAGTCTTGGACACATTTAACCAAAAAGGTTCTGTGGCAAAACAGAAGGAGACAGATTCAAGGACATCATTTCAAGGATGTTTATTTAAATTGAAAAAACAAATGCTTCACTGTCCCTCTATTGCTAAGAGGCATTTCCCTGCCTATAAAATAAACTACGGTGCTTGTCGTGTATCAAAACAAAATTGTCATCCGTCCAAAAACATATTCACTATCTGGCCCAATCACTTAAAAAAAAAACATACAAATAAAAATAAGCCAGAACAGTAGCCTCTCAGCTCAGGCTTCGTCTGATCAATTTTACTTGGATCTCTCTCTGGGTATTTATTTTTTTATTTTGGATTTGTAAAGCGCAGTGCAGCCCTCTAGGCAACGCGGCGCTATAAGTATACTTAAGGAGTGTGTTACAATAAGCGGCCCAATGTGTGAAGCTTAACAACATGCAGTTATTTATACAGTAGAGTTACTGAGTACAATGTTCTACAATACAGAGTATGTGGTATAGCAGTAGTATGGACATTGTACATGAAGAGTAATCACATTAGACAAAGAGCCTAGTTTTTAGGGCCTTGCGGAAGGCGGCATGGGACTCGATAGATCTGATCTGGTCTGAGAGTTTGTTCCAAAGAGTGGCGGCCATGGTTGGGAAGCTAGAACCTCCAGCACGCACTCTGCGTGAGCGAGGTACTGTGATGCGGTTAGTAAATGCAGTTCTTGCGGGTCTGGCGGCTGTTTGTCTGGAGATCCTTTGCGTAAGGTATCTGAGGGCGAGGTCGTGAATACATTTGTGGGTAAGGGCTAGTGTTTTGAAGACGACCCTTTCCTTAATAGGTAGCCAATGTGCCTGTCTTCTGATCGTGGAGATGTGTTCCCTACGTGAAAGGCCAGTGGCAGCCCTTAGGGCGTTGTTCTGTGCTATCTGAAGTTTGGCCAGATTCTTTTGAGATGTGCCAATGAAGAGGGCGTTGCAGTAATCCAGTCTAGAGCCGATGAGGGCTCTAGCTATGGTGATACAGTTCTGTTGGGTTAGGAATGGTCTAACAGCGTTAATCAGTTTGGCGTGGTACGCTGCAGAGGATGCAATGGCGTTGACCTGCCTGTCCATGGTGAGGTTTGGTTCAAGGTACACGCCTAGTGTTTTGATCGTTTGTGATACTGTGATAGGGATGTTGTCAATTGTGAGGGTGTGGTATTCTTTGGCAAGTTAATTGAGAGTGAAGGGGGATCCTATCAGCAGGAGTTCCGTTTTGTCACTGTTTAAACATAGCCAATTGTCTGCCATCCAAGATTGTATGGTGGAGTAGATGAGGTTGAGGGTGATGGAGTCAGCTATATAGTCTCCTGTGAGAGGTATGAGCACCTGGGTGTCATCTGCATAATTAGTATATGAGATGCCCAGCGAGTCTAAGATTTTGAATAAGGGTCTGGTGAAAAGGTTATACAGCGTAGGGGCTATGCATGAGCCCTGTGGGACCCCACATTTGATAGGGCTCGGGGTGGCACTGGCCGATTCAGAAAAGACCTTCATTACTCTCTCTTGAAGGAATGAGTTGATCCAGTCGCAAGCCTTAGGAGAGAAGTTAGCTGTGGAGGTGAGATGGTGACATAAGGTTTTGTGCTCAAAGAGGTCAAAGGCAGCGGAGAGGTTGTCATGCATGCTGGACGTGGTCCTACCTCCTACGCTCGTAGAACAGCTAGACCGTTCTATTCCAAATGGCGGTTGTTCGACACGTTGCCGGGAAAACGACGTTTGCACTTTTCACGTCGCTAACTCACGTGTATTCTGCTTCGTCACGTGAACTACGGCATTGCATATTTAAGCAGCGTGGAAACTTCACTCGCTGCTTCTGATCGAATCATTTGGCGTTGTGTAGCTGAACCTCCGGTCTGCATCCTTGCTGGTTACTACAGCTACCTTTTTGGCCTTCTATAGCGTGTTTTCCGCCACACGCTGATTCCTGGAGCTGTTTGGTTGCGTGTAAATCCACACGTTGTCTTCAAACGCGGCCGGCCTGGGCTGCGTGAATCCTGTTCGCGTGTAAATCCACACGCGCACGCTATCTTCAAACGCGGCTGGCCTGGGCTGCGTGAATCCTGTTCGCGTGTAAATCCACACGCGCACGCTATCTTCAAACGCGGCTGGCCTGGGCTGCGTGAATCCTGTTCGCGTGTAAATCCACACGCGCACGCTATCTTCAAACGCGGCTGGCCTGGGCTGCGTGAATCCTGTTCGCGTGTAAATCCACACGCGCACGCTATCTTCAAACGCGGCTGGCCTGGGCTGCGTGAATCCTGTTCGCGTGTAAATCCACACGCGCACGCTATCTTCAAGTGCTGCTGGCCTGGACTGCGTGAATCCTGCTCGCGTGTGAATCCACACGCGCACGCTATCTTCAAGCGCTGCTGGCCTGGACTGCGTGAATCCTGCTCGCGTGTAAATCCACACGCGCACGCTATCTTCAAGCGCTGCTGGCCTGGACTGCGTGAATCCTGCTCGCGTGTAAATCCACACGCGCACGCTATCTTCAAGTACGACTGGCCTGGGCTGCGTGAATCCTGTTCGCGTGTAAATCCACACGCGCACGCTATCTTCAAACGCGGCTGGCCTGGGCTGCGTGAATCCTGTTCGCGTGTAAATCCACACGCGCACGCTATCTTCAAACGCGGCTGGCCTGGGCTGCGTGAATCCTGTTCGCGTGTAAATCCACACGCGCACGCTATCTTCAAACGCGGCTGGCCTGGGCTGCGTGAATCCTGTTCGCGTGTAAATCCACACGCGCACGCTATCTTCAAACGCGGCTGGCCTGGGCTGCGTGAATCCTGTTCGCGTGTAAATCCACACGCGCACGCTATCTTCAAGTGCTGCTGGCCTGGACTGCGTGAATCCTGCTCGCGTGTGAATCCACACGCGCACGCTATCTTCAAGCGCTGCTGGCCTGGACTGCGTGAATCCTGCTCGCGTGTAAATCCACACGCGCACGCTATCTTCAAGCGCTGCTGGCCTGGACTGCGTGAATCCTGCTCGCGTGTAAATCCACACGCGCACGCTATCTTCAAGTACGACTGGCCTGGACTGCGTGGATCCTGCTCGCGTGTAAATCCACACGCATATGTTGTCTTCAAGCGCTGCTGGCCTGGACTGCCTGAATCCTAATCGCGTGTAAATCCACACGCACACGCTCTTTTCTTCGCGGCTGTCCAGAACCGCGTGTACTTTGTTTATACCCTAAAAGGAGCGCTATTTCCAACTCCTGCACCTGTGTTATTAACAGGGGGATTGATTCACTTCTATACTTTACACTACGTGGGAAGGAAACTTTCAAGGATAATTGGAAGGTGACAGTGAACAGTACTTTGGACGCTATCCTGTGGTGCATCAACCCGGTATCTAGCGTGAGCCTCGTTCCGTTCGGGATAAGTCTCCCTTACTAATCTTCCCTTCCTTGTCGTTTGTTCTACCTTGGATTCCGCAAGAGACTCTGCTGGATTCATCTGCCCTAGACTCAAGGCTGACTTCTTATACCTTACCCACGCCCTTTCCAATGATCCATCGCTCTGCCTGTTTTACTAGTCAGAGAGTTGTATCATTTGGAAGGTCTTAATTTGACTTCACAACTATCAAAACGCGTGAACAGGGATCCGGAAGACCCTACCACCTGTATCCTTTTAAGTACCGTATCCTTTTCAGTTAATACTTTGGTGCTTTCTGACAGAGGTCTAGTAGCAGGAGGAGGGCAGGTTTGCCTGCATCCCTGAGGTCATCTATTTGGTTTTTCAAATCTAGTAGTGCCGTTTCTGTGCCATGGCGAGGATGAAAGCCCGATTGGCGAAGTCCAAGAAGGTGATTGTCCTCAATAAATTGTCAATAAATTGGTCACAGTTCATAAAAATGTTCTTGACAATTTACCAAAGAAACGTTTACAGCTCTCTCTTCAGGCTCTTCGAGACAAGTTGTAAGTCTTTATACAAATCACATGTCTCAAGTTCTTTATGTGGAGGGATGATTGCCCTAATCCTTCTCCACCAGCTTGGTCATTTAATTTCCACTAGTTGGAGGTCTTGGATGGACTAATTCAACCCTCCAGGTTCCCTTCTTCTCATAGGGTAAAATATTTAACTTGTCTCTCTAAGGCTCTCCTGGCCCTTCTGGCATGCTTAACTTTTGTGGCTGTACCTTGGGCATTACAATGTTCAACACTATCTCTCTTCTTGTTTTATTATTATTTTATTCCTTATTTTATTCCGCTCTCCTCCCTCCACCCTGGGCAACCCTGGTACCTTCACTGCCTTTGGGTGTGCTCCAGCAGAGTGGTGTCTTAGCGGGGATGTGGCCGTTCGCCCCTCTCTTTGGCATCGCCGGCTCCTAAGTGTTTGCTTCCTGTTTCCTGCTTGTCAAGGCACGCTCACCGGTCCTTGCCCTGAGAGTGGAGGATTCCTTCACCTCTGCTTGGTTTCTGTTCGCAGTCCCCAGGTGCACCACGGCTGCAGTGTGGTCACGCCACCAGGTAAGATGGTCTATCTCCTGTCTCCATCTGGGCAGTATCGTTCTACCCCATGCCAACCTCCCGGCGTCTCTCGCTTATCGCTTGGTTCCTCCACACCACCGCTAGCTCCACGGTGTGGCAAGGCTCCATCCCTCCAGGATGTTCTCAGATCAGAGGCTTGTCTCTGTGTAGGATTATTCTCTCTATAGTCAATGTTTCTCGTCTCTTTATTCTCACTGCCGCATTTAATAGGGGCGGGTTATTCTCCATCAGCTGCAGAGTTCATGAAGATTCCAGCAATATTTTGAGCTAAAATTATGGAAGAAATGTCAGTATGTTTTGGATACTGATCAACAGAAATAACATCAGTTTCTATTCTCATATAGGCAGACGTAATCTTTATAGAGAGTTTTGGATAGGAATGGGAGTCCTTGTTCCCAAGAGGGGAGTCACTACTAGTGAGGTCCTGCTTTCCCAAACCTCTAGGGAGGGTTTTGCTGAGCAGGCTCACCTACCTAGCCTCAAAGGGGGTGGCTCCCCTCTGGGAAGAAGGGATACATTTCATATATTTGTCACATACCCCTCCTATTAAGCGAGAGGCTCCCCCTGAAACGGTAAGAGAGAAGCAACTTAAAACGTCTACATTTTTCCTTGTGCTTTCCCTTTACGATTTTCCACAGAAAAACAAAATGGCCGTAGATCTAGAAACCACCTCATTATCCGGGTATTGGAATCCTTCCTATAACTCATCCATGTAAGGATTGTGTGGTCTGTCACTAGCCGTAATTTCCTTCCCGATTGGTAGTATCAGAGGTTCAGTATTACCCATTTGATAGCTAAGGCTTGTAGTTCAACTGTAGCAAATGTCTGTTCTCGAGGGAAAAACGTTCTGCTGTATACAATATGGGGTGTTGCCAACAATCAAGTTCTTGGGACAACACTGCCCCAAGCTGACCTTAGAGGCATCAGTCTGGAGTATAAACTCCTGATTAAAGTCTGGCATGTTCAGGCATCAGCCATTCAGAGATTATTCTATTCCCCAGACACGCTTTTGGGGTTGAGCATTTTTCAGTTTGTCCGTGAGATTGGCGGCCAATGTGTAAAAGTTGGGGATGAAGCATTGATAGTATCCCTTCAGTCCGCGGAATGCTTGGAGGTCCTTTTCTGTCTTAGGTACAGAGGTTTGTTGTTACAGCCTTAACTTTTTCAGTTTGGGGTTTTATCTGCCCATTTCCCATGAAATACCCCAGGTACTTTACAGCCGACTGGGCCAGGTGTCATTTCTTTGGATTCGCCATGAAGCCTGTTCTCCTGAGGGCCTGTGAAATCACATAGAGGTGGTGCATGTTTTCGGGCCAGGTTTTACTATGTATGACAATAGCATCTAAATATGCCCCAGAAATGTTAGAGTATGGTTTTAAAACGTTGTCCATCAATCTCTGGAAAGTAGTGTGTGCTCTGTGTAAGCCAAAGGGAAGTACTTTAAATTGGAAGAGCCCCTGAGGTGTGGAGATGGCTGGCTTTTCCCAAATCGGCTGGATTTAGGGGTGCCTGCCAATATCTCTTTGTCAAATAAAGAGTGGAGATATACTTGGATGACCCTTACTTTTCAATGAGTTAGTCTATTGTGGCATCGCAGAATTGTTGAATGTAGAAATGGAAGTCAATCTTCAAAAATCGATATAGAACCACCAAGTCTTGTCCGGTTTTGCCACTAAAATGATGGGGGAAGATCAGAGGGCTTGCTGATGGTTCAATGATGTCACCATTGAGCATTTCTTCGAGCTCAGTGTCTGCATTCCTGTAACCCCAAATAGAAACACAATCATAATTGAGAGCATCAACTTGCATGATTATTTCATCCAGATGTGTAAAAATAAATATTGAGTCAAAGAGGATTGAAGGAGGTAGATCACTTACTCAATGGGCAAACCTCAAGCATTTGCCACTGCAGTGGGACCATGTGGAGGACTCATGTGCAGCATTTTAACTGCTGTGCCTTCAGAGGTAAAAACGAAGGGAATTAGGGCAAGGTCCTCAGTTTCAAAGCAGCCATGGTCAACAATAGAAGGGAAAGGCAGTGAATCTGATCGGCAGGTGTAACTCATTTCTAATTTTTAACCAGTTTGGGGAGTTCAGAACGGAGAGGAGGCTACTGTATCCTTACCTGTTCTTCTACTTGGATAACTTACACACCTCCAACTTACACTTTCATAGTAAATGTGAGATGGAGAGACATGTGACCGGCCAAGTGTTTTTAGTGAACACAGTTCTGTTTCTTATCGGTTCTCCCCTCGACTCACCGGCTGTGTTGAACCGCTTGGCTTTACTTGCATCTGGAGTCAAGGCCGGTACCGCGTATCAGGCGTCTCCCTCTGTCCTGCTTATCAGCATAGGCATGCTCCGTGTAACGTTGACATCTGGTGCAACACACTTGGGTTATTGTTCGCCATCTTACGATATCCTTGTGTGGAGATTTCACGGGCCAGGCTTGGAAAGGGCAAGGTCGCTTCTTTCCTTGTCACCCTCTCGGTTCACACCGTCGTTCTCCTCCTTTTGAACTGCCGTACTGAGTTAGCTCTCTCGTCGTGCGGTCTGCCTTGATCATCCTGTGCACTCATGCGCCACCTTTTATCCCTATGGGGAAAGGAAAGGGCCATCAGCTGTGTGTGGTTCTGGTTAATTGCCTGATTTTGCCTGACCCTTGGGTTGGGACAGGTCAGGAAAGCGGCTTTAGTATTAGTCCGTTGTCGTTCATGTCGGGAGAAAGCGTTTGTGTTTGAAAAGGGTGGGGGTTATGAGAACAGTAGTGTTATGTCCATGCTAACGGAGTTCGGAAAATAACAACCAGAGGGACATGGAAAAAAATGACCGGGAGTAATCGGGTAGGACACAGGAAAACAGGGATTCTGGGAGAGATAATTTCTTTGTGCAACAGGGTTTGGGATCCTGGGGGATTGGTTATATAAGGAGGGGTCGTTAGATCTGGGCAGGCGAGATTCAATGGGAGGAACGGAGGCAGATGTAGGACAGCCTAAAAGGTGTCACGATTCAGGCCCCTAGTCATCATGGCCAAACCAGCCTTTCGGTTGGGGCCAGGTTACAGGCTTCCATTGTGGCCTCAAGGGCCACGAAACACCATCAGGGACTCTCTTGGAGCCAGTCCTGGCACCTTTGGCGCCAGGCTCATACTGTTATGTGAAGGACAACCTTTGGATTTTGACTTCAGTTAACATGGAGGCACTCGCATAGCTCAGTTCCAAAGAACTGAGCTATGCGGTCTAGTGTTTCGGGTGTGGCTGGGCCTTGGACTACTTTACCTGGAACTACTTTACTTGGGCTATATAAGCCACACCCAAACTGCAGCACATGCTTCGCGTTATTCTGTAGTTAGCAGCGTAACACTCACCGTGTCCAGTTCTGATCTCCAGTGTTTCTTGCATCCTGCCATGTGCTGAATCCTGTATCTGGAAGAAGAACATCACCATTATTCAGTGCTTCCCTATAAGTAGCAGCTTGGCTTTGGTCTTGAATCTTCCATCTTCAAATTACCACCAGCTGCTCACCTGAATACACGCGATCCAGGGATTCATCACAACACCGCATCCATCTTCGGAACGCTGCAGCAACCTGAAAAAGACAAAAAGAGACATTATTAGTGAGCGCTCGCTCACGGCCACGCAAGGACAACGGAAACCACTTACCAGGTGTAGTCTCTCCTTGATCTCGGAACATCACAGCGGCCCGGAACATCATAACGACCTGCAAAGGAAGCAGCGCAGGCACAGCTCAGCAAAAAGAAAAGGCAAGAAAGCGTTGCGCACCACTCATTCACTTACCTTGCTGGGATTCTCATCCTATACAGCACGGCAAAGCCAAAACTCTCCAACTCATCTGAGGGAAAGAATCTAGAGACATTAATAACAACAAAAAGGCCAAGGAGGAAAAGGGCAAGATAAAAGACTGTAAAACAGTAGTACCAACCTCATCAAGCAAATCGGAGCCACAGCAGGCCTGGACCCGAACACGGGGCAACGCACCAGTGAAGCAACTAGGTCGCAGAACGCCCACACCTCCAACGCGCCCCTGCACAGAGACGCAGGACAGAGAGCACACTATACCTAATATTAAGGTGAAGAGAGAGATTAGACTTAAGGGAGGAATTCGAGGCTGAGGGAGGTGGGAATCAATCCAAGAGAGACATTTAAGCCTTATATCCAGTTCTCCTGTATTGCAGGCGCTATCCACATCCAACACACTATCAAGGGAGAGGGTTTAAGAGTGCTAATCTTCCAGCCAGGGCTGAATGGCATCCCCGTGGATATCAGGTGAGCGCAACAAAAGGCCTCCGGGATCTCGTCCTCCTCTCTTTCTCAGTATTACACTGTGTCTCAACTGGAGTATTCCCCTGAGCACAACCCCGGGTTCCCCTACTCAGGTGGTCCTTACCCAGTTGTCTACTCCTAGAGTTTGGATAAGAGAGGGCCAGTTCTTCTCTGGCCACTTGAATTTGGGATTCACAAGATCTACTTGGGAGAATACCCTCCGGTTTCTCACAACTGGTAATAACCTACAAAGGCCCGAGGGATACTGGACTCATTAGAAAAAGGAAATGGGGGATACCGCATCTCACCCATGGGTGTCTCATCCCTACTCCCCAAGTCTCCTCCACCCAGGTGATCCTCCATCCATATCCACCCTCAGGGTCAGGATCTGAGAGCGACAGCCTTTCCCTGGCCACCTGGGAGGAGGACACATTGGGGAAAGAAGTGAGGACACCCTCAGATTCCTCACAGCCCAAAGAAACCTTAAGCGTGGAGCGAGGGGTCCATGTCAGATTTCATCTCTGCTAGTATAAGCACAAGGGTGGATTGCAGGTGAAGATCCCGATCCTACTGGCACAACAGAAGCACAGCAAATTGTGTCTTCTACATTTGAAGTTATGCAAAAAGGACCAGGCAAAGAAGGCCCCATGAGGTGAGGACATGACAAACTGCTTCAATCCCGTCCGCAATGAATGAAGACTGTTGCGAACCAGAAGGAGAATTCTGACAACAATGGGTCATGTTTTATGTGTGTTTATTCAAAATAAAGGAAAATGTCTAACGGGCCCTATCACTATGAGAAAGAGTGCCTGCCTTTTAAAACAAAAAGCAAAAACGACAGGTGCAGGTTGTAGTCCAAAATAAAGAGGCCTGAGCCCAAATCCCTAGGTTCCTAACTGGCACTATCACTTTAGAAAAACCTATCTAAAAAGGAAAAAGAGGTTTGCAGAATAGCATTGTCAAGTGTTTCTGCCTGTCCTGGCTCTTGGAGCACTTATTTCCGCCTCAAAGTCCCTACATGATATCCAGGCTTTATATACAGTACGTCACATAAAATAGGAGCATCTTGAATACAATTCTTGTCCTCCTTTTTCTGGGGAACCAAAAGACAATTCTTCTTGCTTTATCACACTTGTTCTTTACCACTGGCTAAATTCCCCCAGGATTACCAGTAGTAACAATCCCTCCAAGATTACTTTTTCATTTATTCTTCTTTGATTTACTTTGTGTGTCACTGGGACTCCCCAAAGTCCAGTGACTTTGTGATCGGTTTGATACCGCTCAATTCAAACCCTTGTTATACATTTCTTGGCTTCCCCAGCCTGGATACAATCACACCTATTCCCTTGACTCCCTGGTCCACAAGACGTGGGTAAATCTTTTACTTAAGCAACAGAAACTGAGAAGGTGGGGGGCCTTACCACTCTGGTGTCGGTTACAAGCTCGGGCAAAGCAAGGGTTCTATTGCCATTAGTGCCACGGCACTTGGTACTGGGGTACTGATAGTATTTTTCTCGAGTTAAGAAATGTTGTGTAAACCATTTCTCAACTCGAAACAAAAAAGCACAAAAAAATGGCTGACACGGATCGGGGGGAAAGGACTACATGTAGTCCCTTTTCAATTTCCATGGTGGTCATTAAAAAGTGACACTGAGGGTAGCGGCACATGCAACGACAGCAGATAAGGTTTTGTCTGGCTGGTAACGACTCGGCGAGGGCCAATCGTAACGGTTGTTACAAACTGACTGTGCCTCACCTGGTACTACTTTTGGATATTGAACATGGCTTCCTCAGCCTTTATATATTATTGTCATTGTCTCTTTCACTCTTTACAAAGGGTTGCATGCCTCTTCCATGCTTTCAGGCTTCACACTCCTGGTGCTTTCTCCAGTACCTGCGTCGTGTGCTCGCTTCGGTTTCCTAGTGTTTCTTGTGGCAGTCTCTGACCCCAAAGCTTGTTGCCTTTGCTGGAGTTCTCACAGCGGGAGCTTTCCCCTCCCTGTCTATGCTTGTCCCACCTGGACCGACACTCTGTTCCATGTGTTTATGACTAATGAAAAAATAAATTAAATTAGAACGAAAAAATAATAGCGAAAAATACCTCTCTTTTTTAATTGCTGGGTCCCCCACCCACCAAGCCCCCAGTTTCTTTTTGTTGTAAACCCTACTCCGACCCACTCCATAACCCTTTTATCCCTTTTCCCATCCCCACATATATATTTATAAAAATGTGGTATTTCTTCATTATTATAAATTCGTTATATTTTCATTTGTTATTTTATATTAGTTATATTCACTGTATACCCCGGCACTCGCTGTGTGGAGCCTGGGGACTCTGGTTCCTTGCTGGTTTTGGCATCGGTTGCTGGGCGCCCCTGGCCCACCACTGAGCTTTTGTGGCCCTGCCACAAGCAAAGACAGTTTTCTTTCCGTCTGAACTCCTTTCTCAATCAGAGCCTCCCTCTTGATTAGCGTACGTGCTTCCTAGGCTCAGCCCCTTCAAGAATGTTCCAGAGGCTCGCTTCTCCGTACCCTGGATTCTACTCCCTGTGTACGAGTGGCGCACAGCTTGCCCAGATTCTCTCCACTCACAATTCTTATTCTGTGCACATACGTCATCACGGCCATAAAAGGTGTGCGTTTCTTCCTCTTCGGCATCCCTCAGAAAAAAGTCTACATTACATGAAGCCAAAAGGCTGGAAGGAGGATTAATGGTACGGTAATGGGGACCGAATGGATGCAAACCACATTGGTACAGTAGATCTCTCACCTGTAAAGAAGGCATGGTATCAATACTAGACACAGACAAATTGATACAAGTTTTGTAAACCTTTATTTTGGTATTTTGGCTTGGTTGGTAGAGTTCCTAACTGGCCCTAACTCTAGAATGGGAGTACTCTCGACCATTAAACAAAATAAAGAAGTCCATGTCAGTCTAGTGAAACTAAAAAGGCCTATACTAAAAAAACGAACCTTGCCTCAAATAACACGTGTTAAGGGAATTCAAAAGGAAAAATTGTGTTTTAAAAGAAATGTCAGAATGTCTTCGGTAACAACTCCCTTGCCCATGTTCAGCAGCATGGGGTCTTGAGACTTTCTTAAAAAGGATAGGTGGCTGTCACGGTTCTGTCAGTATTGCACACTTTAGCTTACTGGTACAATTCAACAGTTCAGACTTGGGCTTCACACTTTTCGCAGTTAAATCAGTTCCTTAGGCTTGATCCTACTTCTCAAACACACAGTTCTTAACTTTGCCACAATTCAGCATAGGCTTCCCCTCGCCGTGCTCAGGCCTGCCTCTCTTTTCACATTCACCTTTTTACTTCATCACAGTTCAGCACAGGCTTCCGTCTGCCGTGCTCGAGCCAGTCTTTCCTTTTGTGGGGGTTTCCTTCCCCACTTTCCTTCACAATTTAACTTTCACTCTACCACAGTTCAACACAGTCTTCCCTCCGCCGGCCCCGAGCATGTCTTTCTCTTTGTGAGGTTTCCTTTCCTCACGTTTTGTCTTTATATCTCTTTGACTGTCAAAGACTTTCAAAACTGCAAGGATTTTTTTGCGTAGACCTCTGAATGACCACTTCGACCTTTCTTTAACCCCTTAAGTGCCACCGACGAGCCGGCTCGTCAGTGGAAACCGCTCCAGGTTGCCAACGACGAGCCGGCTCGTCGGTTTGGCACTCTGCTTTGCTCGATCCCTGCAACGCAGGGATCGAGCAAAACTGTAATCCAACCCCGGAATATGTGAGGGAGAGGTCCCCCCTCAATGCCAGAGGGCTGGATTACCTTCAGTTTCACGTTGGCGGGCGTAATGCACGTCGGCGTGAAACAAAGTAAAATCACTGCAGAAGCCATTTTCGGCTGCTGCAGTGAAGAAAGAAGGTAAGAGCCCTTCTTTCTCTGTTTCGATCTCCGGCTTGAAATACGGAGATTCTCCCCTTTACAACGATACCCATTGTGTGGCATTGCAGCCCGCGGATCGGCCCCCTGCCCCCGTGGCCCCAAAGCATGGGGCCACAGCACCAGAGACCCCTGGGGGCAGATGATCACTGACCCCAGGGGTGAACAGGACAAAAAAAAAAAAAAATCGAGGGGAGGGGGTTTGGGGCCCTGGGGCCCACTAGACCACCAGGGATATGGCAAAAAGTGGTGTCCTTGGAAAGGGGAGGTTCTCCCCTTTCCAAGGACACCATCTACATGAGGCATTGCTGGTCACGGATCGGCGCAGAGTCACGGAGAACCCCAGACAAAGTGAACATTGTGTTTTTTCCCCACCAAATATCACACTTTGTCTGGGATTGTGACTGATAAAAACTGGGGCAATTTGCGAAAGGCAGACCTCTGTGGATTCCCACGGGTGTCCTCTTTTGGGAAATGCATGGGGTTCCCTGTTTTCCTTGCTGGCTTCGACACCCTAGGCCCAAATCTGTAGGTTGCCCACATGAACAAAATGGGCAGTGGCGAAAGGCTTGGGGTTACCAGTGGGTTACCCTTTTCCTTTTGCACCCCGGTAGGTGCACCCATAAATGTGAGGTACCGTTTTCATCCGGACACGTGTGGGAACGCAGGAAGGTAGGCCACGTGTTGTTGGCAGTGCGTTTCGGTGGGTGGCCAGAGCGAAATATCTGAGAATTGCCACATGAAAACTGGGACAACCATGCATTTCTGAAAAGAGGGCGACAGTAGGAATCCACAGAGGTCCAACTTTTGCCCAAATCGTACCTCTGTGGATTGCGACAGGTGTCCTCTTTTCGGAAATGCATGGGGTTCCCTGTTTTCCTTGGTGGCTTGGACACCGTAGGCCCATATTTGTATGGTGTGTCGGTCGGCAGAGAGTCTGAAATTCCGATCAGAAAACAGAATTGGGGTTACTTGTGTTTTAGGCTTTCCCCTTGGTGCCCCCACACATGTAGGTAGGTCATTTTTTGCGTTTGTGTGGTTTTCATAACGTTTTGGCCCATTTGCTTGTGCCCTTTGTCACACAACCCTTTCATTTCCCAAATGTGACCTACATTTAGTTGCTGCTTTAGGCACCATACACTTTTGTAACCTGCACAAGTCACCTACCCTTGAAAAGGTCTGCCTGTGCTCTTTCAAAGAATGTATGCTTGCCGTTCCTCACCACATTGGTTTTCCCGATTTACACATGCTTAGTGTGTCTGTTCAGACCGTGAGCGTAAAACTCCTGTGTACCATGGCTCAGTGTTTGGCTTGTGGTATTGCTTGTTTTGTAAAACACTACAAAAAATGTGTGCTCTCCTAACTGCAAGAGTCGGGGGAATGTAGCGGAGCATTTATTTTGTCAAAATTCATAGAAGCCATTGCCGTTCTAAGCCAACCATGTCCAACACATACCTTTTTTTTCAGTAATTTTCCCGCTTTTCCCCCAATCTACGGCAGTTTCCCCTACATAGCTGTTGCCTGATCTATGCAAATCACCCCTTCCTAAACTTGGAATTTTGTCTACTTTTCAGAAATATATGCCTTTCCATCCTCCAAATCGGCTTTCCTACCCTTTTCTTCCATTCCATCCATGCATGTCCAATTGGCAAAAATGGCCAAAATCGCCTACCTCTCACAAAACGGTTGATAACCACATCAAAATATTTTCTTTCCGTTTCCACTCAACCTGTTCTTGAAAGCCAGGAAATTGGGGAATTCAGCACAGCAAACCATTCGTTCCTAGCTCTCACAAGTAAAAAAAACACAGGCTACTTTGTACATCAGTTTATTGGCATTTTTTGAAAAAACCCAAAATGTTCCCCCTTTTTGGTTATTTTCTCTCACCCCCCCCCCTACAGCAACCTAGGATTCCTGGGTGGCGTTACGACCGCCTACATTTGGGAATAAAAGGAGCCAAATTTGGCCGAGATATCTCATGTAACAAAAAAGTTACAAGCCATTGAGTGACCACATACCGAAAACACCAAAAAAGGCCCTGGCACTGGGGAGAAATACCCATGGCACTTAAAGGGTTAAACAATTCAACAATCAACAATCTTCCTCATCTCGCAATGCTTCTTGGTACTTGTAGTTTCTTATTCACTTTACTTTGCCCTCTTGGCATCTTCCAAAGTTATTCAGAGTTCCCATACTTTGCTTTTCACTTATTCACCTTTCGCTTGGGATCGCGGTCACTTTCTTGCCTTCGGTTCCTGTTTAATACAATTCAACTGTAAACATTTTATAGAGACTTTTGAATGTGAGATTCCACTTCGCAGGATCACTCTTACTTTTTATACTTTCTCCTTCATTCCGCAATTGTCCTTCACACTACGTGTTTTATCAGCACACACGCAATCTTCAACCTTTGGTTACAGTTACTTTTGCTTTAAACACAAACTGAGCTTTTGTTGCCTTCGATAACTCACCGGTCGTGTTAAAGGAATGGTTCGGTCAAAATGTTTTATGTCCCTACGGGTCGGCCATGTGTTTTCAAGCCTAAGTCGCACGATTTTAGAAAAATTTCCTATGGACCCTACCTGAGTTTTCGTCCATTAAACGCATGCGAAAACAGGGAGCAGGGCGCAGTCATTTTGTGATAATCCTATCACTTGCCCCATGGCCCTGGCTGACCTGCTTTTGCGGCACTAAATCTTATCCCCCGCCCCTGAGCGTGACATTATCAAAACATTCATATTCCCTGCCTCTCTCCGTGACGTTACAGTGCTGCATAGGCAAACGCGCCCAGTCGTCTTCTACGCGACTTCACACAGAACCCAGAAACCAACACAGATCAACTCACAACACAGCGCGCCACAATTCAGAATATGAAACTGTACTTTAAAATCAAACAGCAACAGGGTACACTCGGTAAAGTACATTTATTTGACATTAAATGTTTATAGAATATTCATCAATTTGCATATTAAATCAGAATGCAATTTTCTTTTCTTTTCTCTCGATCTGCAAATCCGTAAAAGTTTATCGTGAGTCACGCGCTGTTCCTTTATGGTACACAGGGTGTTGGTTTTCTTTAAAAGAAGCACTTTGGTCGCACGGTGAACCGCAAGGCTGTTCCATCAACTAGGCACTAGGCCAGCGTAAAGGTTGATATGGTGCTTCTAGCCGCTAGTACCGCGTAAGAGCATATGGGCCCTTGGCGATCGTCCCATAAGATCGTCAAAGTGGTGCAGTTGTTTACGAGAAGCTGCAGCTGGCGGTTGAAAAAACAATCTGCCGGGGTCTGAAACTGGTGGCAGTAGCAGTAGGGTAGGATATACCTGTCTTGAAAACATAAAAATTATAAATAGTCTCGCCAGCCGAACTATATTATTACTATTGTTCATTTTATTTATTACGGCCGATCAGAAACTATTTGCTTGCAAGGATAGTGCAATGGAGAATGTTCGGCTGTAAAATCAATGCGAAAACTAACTAAATAAATCGAGGTTAACACACAATGAGAAACGACTGTTTGTCTACATGTGTGTGGAATGTGGACCTGCATACCCATGTGCCCAGTACAAAGACAGTCCCACAAACGTTTTACTTGCTCTTCGTTCATTAATTCATCCATTCATTAATTCTTCATTCCGGTAAAATAGCGTCTAAAGAGTTACTTACATTATATTTGCAATTTCCATTGTGTCTCTGCGTAATGCAGTCCTTAAATCCCACTGTGCTCCTGACAACGATTTTTCGTATACTGAACTATCATGAAACTCGGTCTAGTTTCCGAATTTTCTGCCTTATCGTCTCTTACGTTATTGCCCACCTCCTTCAAATGAAGCCCTTTCGGCATGGTCCCCGTCTCTCAAGGTCAAAAAACAATAGAACCTTATACTGCCAGTGCGAGTTGTGGGCCTCTTCTGGCCGCGAGCTGAAAATCAAAGCCGCTGACCTTCACTCAAAATGAGCATACATTCTTACTTTGCAACATCCCGTAGTAAAGCCATCTGTGAGAACTTGAATTTTCGAATCCATCTAAGTACTGGGCCTCAATATGCAAATGCGAACTGGCTTCTCTCCCATCTGCAACGGCTCGCTTGGCGCGTTCTAAGGCCCCCAATTTTGTCCTCGTTGTCTGGGAGCTTTGCAGCCCTAGAGAACCATAACTATGGGGATATTGACTTTTTGGGGGAAGGTCAGGGAAAGTATAAAGTACCAGAAGAGTTGAGTTGAAAGTGAGATTTATTGTTTGTTTGTTTTATTATTTGCAATACGCAAGCCTCCACTTGGTTAACAGTGCGCAGTATTTACATGAGATTGCAAAACTTAGTTACATCAACAAAAATATATACATACACATATTGACAAAGTCAGCGATATGAGGTGAATAGAGAGAGAAGTCAAAGATGACACCCAGGTTGTTCGCCACCCAGGTTGGTGAAGGTAGGGGTTAGGGTTTGCATACTTTATATGTACACTGTACAATAACATTTATTTACAAAAAGAATCAAATTATGATTTAAACCGGGATTTGTACTTCTCAACGAGCTCTGCTTTGGGTGGACATGGCACAGTGGCAATGTTTGGTGGCAATGCCTCAGTGCTCTGCACAGAAACGCTCAAAATTCCATATCTGTGCTTCTCGAGTACAGCAACAATAAGGCCTTTAACAAAGTCGAACTCCATTTCCTCATAGACTGGTTTGATCACCCATTGCTTACTTCTTTTTGCAAAGGCCGTAGTGTAGCGAAGCGTCCCCACATTACCTGTAGTTCTAGATTGTTCACGGCACACATTCTCGTTATGGGCAAAGACCGCATGTATAGTCCTATATTTCATGCCCTGCATGCTGAAATGCAAGCGCTTTGGCCTGTACTTTAGGCACATATTGTGGAACACTTCCAAACCTCCTGTGTGACAGAATTCTGTCAGCCCCCTCAAATCTCTTGAGAGTTTTATCAAAAACAATCTTCTCAATGGCTTTGTGTGTGGGCGAAGATGCAACAAACCACTTCTTCCGTGCCTCCTCTGGGGACAAAGGGCCATGTTCACATTGGTGGAAATATAGGTTTTCTGTCCAGCGGTGAACGTTGGTACAGTGGTGCATCAGTGACCGCCATTTTTCAAGTAGGATTTCCACTGACCCTTCACAAGTTTTGGAGCTCCACCAAAGATGGTTGCTGATAGACTGGGACCACTGTGAAATACTTTCCAAACCTTTTTTTTCCCCTGCAGTCGAGATTTTCTTATTGATTGATTTAGCAAGATGTCATACATCAAATTGATGTTTAATATGTGGCAACTGCTCTCTCATTGTCTTTGCATTCCCCTCGATTGTAGATATTCCACTGATTTTATAAATCCTAGTTTCTCCATGGCCACTGAGGATTTACATTGGGACACCTGCACGACCACCGAACTCACAATTTTCTTACTATCCATGTCCTGAAAGTGGTAGGCGCAGTACTTGGCAGAAAATCCAGGGCTGTCGCACTGTCCATCGCCAGCTAGCCTGAATCGTTTGCCTTCGAATGAACTAGCTAGAAACAATTGCTCAATTTTTCAAGCATCACTAATGGCCGGAAATAGATAATCACGTTGGTATCTGTAGTACTGCATTTTCGAAATGAAATGGAGTCCCACAAACTGAAAGAAAGACTAACTTTCTAAAACTGGAGCCACTAAAAAGGGATGCAGCTGCACACAGTATATTGCCTGCTGGCAGTTTCCCCAGCATCTGTTGTGCAGACCATGAGAACGTATGATTTAATCTACAGGCGGCATGTTCTACACAATGTTTTGTGACGTTACTGCGTTGTTTTTGACAAGTCACATGAATCAATGGCTTCCCACATACTTTCCCTCTGACGGAATGCCCACATTTCAGCATACTTATAATATCCATCAAACAACTGTCGAATACTATGTATTTGCCCTCTTTCATTAGACTGTCATCCGGCATCACACTTGTTTCGGACTGCATCGTTGAGGACATATCAGCAGCATTGAAAGAAATATTGCCGATATCCGGTTCTGATGCGTCGGTGAATGCTGCTGCTGGTTCATTCTCTATCATTTCAACATCTGTTACTTCAACATTGATGGGAGAACACAACATTGACGACAGCTTTTTGGGTGGCATTTTTTTGGCGGATGTAGATTGTGTGAATTGATCTGCGACTACTTCAGAGCTATCTTCAATACATTCAGTATCATCTTCTTGTGGTGTTGCAGTCGCACTGTAGCAATGGTCCATTACAACTTTACTGGAATCTCCAGACACATTCAATTCATGTTCTGGCCATTGGACATGAGCATCTCTAGTCTCAACATGCGGCGTCTGAAATAATAGTTCCTCCATAGTGTAAATGGTCTGGCAAGCAACATCTCTCATTCGCTTCACTGTCTGTGTATGTATAGTTCGTACACCCACAGGTAACTAGAGGACAGATTGGAAAAAGGATGTTCAGTTTAAACATAAGATAAAGTATAGTAAAATTGACTGGAAAAAAACAAAATAGTCCCCAACACAAAAAAAATTCTAAAAGTTATGAACTGATTGTAACTAACCTTATTTTTGTTTCTTTTCTTTGCAACTTTTTTGACTCGACCTTCAACATCTGCATGCTGTAGCTCCGATTCGATTCCGCATCTCTTCCCTTCCTGTTGCGCGGCAACGACTATATTTTCTGTATCCGCATAGACAGCACGGATTGAGGTTCCATCTACTCCCTGAAACACAGTACTTTCATTACTATGTATCACAATATTGTTAGCATAAAACACACGTGAGGACGAACACACAGGTACATCTTAAACATTGTGTAGAACAATCAAACAACAAGTATTTGAGCTCTGATGACCTAGTTCGATGGAACCGTCAGTATCCATACCTCTGGCTCTGCATGGACTGCCATGAATGATTGTATTGAAGAGGATTCATCAGCAACTCCCTGAAACACAGTACTTGCATTAGTATGGTTTTCAATATTGTAAACATGCACACACTTGGGGTCGACGGCACAGGTACATATAAAGAGATAACCACAAATGATTATTTGTCAAAAAAAATCAAGGAATATTTAAATATGATCAGATTTAAATCGACTTATTTCTCCGATTTCTTTACATCTGCATCATCTAAATGGGATGTTGTGATTGTAGTGGAAGCTCCATCGTCTCCCTGAAACACAGTACTTGCGTTAATAGGGAAGAAAGTATATCAAATGGAATCACGTCATATGATCACACTCGATGGAGCTGTCAGTATCCATACCTCGTGCTGCTGAAGAATATCTAGGGATGTTGTAAATGTAGTGCGCACTTCCGAAAGCTGTTGCGCCGATTCATATCTGCATGGTCCCGCTTCCACTTCCCCTGGAATTACTTGAATGTCAGGCTCCGCATCAAGTGCGGGGGTTGACGCTTCACTAACAGCTTGAAACATAGTATTTGCATTAGTAAGGATTACAATATTGAAAACATAACACACACTTGGGGTCGACTGAACAGGTACATATCAATGGCTAACCACGAATGAAACATTGTGTAGAACAATCAAACGACAAGTATTCCAGCTCTGATGATCTAGTTCGATGGAGCTGTCAGTATCCATACCTCGTGCTGCTGAAGAATATCTAGGGATGTTGTCAATGTGGTGGACGCTTCAGCATCTCCCTGAAAGACAGTACTTGCATTAGTATGGATAACACTAATTATAACTGAAAACAAACACCAGGGGACGACAACTAAGGTGTATATCAATTGGAAAGCACTAACCAAACAATTGGTAAAATAAGCACACGATACAGATTAGTTGACATGCATAAAACAAGTCTATAGCGGAATAGCCAAGTAAGATTACCCGATAAGCGCTAGAAGTGGTTGATAACTGCGAGCACGTCACGGAAGTAGAATGTTCTTGCTTCAGATTCAAGGGATAGTCAAGCAGTTGTAAAGGTAAATTATTGTTTGAGACAGAATACTTGAGTAATGCATTTGAAAATGTGCAATATAGAACAGTTCCCTGTGCCCATATATAGATTTCGTTTGTGGGTTATGAAATCTAAAAATAATATATTGACAAATTTCATTATTCAAAAAGCTATACACCCATATCAATGTCGAAAGTATTACAAATTGGAAAAAACACCTAAAATATCAATGAATCCATTCGGCTACCTACACACTACCGCAAGGCCTAAAGCTAAAAACGGACACTTGACTCACCAGTGGCGGAATGTGGGCGAATAGAGTGGGAATAGCGTTTGCGAGCAATTTACGCGTCGTTCGCCGTTTATTCTTCTTTGTTAAAGATGTGGCGTACATGTTTGAGGGAAAGTGCCGGCTGCAGATGCGGTATCGATCACCCCTCTTGTCCTCAAAGACTTGTTGGACTCTACTTTCAAGCTCATGCAGTGGATATCCGCAATGTCTGACCCATTCTCTTATTCGATCAACAGTTTTCGGCAATACATGCATTGTAGTGTCTTCAGATTTAGCATGGGTCTTCGAAGGACAACCGCTAATCGAACAGGCAGGCATTGTTGAAAATTCTGAAAAGTAAATATCGACATTATTAAACAAACTTTTTTTTTTTTCAATTTATTTTTTATTTTCCAAGTAAACTATACAAACACAGTATCATTTTCAAAACAATTGCATGGTAATACTAACTCTCCACTTCCCTCCCTCCCCTTGAGACCATACAGGTGGGCTGCAGTTCAAATACGACGGGGTTCAATGCTGGCTGTCCGGGTCCTCTCCGGAGGAGCTGTCTTCAGTCACATAGAACAGTGACGTTGTGAGGGCTACCCGTTGTAATAGGTCATCAGAGGTGTCCATGTTTTGTTGTCGTTGTGCCAGTTCCCATGCCCGTGTTTCGGCTGTGGACCATCTTTGTAGGTCCGCCCACCACGTCGTAATGCTGGGGGCCGTGGGGCTCCCAGGCCATAGCGATTCTAACTTTGCCAAAATATACATTGGGTCCTTAAGCCTATTCAGGGGCCTGTTCTTCTTGCTCCTGGGGTAGGCGCCCAAGATGCACGCCTTGGGTGATTGCACGTCCAATATAATGTTCGCTTCTGCCACTTTGTCTTTGATTAGGGTCCAGAAAGCGTGTATGGCCGGGCAACCCCAGAACATGTGAGACATTCCGGCTGAGGGTATGCGGCATTTGGGGCAAGACACAGCGCCTGTGCTACTGAATCTGGAAATAATGTCTGGGGTAAGGTAAGCCCTGTGAATGATGTATAACTGTATGAGCTGGAAGCGGGCGTTCCTGGATACCTTCTTGTGGTAATGTGTTATAGCCTCCCACTCTTTGTCTTCGAACAATGTGCCGAGTTCTTGTTCCCATTTTGCCTTGCTCTTAAGCTCGTGTTGCGAGGCGCAGTTGAGCATGGTCTCATAGAGCCGCAAGGTTTCGTGTCCGCCCTCTGCCACGCTCAGCAAGTTCTCAATGGTCTCATGCCCTGTATGGAGGGTCTCTATCTCGGGCCAACGTTTCGTAAGTCTTTTCACTGTCGCTCAATGTAGGAGGAATTGTCCTGGTGGCAGACATTATTAAACAATCTTGATGAATAAAAATGTGATACAAAATTAAATGAACCATACAATGTTCAATGCAAAGTTTGTTTTACTCGCCGGAACTATACCAGTTCATCATGTGCGGCTTAGTGTTTGCATAAGTTGCAGAAATTTGTAAATTATGTGACTAAACTCTGAACATGTGACTCGTCCCTTGGATGTTCTGTCTTGCACGAGAAGGAAACATGCTTACATTATAGACTGGACCCCCAAAGGATGCAATTCGATGACAATTGACACAGATGAAAATAAATAGATCTATCGATAGCATACCAATTGAAACTCAAGTCAATAGCAATGAGCCAAATGAACATAGCACTATTGGGTACTCTAATCGCAAATAGATCGAAATTTAAAAATGAACGAAATATGACTAGGATACATGGCCTTACCTTGACCAATAAACAGTTGGATTTAGCAGTCCGAGCAGTATGTTGCAGGAGAACAGGTAGATGGCCACACACTGACGAGTTTGCTCGAAGCGGTCACAGATGGCATGACGACAACCAGTGCTTCTCAGGTAGAACGTTCAGGAGTTGACTTGCAAAGCACAAAGATGTTCTCATGAGACATATCAAGTGGTTTATAAAGTATTAGAAACAGGGGTGAGTTTGTGAATGAATGACGTGTGTATGTCGTGGTATTATGTGGAATGCAGGGGGGCGGCCTGCCTCAGGGGAGGCCTGCCTGCAGACACGGGGTCTGAGGAGGCCATGTGAGCGATTGCCCCTTTGGCGTGGGATACCTTTTGAAGTGTACATGGCGTTTGGCACCTTGGCCGTTATCGCCCCTGACAGCACATGCACGGGTGCGAAATGCCTTTGATATGGGAGGGGGGTGGATGGATGGGCCGGTGGGCGTGCAGACAAGGCACAGGAAGACTGCTGAATGGAGACACCTATGTGGATTGCAGGGGGGCGGCCTGCCTCAGGGGAGGCCTGCCTGCAGACACAGGGTCTGAGGAGGCCATGTGAGTGATTGCCCCTTTGGCGTGGGATGCGTTTTGAAGTGTACATGGTGTTTGGCACCTGGACCGTTATCGCCCCTGACAGCACACCATGACAGCGCTCATGCAAGGGTGCGAAATGCCTTTGATATGGGAGGGGGGGTGGATGGATGGGCCGGTGGACGTGCAGGCAAGTGTGTGGGAGCGAGGGGTCATCAGGCCCCTCTCATCCTTTACTTCTCAGTAGAAACTCGGACCAAGTGCCTCCAGTAGTGGGTTCGCCCCTTACCCTTATGTGATGTTAACTCTGGTTGACATTCGCGTAGATGGGACCACTGAGCAGGACACGGGGCATCCATTTTTGTACCCCCTTTCGACTCCATCTTGGTGACCAGGCCTCACTGCGATAGTACAGCGCGCAGAGCACATGGCCCCCACCCTCGTTCCCACTCTGACTGGAAAACTCCGGAGGTATTTACAACACCTAATAAATGTAACACATCAATCTTCCTCTGAGATCACTGTCCTGCATGTGAACCAGCCTGAACTAAGCACATAGCTCGTTCATCTCCACAAACGTGTCCTTGCCCACGCACCCTCGCCAGTGGAAACTTACTGCCATTCTGACCCTGTGTCCCTGCAAGGTATTCTCTTCATGTGCCAGACCACTGACCACGCCATGATGCCCACCTAGCAGATCCCCAACTAACATTAGACCCCTACCACAGTATATCATTGCCTATCAATAACAAATGGCACATACCGGAGATTCTTGTGAGCACAGACCCACACTTCAACCAGTGTTTTAATTGATAGTATAGATATATGTGTGACTTTTATAGAGACATAACCTACTGAAAGACTTTGAACAAGTGTTATTTAGTGCATGCATTATTGAGAATATATTATGTTAGCTTAGATAGTGACCACCCCGCTTCACAGCGACCTGACCTTCACCCATTCGGAGCACAGATGTCTGACGACCATCCTTGAATGGAGACACACTTCATTCATTTAAAAAATCGAAACAACCGTTGTTGAAATTTATGTGGTGTTTTATTTTGTATCTTATTCTGATGGCACAACAATACAAGACTTTACACGTTGTACAGGTCAGGTTGCAGCACAGCGAGGGAAAATCCCCTGTACTGACAGCTGTCACTCGGGAACGTTTCTCTTATGGCACGAATGGCACAGGCGGCTATTACTCTTCGAACACGGTGTCCAAGCCTCCCGTGAAGCCACCATGTAAAGGAACGATAGGCCACCAGCCGGAACCACCTGTGAAAAAAAATTATAAAAACTGTTTTTAAATGAACAAGATAAGTTTATTAAACGTTTGTTGTCAATGACAATTCTTGTAAATAATGGCATTCTGCTTGGACAAATGCTATCTAGAGACTGCACACTATTGAACGACTTTCGTGCGTTAACATGATATGTAATTTTGGATATAGAAGACCATGAAATAGGAGTGGCATCACAAGCAGAGTATACTTACTCGTTACTCAGATTACGAGGACGAACAGTTGCGCGAAGTTCGTGCATAAGCACCATCATTATCCTCAACACGGACTGTGTGAGGCAGGCTGCCCTGAAGTCTGGCAGCTCGGTGAGGCATTGCGGTCGTGGCTCGCCTTCCGAGATGTAGGCCACGCATCCAGAGTTTTCACAGCAGCAGCAGTTCTCCTCCTCAGTTGGCATTAGCTCGCACCGATTGCATGTGCAACAGGTGGAAACACCGTCCATGCGACTAGGTCCAATGTCTTCATCCGTTGATTCGTCCTGCCAACTGCCGTCCGAAGGCCCATCGTTTTCGCGTGTTTTCCTTTCCAGTAGTTCCTCCTCGGTATACTTGGGCTCGTACATGTAGGGCATTATTGTAGCCATTGTGTGGTAAACAAACTAAAATAATTTATAGCGATGTTACAGGTGTTCACACGGGCTACAAGCAACAAAGGTAGCTGACCAGAGCACAGAAACGAGTCACAGAATACTCAAAGAAATACAGTGAGAGGAATGGAATCGAAAATCTGCTGCTGTGTGTTGTGAAACGGCCTGTTTATACTTATTGAGGAAAGAGGCGTCCTGCCATTTCCATGGCGACATGTCATTAGCTGAAGAGCAGCGATTGTTGACACGAGACGTGCTTTGGCGTTGTGAAATGGGCGGTACGCGTCTGCTGATGACAGGCTCAGGGGCGGGGGATATGATTTAGTGCCGCAAAAGCAGGTCAGCCAGGGCGATGGGCAGGTGATAGGATTATCACAAAATGGCAGCGCCCTGGTGCCTGTTTTCGCATGTGTTTAATGGACGAAAACTCGGGTAAGGTCCATAGGAAATTTTTCTAAAATCGTGCGACTTAGGCTTAAAAACACATGGCCGACCCGTAGGGACAATAACATTTTTTGACCAAACCATTACTTTAATTAGACTTCTCTTCTCAATGCCTTTCATGAAGCAGTGAAGGCCGACACCAATGCCTCCTCTGCTCTTCCCAAACTCTGTCGTACACCCGGAAGGGTAGCAGGCTGCTTTTCTCCCTTCCGCCCACTCGTTTTCAGTGTTGGAACGCTTACGGCTTCCCAAAAGTGTGGAATTCTTGCCTGGTTCTCACTCGTTCTTCACAGCTGCCGATCAGCCCCTTGGCCTCCCAACTCCCATAGCCTGGTTCCCTTTGGCCCCGAAAGAGATGCTCCTTCTTGTACACAGCCTCGCTCACAGTGTGCCTGCGTGCACCACCTTTTATCCTGACAGGGAGTGTTAACAAGTGACTGATGTGTATATTTAGGATTACGTGCCTGACTCTGCCTGGCCTCATTAAAGGGTCAGAGCCATTGCAAGTCAGTAGCAGTAATCTTCCTGGCCTCATTCCTCATCTTCCTCTGCACAGTAGTGTTGTCAATGTGAAGTGGGTAGGAATTATGGGAGTTGTAGTTTCCCATGAAATAAGCAGGGATAGGGGGTTAGGTGGGTAGTGGAAAGGGGGCTACCACATCTCACCATCAGGTGCTTCTCCCCCATTCCATGAGGACCCCCTACCCAGGTGATCCTCCCTCACTTATCCACCCTCAGGGTGTTGATTCAAAAGCGATGGCCTTTCCCCCGGCCACCTGAGTACGGATCCCTGGGGACAAGGTTGTGAAACGCCCTCTGGTTTTTCACATACCACAAAAGAAACGAACTTCCAGTCAGCAGCCAAATCAGGATATGCTGATATGCGCCCATGAGACCGATGACACAAAACCAGTTATTGTGTTATAGGCAGACCAACACCTGGCAGGGGCTAAGCGTCATGATGTAGAAAAAGGTTGAATATTGCCCAGAGGTTGGCATTGTTTTTCTTCTCCACTGTAAAGAAAACCACCAGAAAATCTTGTATGGGAGCGGAAGAGATGGTTGTACTTCAAGGGTTCCAATAACCAGTAGCTTTTAAACCTATTGAAGTCCTTCTTCTTAGATGCAGTGGGGGGAGAGGAGCATGGAAAAGGGGTAGTGGAAGGCAGTAACCTGGACCACGACCAACTGGGTCAAAGAATCCCTGGCAACAACTCTACAGGCTGACAAATGTTGCCAACTCCTGCCTCTGCTTGTCAAATGAGCAACAAGTAGATGTACACATTTTAGATTTTGTGTCCTGGCTGAAACCATGGAAGGGGTCTTTGTTAAGATTCTCTGGAATCCTGTGCTGGGAGGACACAGAGCGATCCTATCTGGCATGGCAGTGCTGACAACAATGGGTGCAACCTGTTCATGGTATAAAATGTCTTGAGTTATTGAAGGGGTCAGCTTTGACAGAGGCTTGGAAGTCACAGAAAGTGATCGTCTGTCATGGAATTCTTTTGTGTCAAATGGCAGGTCCGGAACTTTGTCCTGGGCCTCTTGGTGCGGATAGAAGCCTAAAGCCAGCATATGCTTTGAACATCAATCTCAAGGCACAGGCCTCTGGCTACCCATGCACATGGTTTTCTTTTTGTTAGTGGTCGATCAAGGCACAACTAGATAGATGCTGCAATATTTTAATTTACAAACCAGTGATTTCACCAATAGGTCACTGGTCCTATTGCCTTTTAATCTCTAGTAATGGTGGGGAAAGACAAATAGTTGAAACATACTCGGGAGATAGTAAAAGATGGCCAAAGCACACAAAGCACACAAAGCACACTAAGCACACAAACCAGTTTCCTAAGGTTGCCTTCTCCTGTTTCTGTGCAGGTTGATTTCCAATTGGCAATATTGCTTTTTTCAGTCACCATCATGGCTCTTGAAAGAGAAAGCCGTTAATTTCCAGATGGATTTTGTAGGGACCTCATGTGTTTAAATATAGCCATTTCTCTCAAGACCTCTTTGCTCTCACTGATCACAATGCCAGTTTCTAGCCCAGCTTTCCCCACCATTATGCAACAGTTGTAAGGGTGTTGAAGAAGGAAGCTGACTCAAAGGTGGCATGGTGGTGGTTATAAACTTGTAATATGGGGGAAAAGGACACTCACTATACCTATCTTCTAAGAGGGGTTTCCCTGCTTCAAACTAATACTAAAGGATAAGTCAGAATATCCGTCAAACTCAAACTCCACCATCTTGTGTCACAACCTACACTACAATTAAAGAATACTCTTAACAGAAAGTTCCTTCTTCAAGAGAATGACTCCCTTCTTGTGATATTCGGGTAGTGTTTGAAGAAATGTTCTCCTGCATAAAGGGTGCCAGGTGGAAGGACTCCTTTCCCCTGGCTTGCAGGTTCGACTGAATGTTTTGGACAACCTCGGCATTCTGGACCAGGAGAGTGGCTCCCTTCTCCTGGTATTCATCTATACAGTTCACAGTAAGGCCAGGGAGAATGACTCCCTTCCCCAGGTATTTGAAAAGCTCCTTTTTGTGTCTTTCCACTTGATGTATATTTTGCAACTCTCTCTCGTTATTACCAAAGTCCCAACCCCTTCTCTGGTGATCAAGGGACTTATTTTTGCTACTCAGACGAGGAAGTCCTCCTCGGATCCCCAATTCACTTATGTTGGGGTCCCAGACTCTTCCCTAGAGGTCAGTGGGCTCATTGTTGTCACTGTAACGAGGAAGCTATCCTTGGATGCTTGGTTCACAATTGTTAGGGTCCCGACCCGTCTCTCGCAGACAGTGGTTTTATGCCGTCCAGTCATTTTTTTGTTACTACTTGGACGAGGGAGGTCCTCTCTGAAGCACTCTATACAGTTATGTTCCCCAATAGCCCTCTAGCTGCCACTGGGGGTGAGGAACATTACATTGTGTTCCCCTCTCTACCACCCCCATATCCCTACTGGGTCTTCTGTGCCTCCCTTTACCTTCTGGTCGGAATAGAGCACATCACCAGTCCTTCCTGGGATGGGGTTCCATGACAGCAGTTCCTCTGCTCTTCACCGCTGAGGTCCTCCGCTCCTCATGGTCGTGGCTTTGCTCTTGGACCCGACGGTCCATCTTGTTGCGATCATACCACTGCTTCTTCTGTTCGGCCTTGCAGTTGGATCTGCTCCATCAGACCCACGATGGACTCACTTAGTCTGCCGTCGGCGTCCTCTGAATAGCCTTTCTTCTGGACCTCGCTCAGAGTTCAAAACCCCCAGGCTCCAGCGGGGTGCTGGCTTCCCCGCGATCGGACACATTTTCTTCCATCTTTTCTTTCCTTTTTATCCTGGAGACTCTGCCCCGGCTCTGCGATCACACCTGTAATCAATATCTCTTTGGCATTCCTCATATCTTCGGTGAGCCACCTTGTAGCAGTACTTAAGAGTTGGTTATCCTTCATTCTTCTTGTGTTCTTCCTCATCTCAGTATGTTCTGTTCTAGCTATATCATGTACTACAAAAACTCATGGGTTTACGCTCAGTGAAATGGCTCAGAGTGTAGGTGGGGCTAGGGAATTTTGGGGAGTGACATTGCTCAGCAGGTTGTACCTTAGGTGAACGCCCTTGTCCCCCAGACGGGGTTTCCCTCCCAATGAGGTCCTCCCGCATGAAACCACCCCTATGGGGAATACTGGGTAGTGGCCGCACCTCCCTAGCCTCATGGGAAAGGGCTCCCCCTATGGAGAAGTGATGATAAATGACGAATCGTGTCACAGTCTACAAACAAACGAGTGAGACTTGTGTTTTTCTCCTGACAACTTCAGCAATCCTACTCCTGCAGCAGCCCAAACTGGTGAAGGTGTGCAAGAGACCAGTACAGTCTTGAAAGAATTCTCTGTTGGGTATACACCGCCATGTCTAGAGTCAGACCTTTCCTCTTGAAGCCCCTCTCGAATGTCTCAGTCATATATCTTCCATCATGTTTATCTGTAACTGCACTTCTCGTTCTTTCTTTTTTTTTATTCGTGACATTGAGTCTCACAATTTACATTTACTTTGCAAATGTACGACGCCTATATGTTGCCCTCTGGACCTCCATCTGGACCTCATGATTTGCTGAAAAGGTTCTGTATTGTTTGATATTTTCAGTATGCATGTTTGCAAAGGCCTTTTTACAAATTTGTATTGGGCCATTTCACTTCGTATCTGGCACGTACTACTTTAACTGAGCAGTTGCACAGAGCCGGTCTCTTGACCAGTTATCCTACAGTTTGCGCAAGCCTGGAAGGTCGAGAAATGGGTCTTGTATATTGGCGAGCTCAGCAGCATGTAAGAATGCCTATCCATATCTGTTTGAACATGGTTCTTGTGCACGTTACCGACATCTGTAGGTTCATCCGAGCCACCTTTCTTGGGTTACATGTAGCGTTGACAGGAGGGTTGATCCCCCTGTCAAACTTCTCCAAACATCCAACCTGCCTCGTCATTGGCCTCCTTCTGAGAGTTGCCATTGTGAAGGCCTGGTGATATTCTTTTAGCAGAGGGAAACTAAACCCTCTCTTGTGGTTGTACGTTCATTCTCCCAACGGAAGCCAAAAATCTGGTTCTGCCTTATCAAACACAATTCCTGAGCATACCTTGCAGTTTCTTGTATACCTCCCTCTTCAACAACATGCAGAGGTTGCCAAATAAATAAATATAGTATGCACAGGAGCCGATTCAGTTTTATGGTATTTAAGCTTGCCCAGATATTTAAGTTTAGACAATCTTGTAAAGTCCATTTCCAGAGCAGTCCTCAGCCTATCCAGGTTGCACTGAAGCATGCTGGTTTTATGTCTCAGAAACAGGATCCCTGTGTAATTTAGTCCTTTTTTCCCCATTTCAAAGTAAACTGTGCATTTTACTCATTGTTAATTATCTTAGATATCTGCATCATATCCCACCTTGTGCCAATTTATTGTGTAGCCTGAGGTTTTTCCGAACTTTCCAGCCATGTTGGGTAAACTCTGTACACTTCTTGTTGGGTTTGAAATAATTAATAATATGCAGTCCACAAACAGTAGAGGTTTGGGTTCATCTTCCCCTGCTCTGCTTCCTTTGATGCCTTTCGACAATAATCACCAGCAAGTCTAAAGCAATGTCGATAAAGAATGGATGGCATCCAGCATCCTAGTTTTGTGGCTTTTGTTGAAGATCCAGTTGAATTACACACCATTTGTGTTGACATTCGTTGTGGCTCCTTTGAACAGAATGGATCACCCAGATTAGATCTTTTTTAGAAAACCTAGTTACAATGGACATTAGTACTGCCTTCTCTGCATCCAGGATTCCCAACTGTTGATGATCCAGTCTATCCTTTGTGTGATGTACTGTGCCTCTAACCTGCCTGGTGATATT